>NC_138984.1:110376784-110867576 GCF_964341445.2 Mesoplodon mirus | reverse complement strand
AGAAGCTGCTCGCGGTCCCTGGGAATGTTGTTATGGTGTCTGCCGAAGTGCTATCTAAAGTGACAATATATTCTGTGCGCCCTTCCCACCACCAGACAACAAATGAGTAAATAAATCACAGAAGCTGCAGTCAGCAGGGCTCACTGGGGCGGCTGTCAGCCAGATGGCGGGCCTCTACATTTTCATGTAGCTTGTAGTAGGTGTGTGTTTATGTTTTGAACTAATTGAATCATCCTTAACTACGGAAATGGTTGTGGTTTGTTAAACCTGTTGTGCTGATAGTCATCTGAGGCCAGGTCTGACATCTCTGATAACATCGTCCACTCCCTGGAGAAATGGCCAGGGAACCTGGGGAGAGATGCTGTCAGCAGCATGGCTCATGGTTGGATAAAGATCACAGATTCTCAGGTAGAATTAGCAGTAAGGCTAAATCTGTGGGTGCATGGGAAAGTCCAAAAGCAGTAACTGGGTCCGCGGAGAGAGCCTGACACTTGAAATTACACTGTAATTAAATTCCGGCTTTGCCACTGCCTGTTAACAGGGTGCTTCCTAACCTATTGGAGCCTGTTTTCTTGTCTGTAAAGGGGGCCCAGAATATTTGTCCTATGTCCCCATGGCTGTGAGTGTGTTAAAGGGTGTATATGGGGTGGTTTGGTTTAACTCCGAGGTGTTACACAAATATTAGATGCTATTTATTATGTCTTTTGTGTTCTGGAAAGAGCTTCATGTTTCAGGCTAACACTACCAAAGTCTCTTCCTTATGTGATCAGTCCTAAATGATAGATGTTTACATTTTTAGTACGAATTAGTAGGTGGATTTAACACACGGCTGGATATCCAAAATGCAAAACAAATTGTTCTAACGTCTTTGACTGACTAGCTTTCCAAAGTCGGATAGTTGGTTGTCTCTTCGTATTCCCATGGTTTCATTTTGCCATCTTCAAGGTAGAAAGCTACGTGTACTTGAGGTGGGTCCCTCCCCTTTCCTTCCCCTCCCCCCGCCCCGTCCCACCGTCCCTTCCTCCCTCCCTCCTCCCTCCTCCCTCCCTTCCTCCCTCCCTCCCTTCCTTCCTCCCTCCCTCCCTCCCTTCCTTCCTTCCTTCCTTCCTAGTGTTAAAAGATAAGGGCAGTCTCTGTCAGAAAAAGAATGAATGAGCTAGAACACAGTATAACTATTATTATCCGACATGCAATGTTTCTATATGTTGGCTTTGTGTTGGCCATCAGAATTCAAAATAATAAAAATAGAGAGATGAGTGAATTTTATTTTTTTTTAAAGCCTTGCAACCAAAAGATACTTAAAATTATTCCTCCCATAAGCTCTTTCCACAGACAGGACTCGTGTTGGGCATGATTTCCTGTGAGGGTTACAAGTATCTTTCACTAAATTCCAATTCTCATGTTGCTTACCAGGCCTTTCCTTTCTTACAGGCAGGGAATAAAATGGGCTAAATGCAAAGGTTAGGTTAGGTGACGTCTATCCTAGGGCTCAAGAGAAGTACACAGGAAAAAAAAAAAAAAGGCAGGTTTTTTTTGTTTCTTTTTTTTTCCCAAGGAAGACAGACAGACAGACTCTCTGGAAAAGAAGCACAAAGATTTTATTACACGAGATATCTTCTAGGCAGCTCTAACCTTAATGGCAATCTGTATTAACATTCCTAAACTTCAGCAGTGTTTAAATACTTAAATACTTATTCTTCTAAATTGAGTTTTTACGGATGATCAGAATTGTAGACATTTAAAGCTAGAAGGGACCTTTGAGTTAGTCTATTTCTGTGCATTCTATTCAAAGATGAGGAAATTGAGGGACAGAGAAGTTATGTGACTTGACTAAAATCACACAGCTGGTCAGTGTCAGAGCTAGGACTGGAATGTAGATTTCTTATTTCTACTTGTTCTAAAACGAAAGTGGGTCTCTGTTCCCACCCTGGATAAGAATAGGTCACAGTGAGGTGGAACTTGATGGACCTCAAGAAACATGTGAGGCTGACCCTCCTTGTATCCTATCAAATGAAAGGCCAAAGTACGTCCACATGTGACACACACTGCCTTTTCCCTTTGCCCAAATTTGTGTTCTTTAATTATCCTCCCAGTCCTGGGCTCAGACCTAGTGTCACTCCCCCAGTGATGGGGTTGTAGATGGCAGGGCCACCATGTTGAGGCCAAGCGTATGCACCAGGCAACCACACACACCTGGTGGGACTGAAAGAAGGGTGGGGAAGGCAATAAACGTCTTCTATTCCTTTTTGGTATTATAGAAATTATGAGCTCATTGTCACAACCAGTTGTCAGTTTTCTACCTCATTTAGGATACTGGTGGACAGGTTTCTCTCTATTGTTTATAAAAACAATGGGCAAGCAAGCATTATTTTTAAATTAGGAAGACTTTCCAAGCAGGGAAGTTGTTTTCCTCCCATACTGGACACAGAGAACCTCTCTTTGAACCTCATTGTCAGTGACTGTTGAAAGTAGTTACACGCTATTAATGCCATCTGCTCCTATGAAAACGAACCAATATAACATGGTGGGCACTGGAGTCTCCGAACTCAAACAGAAATTTCCCAAGGGTTGCTCATCACACTAACACAGAGTAGTTTCTATGGTAGGTCAACATCTGACATCTGTCACTGAAGAAGGACTTAGCAATTTATGGGTGAATATGCCCAGTTTCCCTGGCTTACACCTTCTATCCCAGTATACTATTCATGGCTACAACAGCCTTTACTCTCTGGTAGGTATTAGTTTAGATGATTAATTATATGTTCATTCTACATTCTATGTTAATCACAAGGATTAAATCAAACGGGCAATCTCAAAAGTTTATCTAAAGTAAAAATGATTTGTGTCCTATATCGGAGCATCTTTGTCTAGAGGCTCTTAAACTTTGGCATAGATTGGAATTACCTGGGGTGCTCTCTAAAATTACAGATGCCTGACCCCACCCCTAGGTATTGTGATTCACTGAGGCCAGAGTCGGCCGTTTTAAACAAGCAACACTTCTTTCCTCCCCTTACCCCGTGAACTGATGCCAGCGGCTGTCGGCCCACTCCCTGAACAAAAGTGACCTAAGGAAATGTTAGTTATTTGTCATTGTTGGAGTAACTGCATAGTAAAGAATCAAAATCACAAGATAATTTACAAACTATGAGGTCTCGTTTTGTGAGATTGTCCCTTTAATCATGGTTCAGTCAACTCGTGCTTAGACTATTGCAGTAGCATCTTACTTTCCCCACATCTATGTTAACCTCCCTCCAATCCACCCTCCATGCTGTACCAGAGAGCTCTTTCAGAATACAGATCCTACCATGTCAACCCCCTCCCACCTACACACACACACACACACACACGAAAATAATCAATGGCCATTAGAGTTAAGGCAGTATTCCTTGACCTGTGGCCCGGCCCCATTAGCCCATCCAGCCTCACTTTCCTCTCCAGCTATACATACACTTTCCTCCCCAGCTATTCAGACATTTTTTAAATTGCCCCCCCATCCTTCGGCCTCATGGTCACTTCCTGGTTGACCTCATGGTGTTAACCATGGGCATTTGCTTTCCTGACTTCTCTCGTGTCCCTCTAGTATTGATTTTTGAAGCCCCTGGAAACTCTTCTTCCCAACACACATCACAGGACTGTTTTACATTTGCTGGTGACATACTGATTACTGTCTCCTTCCACAAGACTGTAAGCTCCATAAGAACAGGCTCCACGTGTGTTTTTATTCACCTTTGTACCCCTGGCATCTTCCACAGTGCCTGGCACTCAGGAGCTGCTCAGAACGTGTTTGTTGGATGGGTGGATTAATTAATTAGCTACGAAGTAAGGTGACCTCTTGAAGCCTTCCCTGAATCCTGCTGTGCTGGGCTGGGGAAAGCTGATGACCAGAAGATGAATAAGAAACATTTTGGGAAAGGGTCTTATGATCACTTTCCCGCATAATGGTTTTGACTGAACAGTAGCTGTCCATCAGTGAGGGGCTATCCTGCCTGCTCTTTGGAGTAACTGAGCCCCCTGGACTGTCATCTGTCTGGGCTGAACTGATGCAGCCCAGAGCTTTGTGTTGATCGGTATTATTTTACATAGGCCTGATGATGCTGACTACTTGAGAACAAAAGATGAGGGCTCCCCCAAAGGTGAATCATTGCCCTGGTAACCACCTAGAGAAACTTATAGCTCCAAGGATTGCTTTATGTACTGACAAGGCAAAGTTTGATTTAAACCCTTGGATCCTAACTGAACTGCTAATCTGTAGCTTCCTGCATACCGGCTGGTATTTGTTGAGGGCAGCAAGCTTATGGTCTCAACCATATATGAAAGTTTTGGGGAGTGAAAGTTGTTTGTGTGGTGGCCTCACTTTTATAGAACCCACTGTTGATTAAAGTCCATAAAGAACTGAAACGTGAAAACAGGTCATCTCTGGAATCAACTTATTCTTGTCACACTTTGGCATCCTCAGGAGTGGACTTGGCTCATTTGTCTTGTTTCTCTCTTAGAGGTTTATATGGAGAATATATTTTATTTGAAACCATATGTTTCTGAGCGCTGTCTTGCTCTCTTTTTACTAGGTAAATCACCAGTGATCCATTAGCAAAGGAACTAAAATTTCTGATTGAAATGGGTTATTTATGTGTAGATAGGATACGTATGCTTAATTTTTAAATATATGGGCGTGCTTTTTGAGTATAATATAAATTCAACAGGTGTCCCTTCTGAAATCCACAGTGGTGATCCGTCGGTAGGGTATAGCCGTATTTCCAGCTCTTCCACATCTCCCTTTCCCTTCTGCCTCTTTCTTTCCACTTATTTTCCTTTGGCTCATCTGCTTACTTAAAATATGTCCTTTCCCTTGGTCCTCTTTCTCAATATCACATTACACCCTAACACTCCCATTGGTCAGTGATTAAAGAGACAAGAGCACAGAAGAGGATAAGATGGATGACTCTGCAGTACTTACTGGATTTGTTTTAGGGCATTTTAGAATTAGGACACAATGAAATGTGCTCTTCGGTCAATGACTAGCCTGAGCAGTGTACAGATACGGCTCTCTTTCCTGGGCAGTGTCCCTTCAGAGCAGTCACGAGCCTCCTCTCCACCTGTAGAGGACATTGGTGGCACCCTGCGCATACCTCAGAACCATCCAGAGTGCCCCCGCGATTTCTAGCTATCAGTGTCTGTGCTGAAGGGCACTTTTATGTGAGAAGTATTTTTAAAAAACCTTACTGCCTGTGGCAGGCTGGAAACGGACACCCCAGGAGCCGTCCCCAATTATTGATTCTCACAGGTTGGTGCATAAATGTCCCAACCCCTTAGCCCCTGGGGTGGGATGATTCTGAGGCCTGGGTTTTGCCCCATGTCCCTGAGAGTCCCGTGGATTTCACTTCAGTCGCTTAGTAGTGCGCTCTTCAGTGGCTCCCTTCTCTGAGTCAATTCCTTACTCCTGTTTTCTGCATTTCTCAAATGAACCACATGCTCTCAATTCTTTCTTCTTTAAGAACCCAAGCTAGACGCTAACTAATGATTTAGCAGTACTAACTGGGAAACTAAGCTGGGAAGTGATATTTTGCAGGGAACCACATTCAAAAAGCCTTGACTTTTCCATCAGAGCCCTTCGTCCTCTGCCTTCTCTGCTTGGGAGACCCCTTCCTACCTTCACACCACCTTTGCTGCCATCTCTGGCGCTACCTGTTCTCTGTAGTTCTTCAAACAACTCGGTTTTCTGTATCTCGAAAACAAGGCTCCCCCTTGTCTCTTCAGTGCCCTTTGGCTGTAGTTCTTTATATTTCCTTCCCTTCGCTGCCAGCCTTTCAAATAAGCATCTAAGAAAATTACTTCTATTTTCTCTTTTCAGTTTTTGCACAACCATGACAGTTTGGGCATCACCATCACACTTGAGTCAAATAGCTCTCAGGTCCCCACTAACAACCTTCTTTTTACAAAATGTAGAGGTCCTTTGTGTGTTCTCTTGTTGTTTCTGTTACCATTGAGCATATTGATAACATTTCCTTCCTGAAAATTGGCTTGAGTAATTGAATTCTTAGAACCTTAATATTATTGCAAGGGACATTTAGTTCAACCATTACATTTTACATCTGGGGGAAACTGAGGACTGAAAAGGTCTATTGATTTGCCCAGCAAGGAACAAAAGTGCAGCTGACCTACCATCCAGTATGAGAACTGCTTTTGGTAAGTCCTTATTCCATACTTTCAGAGGATTCATAATTTTTATTCCTTCTGATAGAAAACCCTCCCAGCTGGTCTCCTGGCTCCTTCCCTCCTCAGCCCATTCTCCATTGTAACAGTCAGGATGCTGTTTCTAAAATGTAAATCATAACCTATCGCTCCCCTACTTAGCCTCCAATTCCTCTTTACTTAAAATAGAACCCAAAACCCTTTCCATGCCTTGCAAGGCCCCCTATGGTCCAGCTCTCTCTCTGATCTCATTTCCTGCTATTCTTACTCTTAGAGTCCCTATATGCTCCTTCACACGGACTCTCCCTCAGCTGGTCAGCAAGGCGAGCTTAGCGCTGCCACTCAGTACTTACTTTATTATTTCTTCTGTTTGGAATGTTTTTCTCCCAGACCATTGCATGGCTGCTTCCTTCCCATTCCCATTGTGTGGTCTCAGCTTAAATGGCCACCTCCTCAGACATGCCTTACACCAATGTCACATCTCATACTGTCCGTAAACATACCACTGGTTACAATTATATAACTTACTGATTTGACTTGGAGTTTGTCATGTTTCCCACAATTAGAATACAAATTCATAGAGTACAGGAACATTGTCTTGTTTGCCATACTTCCAGCACCTAGACCATCGAATGGCCAATAGTTTGCATCCAATAAACATTTGTAGGATAAATAAATGAATTGATGAATGATATCTGAATTTTTCTTTCTCATTTCCAATAACCTTTTCTTTTACTCTCCCATTCTATTGCTCAACTACCTCTCAGTGTTTCTTGCAATATAATCAAACTGGTTTCCTCATGAACCAATAAGGACAGAATGTATTCCTCACTGGGGCCTTTGTTACAGTTTTCTCTTTGACCAAAAATCCCATCCTATGCCTCTCTAACTATTCAAGTGGAATCACTCCACTGAAACATAAGTCATGTTCCATTTCCACGAAATTACCCCTCCCAGTCATCACTGATCACCCTTTCTTCAGTTATGTAAAGTGACCCTTACATTTTATGTAATCTAAACACTCATATATAATCTATACTATCTTGAATTGTGTCCAGTTCCTTCATATAATAATATTTAGGCACTGTGCCTAGACAATGGAATGTGCATGTGTGCATATGTCCTGCCGACCCTCATGACTTTTGGACTTGGTGAAGTCACTCCCTAAAATGTATTTGCAATCCCAAAATCAAGCCCTGCAGTGCTTTCATGGTCATTCATGGACATTCACAGAGGAGAGAAAAGTTTAAGTCATCCGACACCTGTGTTCCCAGCTTAGGTCAACCAAAGCAGCGCCCCGCCTTCTTTTTTAAGCTCTTCTACTGGAAATGTGTCCTTTTTGTGCTCTATTTAGTGACACTTTTTTACGTTTTATGCTTTTTGTGAGTGGTCTTACTGTTGAAAGTGGTCCCCAAGCGTAGTGTGAAGTGCTGTCTAGTGTTCCTAAGTGCAAGAGGTCTCTGCTGTGCCTTGTGGAGGAAATCGGTGTTAGATAAGCTTTGTTCAAGCATGAGTTATAGTACCGTTGGCGGTTAGTTCAGTGCTAATTAATCAACAATATATATTAAACAAGGTGTCTTTAAATAGAAACACTCATAAAACAAGATTATGTATTGATTAATGATGAAACTGTTGCAACCAGAGGCCTCCAGAAACCTAACCCTATACTTCCCCTAGGAGCAATGATTCAGTATTTGTTAATCCAGTGCTCATGACAACTTTATAGAACACACCATGAATAATGAGAATTGACTGCAGATGTGAGTATATTATATATGTGGCTGTTAGCCTCATTTAGGGATTTAGGAGACAAAGAACCCAAGAGTTATTGAAATTAAGTAGTTTGTCCAAGATTATTTGCCAAGCTGATAAATGGTAGATCTGGAATCCGGTTGCTATATTCCAAAGTCTTTTGGCTTTCAGTTGATGACACCAGTGGCTTTTCTTTGTTTGTTTGATTTAATTAGCTACAGGATCCTAATTATTTCAGGAGCTATATATATGTGTGTGTGTGTATATATATATATATATATATATATATATATATATATATATATACACACACATATATATACAAAAATAGAGGTAGATGATATTTTTTTAACATCTTTATTGGAGTATAATTGCTTTACAATGGTGTGTTGGTTTCTGCTTTAAAACAGAGTGAATCAGCTATACATATACATATATCCCCATATCTCCTCCCTTTTGCATCTCCCTCCAGCCGACCCTATCCCACCCCTCTAGGTGGTCACAAAGCATGGAGCTGATCTCCCTGTGCTATGCGGCTGCTGCCCACTAGCTATCTATTTTACGTTTGGCAATGTATATATGTCCATGCCGCTCTCTCACTTCGTCCCAGTTTACCCTTCCCCCTCCCTGTGTGCTCAGTCCATTCTCTACATCTGCATCTTTATTGTTGTCCTGCCCCCAGGTTCTTCAGAACCACTTTTTTTTCCTTTTTTTTTAGATTCCATATATATGTGTTAGCATAGGGTATTTATTTTACTCTTTCTGACTTACTTCACTGTGTATGACAGTCTCTAGATCCATCCACCTCACTACAAATAACTCAATTTCATTTCTTTTTGTGGCTGAGTAATATTCCATTGTATATATGTGCCACATCTTCTTTATCCATTCATCTGTTGATGGTCACTTAGGCTGCTTCCATATCCTGGCTATTGTAAATAGTGCTGCAGTCAATATTGTGATACATGACTCTTTTTGAATTATGGTTTTCTCCAGGTATATGCCCAGTAGTGGGATTGCTGGGTCGTGTGGTAGTTCTATTTTTAGTTTTTTAAGGAACCTCCATACTGTTCTCCATAGTGGCCGTATCAATTTACATCCCCACCAACAGTGCAAGAGGGTTCCCTTTTTTCCACACCCTCTCCAGCATTTATTGTTTGTAGATTTTTTGATGATGGCCATTCTGACTGGTGTGAGGGGATACCTCATTGTAGTATTGATTTGCATTTCTCTAACGATTAGTGATGTTGAGCATTCTTTCATGAGTTTGCTGGCAGTCTGTATATCTTCTTTAGAGAAATGTCTATTTAGGTCTTCTGCCCATTTTGGATTGGGTTGTTTGTTTTTTGATATTGAGCTGCACGAGCTGCTTGTATATTTTGGAGGTTACTCCTTTGTCAGTTGCTTCATTTGCAAATATATTCTCCCATTCTGAGGGTTATCTTTTGGTCTTGTTTATGGTTTCCTTTGCTGTGCGAAAGCTTTGAAGTTTCATTAGGTCCCATTTGTTTATCTTTGTTTTTATTTCCATTTCTCTAGGAGGTGGGTCAAAAAGGATCTTGCTGTGATTTATGTCATAGAGTGTTCTGCCTATGTTTTCGTCTGAGAGTTTGATAGTGTCTGGCCTTACATTTAGGTCTTTAATTCACTTTGAATTTATTTTTGTGTATGGTTTTAGGGAGTGTTCTAATTTCATTCTTTTACATGTAGCTGTCCAGATTTCCCAGCACCACTTATTGAAGAGGCTGTCTTTTCTCCATTGTATATTCCTGCCTCCTTTATCAAAGATAAGGTGACCATATGTGCAAGGGATTATCTCTGGGCTTTCTATCCTGTTCCATTGATCTATATTTCGTTTTTGTGCCAGCACCATACTGTCTTGATTACTATAGCTTTGTAGCATAGTCTGACGTCCAGGAGACTGATACCTCCAGCTCTGTTTTTCCTTCTCAAGATTGCTTTGGCTATTCGGGGTCTTTAGTGTTTCATACAGATTCTTTGGAAATGTTTTGTTCTTGTTCTGTGAAAAATGCCTTTGCTAGTTTGATAGGGATTGCATTGAATCTGTAGATGGCTTTGGGAAGTATAGTCATTTTCACAATGTTGATTCTTCCAATCCAAGAACATGGTATATCTTTCCATCTGTTTGTATCATCTTTAATTTCTTTCATCAGTGTCTTATAGCTTTCTGCATACAGGTCTTTTGTCTCCTTAGGTAGGTTTATTCCTAGGTATTTTATTCTTTTTGTTGCAATGGTAAATGGGAGTGTTTCCTTAATTTCTCTTTCAGATTTTTCATCAGTAGTGTATAGGAATGCCAGAGATTTCTGTGCATTAATTTTGTATCCTGTTACTTTACCAAATTCATTGATTAGCTCTAGTAGTTTTCTGGTAGCATCTTTAGGATTCTCTGTGTATAGTGTCATGTCATCTGTAAACACTGACGGTTTTACTTCTTCTTTTCCCATTTGGATTCATTTTATTTCTTTTCCTTCTCTAATTGCTGTAGCTAAATCTTCCAAAACTATGTTGAACAATAGTGGTGAGAGTGGGCAGCCTTGTCTTGTTCCTGATCTTAGTGGAAATGGTTTCAGTTTTTCACCATTGAGGACGATGTTGGCTGTGGGTTTGTCATATATGGCCTTTATTATGTTGAGTAAGTTCCCTCTGTGCCTACTTTCTGCAGGGGTTTTATCATAAATGGGTGCTGAATTTTGTCGAAAGCTTTCTCTGCATCTATTGAGATGACCATATGGTTCTTCTCCTTCAATTTGTTAATATGGTGTATTACATTGATTGATTTGCATATATTGAAGAATCCTTGCATTCCTGGAATAAACCCCACTTGATCATGGTGTATGATCCTTTTAATGTGCTGTTGGATTCTGTTTGCAGGTATTTTGTTGAGTAGTTTTTCATCTATGTTCATCAGTGATATTGGCCTGTTGTTTTCTTTCTTTGTAACATCTTTGTCTGGTTTTGGTATCAGGGTGATGGTGGCCTCATAGAATGTGTTTAGGAGAGTTCTTCCCTCTGCTATATTTTGGAAGAGTTTGAGAGGGATAGGTGTTAGCTCTTCTCTAAATGTTTGATAGAATTCGCCTGTAAAGCCATCTGGTCCTGGGCTTTTGTTGGTTGGAAGATATTTAATCACAGTCTCTATTTCAGTGCCTGTGATTGGTCTGTTTATATTTTCTGTTTTTCCTGGTTCAGTGTCAGAAGGTTGTGCTTTTCTAAGAATTTGTCCATTTCTTCCAGGTTGTCCATTTTATTGGCATATAATTGCTTGTAATAGTCTCTCATGATCCTTTGTATTTCTGAAGTGTCAGTTGTTACTCCTCCTTTTTCATTTCTAATTCTATTGATTTGAGTCTTCTCACTTATTGCTTGATGAGCCTAGCTAATGGTTTATCAATTTTGTTTATCTTCTCAAAGAACCAGCATTTAGTTTTATTGATCTTTCCTACCATTTCCTTCTTTCTTTTTCATTTATGTCCAATCTCATCTTTGTGATTTCTTTCCTTCTGCTAAATTTGGGGGTTTTTGTTCTTCTTTCTCTAATTGCATTAGGTGTAAATTTAGGTTGTTTATTTGAGATGTTTCTTGTTTCTTGAGGTAGGATTGTATTGCTATAAACTTCTGACTTAGAACTGCTTTTGCTGCATTCCATAGGTTTTGGGTCATCATGTCTCCATTGTTTCTAGGTATTTTTAAATTTCCTCTTTGATTTCTTCAGTGATCCTTTGGTTATTTAGTAGCGTATTGTTTATTTTCCATGTGTTTGTATTTTTTTACAGATTCTTTCCTGTAATTGATATCTAGTGTCATAGTGTGTGGTTGGGAAAGTTACTTGGTATGACTTCAATTTTCTTAAATTTACCAAGGCTTGATTTGTGACCCAATATATAATTTATCCTGGAGAATGTTCATTGAGCACTTGAGAAGAACGTGTATTCTGTTGTTTTTGGATGGCATGTCCTATAAATATCAATTAAGTCCATCTTGTTTAATGTATCATTTAAAGCTCATGTTTTCTTATTTATTTTCATTTTGGATGATCTGTCCATTGGTGAAAGTGGGGTGTTAAAGTCCCCTACTATGATTGTGTTACTGTCAATTTCCCCTTTTATGGCTGTTAGCCTTTGCCTTATGTATTGAGCTGCTCCTATGTTGGGTGCATAAATATTTACAATTGTTATATCTTCTTCTTGGATTGATCCCTTGATCATTATGTAGTGTCCTTCTTTGTCTCTTGTAACATTCTTTATTTTAAAGTCTATTTTGTCTGATATGAGTATTGCTACTCCAGCTTTCTTTTGATTTCCATTTGCATGGAATATCTTTTTCCATCCCCTCACTTTCAGGCTGTATGTGTCCCTGGTCTGAAGTGGGTCTCTTATAGACAGCATATATACGGTTCTTGTTTTTGTTCCCATTCAACCAGTCTGTGTCTTTGGTTGGAGCATTTAATCCATTTACATTTAAGGTATTTATCGATATGTATGTTCCTATTGCCATTTTCTTAATTGTTTTGGGTTTCTTTATTGTAGGGCTTTTCCTTCTCTTTTGTTTCCTGCCTAGAGAAGTTCCTTTAGCATTTGTTGTAAAGCTGGTTTGGTGGTGCTGAATTCTCTTAACTTTTGCTTGTCTGTAAAGGTTTTAATTTCTCCATCGAATCTGAATGAGATCCTTGCTGCGTAGAGTAATCTTGGTTGTAAGGTGTTTCCCTTTCATCACTTAAATATGTCCTGCTACTTCCTTCTGGCTTGCAGAGTTTCTGCTGAAAGATCAGCTGTTAACCTTATGGAGATTCCCTGGTATGTTATTTGTTGCTTTTCCCTTGCTGCTTTTAATATTTTTTCTTTGTATTTAGTTGTTGATAGTTTGATTAATATGTGTCTTGGTGTGTTTCTTGTCGGATTTATCCTGTATGGGACTCTCTGCACTTCCTGAACTTGATTGACTGTTTACTTCCCCATATAGGGAAGTTTTCAACTATAATCTCTTCAAATATTTTCTCAGACCCTTTCTTTTTTTCTTCTTCTTCTGCGACACCTGTAATTTGAATGTTGGTGCATTTAATGTTGTCCCAGACGTCTCTGAGACTGTCCTCAGTTCTTTTCATTCTTTTTTCTCTATTCTGCTCTGCAGCAGTTATTTCCACTATTTTAACTTCCAGGTCACTTATCCGTTCTTCTGCCTCAGTTATTCTGCTATTGATCCCTTCTAGAGTATTTTTTCATTTCATTTATTGTGTTGTTCATCATTGTTTGTTTGCTCTTTAGTTCTTCTAGGTCCTTGTTAAATGCTTCTTGAATTTTCTCCATTCTATTTCCAAGATTTTGAATCATCTTTACTAACATTACTCTGAGTTCTTTTTAGGTAGGCTGCCTATTTACTCTTCACTTGTTTGGTCTGGTGGGTTTTTACCTTGCTCCTTCATCTGCTGTGTATTTCTCCGTTTTTTCATTTTGCTTAACTTACTGTGTTTGGGGTCTCCTTTTTGCAGGCTGCAGGTTCATAGTTCCCATTGTTTTTGGTGTCTGTCCCCAGTGGCTAAAGTTTGTTCAGTGGGTTGTGTAAGCTTCCTGGTGGAGGGGACTGATGCCTGTGTTCTGGTGGATGAGGCTGGATCTTGTCTTTCTTGTGGGCAGGACTGCATCTGGTTATGTGTTTTGGGGTGTCTGTGACCTTATTATGATTTTAGGCAGCCTCTCTGCTAATGGGTGGGGTTGTGTTCCTGTCTTGCTAGTTGTTTGGCATAGGGTGTCCTGTATGTAGCTTGCTTGTCATTGAGTGGAGCTGGGTCTTAGTGTTGAGATGGAGATCTCTGGGAGAGCTTTTGGCGTTTGATATTACTTGGAGCCAGGAGGTCTCTGGTGGTCCAATGTTCTGAACTCAGTTCCCCAACCTCAGAGTCTCAGGCCTGACACCCGACCAGAGCACCACAACCCTGTCAGCCACATGGCTTAGAAGAAAAGGGAGAAAGAAAGAAAGAGAGAAAGATAGAAAGAGAGAGAGAGAGGGAGAGAAGGAGGGAGAGAGGGAGGGAGGGAGGGAGGAAGAAGGAACAGAAAATAGTTATTAAAATAAAAAATTTAAAAATATATTATTAAAAATTTTTAAAGTTAATAAGAAAAAGAAAGAAGAGAGCAGCCAGACCTAAAACCAAATCGAGCAATAACAAGCACTAAAAACTATACAAAAAACAAAACAAACAAACAAACAAAAAACGGACAAGCAGAACCCTAGGACAAATTGTAAAAGCAAAACTATACAGATGAAATCACAGAAAGAAGCATACACATACACACTCAGGAAAAGAGAAAAAGGAAAAATATATATATTTAAAAAAAAGAATAAAGCAACCAAATCAATAAACAAATCTACCAATGATAATAAGCTTTAAATACTAGACTAAGATAAACATAAAACCAGAAATAAATTAGATGCAGAAAGCAAACCCCAAGTCTATAGTTGCTCCTAAATCCACCGCCTCAATTTTGGGATGATTCGTTGTCTATTCAGGTATTCCACAGATGCAGGGCACATCAAGTTGATTGTGGAGATTTAATCTGCTGCTTCTGAGGCTGCTGGGAGAGATTTCCCTTTCTCTTCTTTGTTCACACAGCTCCTGGGGTTCAGCTTTGGATTTGGCCCCGGCTCTTCATGTAGGTCTCCTGAGGGCGTCTGTTCTTCGCCCAGACAGGAGGGGGTTAAAGGAGGAGCTGGGTCCGGGGCTCTGGCTCACTCAGGCGGGGGGGAGGGAGGGGTACGGAGTGCGGGGTTTAGCCTGCGATGGCAGAGGCCGGCGTGATGTTGCACCATCCTGAGGCGCTATGTGTTCTCCCGGGGAAGTTGTCCCTGGATCACGGGACCCTGGCAGTGGCAGGCTGCACAGGCTCCTGGGAGGGGAGGTGTGGAGAGTGACCTGTGCTCGCACACAGGCTTCTTGGTGGCTGCAGAAGCAGCCTTAGCTTGTCATGCCCATCTCTGGTGTCCATGCAGATAGCTGCAGCTCGAGCCTGTCTCTGGAGCTCATTTAGGCAGTGCTCTGAATCCCGTCTCCTCGTGCACCCCAATACAATGGTCTCTTGCCTCTTCGGCAGCTCCAGACCCTTTCCCCGGACTCCCTCCCGGCCAGCCGTGGCGCATTAGCCCCTTCAGGCTGTGTTCACGGCGCCAGCCCCAGTCCTCTCCCTGCGCTCCGACCGAAGCCCGAGCCTCAGCTCCCAGCCCCGCCCGCCCCGGCAGGGGAGCAGACAAGCCTCTCGGGCTGGTGAGTGCCAGTCAGCACCGATCCTCTGTGCGGGAATCTCTCCGCTTTGCCCTCCACACCCCTGTTGCTGCGCTCTCCTCCGCGGCTCCGAAGCTTCCCCTGCTCCGCTACCCCCAGTCTCCGCCCACGAAGGGGCTTCTAGTGTGTGGAAACCTTTCCTCCTTCACGGCTCCTTCCCACTGGTGCAGGTCCCGTCCCTATCCTTTTGTCTCTGTTTATTCTTTATTCTTTTGCCCCACCCAGGTACGTGGGGAGTTTCTTGCCTTCTGGGGAGTCTGAGGTCTTCTGCCAGCATTCAGTAGGTGTTCTGTAGGAGTTGTTCCACGTGTAGATGAATTTCTGATGTATCTGTGGGGAGGAAGGGGATCTCCACATCTTACTCCTCTGCCATCTTGAAGGTCCCTCCCTAGGTGATATTTTTTAAAAGCTTGCTTTACAGTTCCAATTTAGTGTTTAATTACAGTGATCCCAAATCTTGAAAGAGAAGTAGAAGGACCTCTTTATTTCAAAATTGTGTTGGTAACTCTGCAGATTTCAAGTTTCTTATCTTGGAAATGAAAGTCTGCTGAGTGAACAAATCTTAAAGGATCAAAGCTGTAAAATACAGTCATAACCTGGATTTTTGTCCTGGCCTGAGGATCTGTACATTAAACTTGCTGAGCATGAATCTGAGCTGAACTTACACCTGCTGCAGAAGTGAACACACCTTTACGTTGTATGTGGACTTGCCCACGCCTGATTTCATAAAGAGCTATCACCTGCCTAGTCAGTTGCACATTCATATAAAGAAATGGAAATTATATCTTGAAATCTGTAGGAAAGAGATTAACACCTGTTTATCTGTATAGATTAACATGGGTCAAGTTTCTATGTAGTCTCCAGTGTTTTATATATCTATACATACACATGTATACTTATATATGTGTACATATACGTTGACGTTTTTACTTACTTCATACCTTATTTTCAAAAAATAAGTTAAATAATTTCAGGACTTCGAAAGTACTTTCGTGAACACAGTTTGAAAACCTGTTTTTTTTTCCCCACTTATGCTGTTCTTTTCTCAGTAGATTTTTTAAGTGCTTAAAGGTTAAGAATCATATTTTTTGTGCTTCTGTATTTGCAAATGATCTTAGTTTAATGGTAAATATAAAGAAGCCTCTCACCATTGATAATCCAGTTTAGCCGACATGGTTGCCAACCAGCTGTTTTTAATACAAAGATGTCTGCAGCATTGTGGTTAGAATTAAAAAGTATGAGGGAATGATGTCACCTGATTCTGTGGCACGGTGTCTTGATGTATGTACAAAAATGGATGCAATTTTATTTTCATATGATAGGCTCTTGACATTTCTTTTTCCCTTGAAAACAAGAGCCAATCATGAGGCTCAAATGAATACTTCTCAACTTCCAAAGAGCTGCCAGAGACAAGGTTGAGTGAGGAACCTCCAGCAAGCAGGGAGGGAAGACAAGATAACGTTTTATGTCTGCCTCAAGGCTATAGTACAAATCCTGGAGTGTTAGAAAGGGGACTGTAGGGCCCTTAAGAGCCATGTCATTGGTGAGCCAAAGCAACTAAATGGTTTCAGCTTAGAATTCTGAACTCATTATCATTTCAATATTTTGTGATATTTTCTTTTCCCTTAAATGAATTGAATGGTTGCATGTCCAGTGACTTTGATGATCTTACTTTGAGGAGCTAAGCTGTTCACAAGTCAAGGTATCAAGGTTGACTTCTTTTTCCCCAGTTTAGAGCACAGCTGAATTTCATGCTGCATATAAAAATGGATTAACCACATGACTCCACCTACCGTTTTTATGGGCTCGGTCACTTCTCCAGCAGAGCAGAGGACATGTGCATTCAGTGGTGGTGACTCAATGACTTGTCCCACCAAGATTCATTAAAATTATCTACTGTGTTTACTAATATAAGCCCCACTCAGAATTTGTTTAGCAAAACCTTCTCTACCTCAGCCCTGGAAAGAATGCAAAAAGAGTAGGGAGGTTCCAAACTTCTCAACCTTAAACTCTTGCTTATTTTTCAGTGGAGATGATTGAAAACAACAATTCTTTCTTGCTTCAGGAAAAACTGTCAGAGGAAGAGAGAAAACACAAGGAAGCTTTGGAAGACCGTCACATGGTGGTAGATGAGGATTCAAGGAGTGAAGGCAGCAGTGCAGATGAGGGGAAAGAAAAGACCAAATTGCTGTTAGAAAGACTGAAGGCTCTAGAGGTAAGAAATGGAACCATTTTTACACGTTGACAGAAAAATCACCGTGTTCTGCTTCTTGTATTGGCCCCACTTTTGAGTAACTATAAATCTTCCTTTCTTAGTTCTCCCAGACTAATAGGATCTCGTAGCTCTCATTGGGGTGCCTTTGTCAATGATGAGCAAAGTTAAAATTTGTGACCCTGAAAGAGCCTTGACCTAGTGGCTATGATTGTACTGCCTTAAAAAAGTGCATAGATCAATAATTCATTTTACTTTCAGTTTGACCCTCAAACTGGATCAGTTTCCCTAAAATTGCAAGTTCCTTGAGGGAAGGGCTATGTGATATTTTGCTTTGTTTCCCAATACCTAATGATCAAATAAGTGAATGAATAAACAAAATATTGAATACTATGTCAGGGCGATTGTAAGAAAAATAATTTTAAGCAGTAGAGCTATTTCTTCAAAAAAAAAAAGCTTGTGCAGAAGTGCACCATGTAAGATATATAAAAATAGAGGTGAAGTTGAGCTAAGGGGTGCTTTAAGGAGGGTTTTCAAGCACTGTAGTCCTCCAAAACAGTTTGAAAACTCTGGTCTATTACTTAGTGGCATTTGACATCACTTAGAGTGTTAATTCCTGAATATTTATAGCAGTCCTCAGAGAGCATTTCAGTTATTAGTTCACATGCTGAAAGATCTAACAAAGATGCCTTTTTCCATGAGTTGGCTTCCCTACTTTAATAAATGTTCTGTTTGCATATAGAACTGGGACGTAATCATTTTTAATCAAGGACTATGGTAAGCCCACCTTTTCTTAAACTAGGCACAAGGGACTGTTAGCCAGTATCTAAAAATGTAGTTCTTCCATAGTGTCTACAGAATCCTGAAACTTCCTGCAGTAATGTGAAGAAATAAGACCTCGAGAGATCTTGTTTTCTACAGTTGGTTTCTGCAATCCTGACCCTAACCCTAACCTACCACCTTGTCTGTAGGTGCATGCCATTTTTACTTAATTTCCTCAGCAATAGTGAAGCAAAATAAATAAGATTATTCACTTTGGACTTGGGTTTGAATCTCAGTTCTATTATTTTCTAGTTTTGAAACCTTAGGCAAATTAATTAGGCTCTCTGTGTGTCTGTTTCCTCAAATGCAAAACTGGGGGTGATAATAGTAACTTTCCTTACAGAGAAGTATCGAGGGTTAAGTGAGTTAATATTTGTACAGCAGTGCCTGGCATATGGTCTTTTCTCTCCTCCTACTCCAAGGCTCCTGCCTTTCCTTACATGATTTTTCCCCCATTTATCTGAATGCAATGATTATTATAAGAACTATGAATGAAAAACTTCAGCTGCTCTACACAGGAGTGACTTAAGTGCATTATGTCACATATGGGGCAGAAGAGAGATCAACTGAGGGAACCTCTGATGGTTCCTTTTCAGCAAAGGGCCAATAATCACCCCTGTTTCCCCAAAGGTTCTCATACTTTTATCGTTTTTAATATAATCACCATGAAAAGTGGGAAAGCCTTCTCAAGGGAAACCGAGGTGGTTGTCTGAGAGTTTTGAGAACTCATGGCTTTGTCTTGAGGTTGAATTAACTGGATTTAATAGTAGGAAGGAGTTGATATTACAGCTTATTTCCCTAGAACCGTATACTTAAATTGTTAGTTTTGTTGATGATTGTGGTGCACATTGCTTTTAGTTCATCTAATTGTCACTGAGACAACTTTGTGAAGGACATTTTATTTAATCAAGCTAAAAGTAGTTTAAAAATACCTTTGGCAGCAAATGTTTCTTAAACCCTCACTGAGTAAATGAGAAGCACCATTTTTTTTTCCTTTCACAGAGATCTTTACACTTCAGGCAGCAACTCTTGCCTCCAGCATCATTTGGATGCAATACATGATATCTCTAAATGCCATGAAGCCCTGCAATTTTAATTTACAAACGTATTTTATTTTCTAAAGTAATGTCCTCTAGTCACAGTGTCATATCTTGTTCTGTAAAATTCTTTGCTCAACAGTAAATGAACTCTCTCTTTCCTCCCAAATCTCACTATTGTCTACTTAAACAGATAATAAAAAGAATCGTATCACATGTAGACATACCCCACATACACACACACTCATACATCATCTGATATTCATATGAATTTCATTTTACTTTATTTGATTTTTTAAAATTTACTATTTGTGTTCTCTGTATAGAATCCTTTGCATAAGTTAGCAATTACTGTGAGAAGATAGAGGGCTGCTTTTGACAGATCGTAATCACAGCTGGTCACAGACCCCCTACATAGATTTAAACACTTGAACAATATGCTCTTTTGCAAGATTGCAGATGAATTAACCATAATGCTTCAAAATTATTTGGGTGAATTTTGATGTCATACAGCAAGATTTTAGAAAAAACTATTTTCCATCAGTGTATTTTTGAAACAACCATATTTGTGTACCTTAATCCCTTGGCCCCTGGTGTGGTAGGAGCAGAGAGGGATGGTTGTCAGGGTGATGGAAAACAGATTTCCTGAATTCCTGCTCCACAAACAGGTCCCAAGAAGGTGCAGAAAAGAAGCAACACAAATTTACTTTTAATATTGTGTTCTTGGTGAATATCACTATATTATTCAAAACCAGCCTAGGGAGGAATGGATTGGGAGTTTGAGATTAGCAGTTGCAAACTATTATATATAGAATGGATAAACAACAAGGTCCTACTGTATAGCACAGAGAACTGTATTCAGTATCCTGTGATAAACCATAATGGAAAAGAATATGAAAAAGAATGTGTGTTTATATATATGTGTAACTGAATCACTTTGCCGTACAGAAATTAACACAACACTGTAAATCAACTGTACATGAATAAAATAAATTTTATTTTTTTAATATCTTTATTGGAGTATAATTGCTTTACAATGTTGTGTTAGTTTCTGTTGTACAACAAAGTGAATCAGCTATAAGTATACATATATCCCCATATCCCCTCCCTCTTGCGTCTCCCTCCCACCCTCCCTATCCCACCCCTCTAGGTGGTCACAAAGCACCTAGCTCATCTCCCTGTGCTATGTGGCTTCTTCCCACTAGCTGTCTATTTTACGTCTGGTAGTGTATATATGTCCATGCCACTCTCTCACTTTGTCCCAGCTTACCCTTCCTCCACTGTGTGCTCAAGTGTGTTCTTATGTCTGCATTTTTATTCCTGCCCTGCCACTAGGTTCATCAGTACCGTTTTTTAGATTCCATATATGTGTGTTAGCATAATGGTATTTGTTTTTCTCTTTCTGACTTACTTCACTCTGTATGACAGGCTCTAGGTCCATCCACCTCATTACAAATAATTCAATTTCATTCCTTTTATGGCTGAGTAATATTCCATTGTATGTATGTGCACCATCTTCTTTATCCATTCATCTGTCGATGGACATTTAGGTTGTTTCCATGTCCTGGTTATTGTAAGTAGAGCTGCAGTGAACATTGTGGTATATACATCTTTTTGAATTATGGTTTTCTCAAGGTATATGCCCAGTAGTGGGATTGTTCTATTTTTAGTTTTTTAAGGAACCTCCATACTGTTCTCCATAGTGGCCGTATCAATTTACATTACAACCAACAGTGCAGGAGGGTTCCCTTTTCTCCACACCCTCTCCAGCATTTATTGTTTGTAGATTTTTTGATGATGGCCATTCTGACCAGTGTGAGGGGATACCTCCTTGTAGTTTTGATTTGCATTTCTCTAATGATTAGTGATGTTGAGCATTCTTTCATGTGTTTGTTGGCAGTCTATATATCTTCTTTGGAGAAATGTCTATTTAGGTCTTCTGCCCATTTTTGGATTGGGTTGTTTGTTATTGAGCTACATGAGCTGCTTGTATATTTTGGAGATTAATCCTTTGTCAGTTGCTTCATTTGCAAATATATTCTCCCATTCTAAGGGTCGTCTTTTCATCTTGTTTATGGTTTCCATTGCTGTGCAAAAGCTTTTAAGTTTCATTAGGTCCCATTTGTTTATTTTTTATTTTATTTCCATTACTCTAGAAGGTGGGTCAAAAAGGATCTTGCTGTGATTTATGTCATAGAGTGTTCTGCCTATGTTTTCGTCTGAGAGTTTGATAGTGTCTGGCCTTACATTTAGGTCTTTAATCCACTTTGAGTTTATTTTTGTGTATGGTGTTAGGAAGTGTTCTAATTTCATTCTTTTACATGTAGTTGTCCAGTTTTCCCAACTCCACTTATTAAAGAGGTTGTCTTTTCTTCATTGTATATTCTTGCCTCCTTTGTCAAAGATAAGGTGACCATATGTGCATGGGTTTATCTCTGGGCTTTCTATCCTGTTCCATTCATCTGTGTTTCTGTTTTTGTGCCAGTACCATACTTTCTTGATTACTGTTGCTTTGTAGTATAGTCTGAAGTCAGGGAGCCTGATTCCTCCAGCTCTGTTTTTCTTTCTCAAGATTGCTTTGGCTATTCGGGGTCTTCTGTGTTTCCATACAAATAGGGAAATTTTTTGTTTTATTTCTGTGAAAAATGCCATTGCTAATTTGATAGGGATTGCATTGAATCTGTAGATTGCTTTGGGTAGTATTCATTTTCACAATGTTGATTCTTCCAATCCAAGAACATGGTATATCTTTCCTTCTGTTTATATCATCTTTGATTTCTTTCATCACTGTCTTATAGTTTTCTGCATACAGGTCTTTTGCCTCCTTATGTAGGTTTATTCCTAAGTATTTTACTCATTTTGTTGCAGTGGTAAATGGGAGTGTTTCCTTGATTTCTCTTTCTGATTTTTCATAGTTAGTGTATAGGAATGCAAGAAATTTCTATGCATTACTTTTGTATCCTGCTACTTTACCAAATTCATTGATTAGGTCTAGTAGTTTTCTGGTGGCATCTTTAGGATTTTCTATGCATAGTATCATGACATCTTCAAACAGTGACAGTTTTACTTCTTCTTTTCCAATTTGGATTCCTTTAATTTCTTTTTCTTCTCAGATTGCTGTGGCTAAAACTTCCAAAACTATGTTGAATAATAGTGGTGAGACTGGGCACCCTTGTCTTGTTCCTGATCTTAGAGGAAATGCTTTCAGTTTTTCACCAGTGAGAATGATGTTGGCTGTGGGTTTGTCATATATGCTTTGATTATGTTTAGTAAAGTTCCCTCTATGCTTACTTTCTGGAGAGTTTTTATCATAAATGGGTGTTGAAGTTTGGTAAAAGATTTTTCTGCATCTCTTGAGATTATCATATGGTTTTTATCCTTCAGTTTGTTAATGTGGTGTATCACACTGACTGATTTGCATATATTGAAGAATCCTTGCATTCCTGGGATAAACCCCACTTGATCATGTTGTATGATCCTTTTAATGTACTGTTGGATTCTTTTGCTAGTATTTTGTTGAGAATTTTTGCATCTATGTTCATCAGTGATATTGGTCTGTTGTTTTCCTTTTTTTGTGACATCTTTGTCTGGTTTTCATGTCAGGGTGATGGTGGCCTCATAGAATGATTTTGGGAGTGTTCCTCCCTCTGCTATATTTTGGAAGAGTTTGAGAAGGATCGGTGTTAGCTTTTCTCTAAATATTTGACATAGTTCGCCTGTGAAGCCATCAGGCCCTGGGCTTTTGTTTGTTGGAAGATTTTTAATCACAGTTTCAATTTCAGTGCTTGTGATTGGTCTGTTCATATTTTCTATTTCTTCCTGATTCAGTCTTGGCAGGTTGTGCATTTCTAAGAATTTGTCCATTTCTTCCAGGTTGTCCATTTTATTGGCATAGAGTTTCTTGTAGTAATCTCTCATGATCTTTTGTATTTCTGCAGTGTCAGTTGTTACTTCTCCTTTTTCATTTCTAATTCTATTGATTTGAGTCTTCTCCCTTTTTTTCCCTGATGAGTCTGGCTAATGGTTTGTCAATTTTGTTTATCTTCTCAAAAAACCAGCTTTTAGTTTTATTGATCTTTGCTACTTTTTCCTTCACTTCTTTTTCATTAATTTCTCATCTCATCTTTATGATTTCTTTCCTTCTGCTAACTTGAGCTTTTTTCTTTTTGTCCTTCTTTCTCTAATTGCATTAGGTGTAAGGTTAGGTTGTTTATTTGAGATGTTTCTTATTTCTTTTTTTTTTCTTTTTTTTTTTTTTTTTGCTGTACGCGGGCCTCTCACTGCTGTGGCCTCTCCCGTTGCGGAGCACAGGCTCCGGACACACAGGCTCCGTGGCCATGGCTCGCGGGCCCAGCCGCTCCGCGGCATGTGGGATCTTCCGGGATTGGGGCACGAACCTGCGTCCCCTGCATCGGCAGGCGGACTCTCAACCACTGCGCCACCAGGGAAGCCCGAGATGTTTCTTATTTCTTAAGGTAGGATTGTATTGCTATAAACTTCCCTCTTAGAACTGCTTTTGCTACATACCATAGGTTATAGGTTTTGGGTCGTTGTATTTTCATTGTCACTTGTTTCTAGGTATTTTTTGATTTCCTCTTTGATTTTGTGTTTGTATTTTTTACAGTTTTCTTTCTTGTAATCGATATCTAGTCTCATACTGTTGTGGTTGGAAAAGATACTTGATACGATTTCAGTTTTCTTAAATTTACCGAGGCTTGATTTGGGACCCAAGATGTGATCTATCCTGGAGAATGTTCCGTGTGCAGTTGAAAAGAGTGTTTCTGTTGTTTTTGGATGGAATGTCCCATAAATATCAATTAAGTCCATCTAGTCTAATGTGTCATTAAAGCTTGTATTTCCTTATTTATTTTCTGTTTGGATGATCTGTCCATTGGTGAAAGTGAGGTGTTAAAGTCCCCTGCTAGTATTGTGTTACTGTCGATTTCCCCTTTTATGGCTGTTAGCATTTTCCTTATGTATTGAGGTGCTCCTTTGTTGGGTGCATAGATATTTACTATTGTTATATCTTCTTCTTGGATTGATCCCTTGATCATTATATATCCTTGTCTCTTGTAATAGTCTTTATTTTAAAGTCTATTCTGTCTGAGTATTGCTACTCCAGCTTTCTTTTGATTTCCACTTGCATGGAATATCTTTTTCCATCCCCTCACTTTCAGTCTGTATGTGTCCCTAGGTCTGAAGTGGGTCTCTTTTAGGCAGTATATATATGGGTCTTGGTTTTGTATCCATTCAGGCAGTCTGTGTACTTTGCTTGGGGCACTTCATCCATTTACATTTAAGGTAATTATTGACATGTATGTTCCTATTACCATTCTCTTAATTGTTTTGCATTTGTTTTTGTAAGTCCTTTCCTTCTCTTGTGTTTCCTGCCTAGAGAAGTTCCTTTAGCACTTGTTGTAAAGCTGGTTTGGTGCTGCTGAATTCTCTTAGCTTTTGTTTGTCTGTAAAGGTTTTAATTTCTCCATCGAATCTGAATGAGACCTTTGCTGGGCAGAGTAATCTTGGTTGTAGGATTTTCCCTTTCATTACTTTAAATATATTTTGCACTCCCTTCTGACCTGTAGAATTTCTGCTGAAAGATCAGCTGTTAACCTTATGGGGATTCCCTTTTATGGTATTTGTTGCTTTTCCCTTGCTGCTTTTAATATTTTTTCTTTGTGTTTACTCTTTGTTAGCTTGATTAATATGTGTCTCAGAGTGTTTCTCCTTGGATTTATCCTGTATGGGACTCTCTGCACTTCCTGGACTTGATTGACTATTTCCTTTCCCATGTTGGAGAAGTTTTCAACTATAATCCCTTCATATATTTTCTCAGACCCTTTCTTTTTTACTTCTTCTTCTGGGACGCCTATAATTTGAATGTTGGTGTGCTTAATGCTATCCCAGAGGTCTCTGAGACTGTCCTCCATTCTTTTGATTATTTATTCTGCTCTGCAACAGTTATCTCCACCATTCTGTCTTCCAGGTCACTTATCCGTTCTTCTGCCTCAGTTATTCTGCTACTGATTCCTTTTAAGAGTATTTTTAATTTCAGTTATCGTGTTGTTCATTACTGTTTGTTTGCTCTTTCATTCTTCTAGTTTCTTGTTAAACGTTTCTTGTCTTTTCTCCATTCCATTTCCAAGGTTTTGGATCATCCTTACTATCATTACTCTGAATTCTTTTTTGGGTAGTTTGCCTATTTCTTCTTCATTTATTCTGTCTTATGGGTTTTTATCTTGCTCTTTTGCATGTAGGATATTTCTCTGTCCTCTCATTTTGTCTAATTTACACTATTTGAGGTCTCCTTTCCCTAGGGTGCAGAGTTTTAGTTCCTTTTGCTTCTGTTCTCTGCCCCTAGTGGTGGGGTTGGTCCAGGGTCTTGTGTAGGCTTCCTGATGGGAGGGACCGGTGCCTGCATTCTCGTCGGTGGAGCTGAGTGTTTTCCCTCTGATGAGTAGGGCCATGTCAGGTGGTGTGTTTTGGGGTGTCTGTGAGCTTAGTATGATATTAGGAAGTCTGTGTGCTGATGGGTGGGTTTGTGTTCCTGTCTTGTTTGTTGTTTGGTGTGAGGCGTCTGGCACTGGGAGCTGCTGGCAGGTGGGTGGAGCCAGGTCTTGGATTCAGGTAGAGGCCTCCATGAGAGCTCTCGGCAATTAATCTTCTCTGGGGCCGGGGATTCTCTAGTGGTCCAGCATCCTGGACTTGGTTCGCCCACTCCAGAGCCTCAGGCCCGACTTGTGGTCAAGGGACCAAGACCCCGCAAGTCACTTGTCCCAGCAATAAAGGGGATTAAAAAAAAAAAAAAAGACTAACAAAACCCCTGACAAACGGTAAAAAGTAAAATCAAACAAACAGAAACAGAAACAAGGAAACACACACTCACACAAAAGAAGCAAAAACAGAACCAAATAAAACAAAAAGCAAGAGAACAACCAGAGAAACAAAGGAACCCAAGAACAAAATCAAACAATTAAGAAGGAAGCTGACAAAAACCCCAAACCAAAAAACAAAACCAAAGCAGAGTGCCAACTGGAGAATGAAGCAAAGAAACAAAACAAACTGCCAGAAATGTTATTTTAAAAAAAAGAAAAAGAGAAAGGGAATAGAACATAGAACAACGGAAAAGCAACGTAGAAACAGAACTACAAAAAATAAAAATAAATAAAGTATATTAAAATAAAAAGAGAAAACCCTGAAGAAATGGTAAAAACAAAATCAAACAAACAAAACAAGAAACTAGGAAACACACACATAAAAGAAACAAAAACAGGGCTTCCCTGGTGGCGCAGTGGTTGAGAGTCCGCCTGCCGATGCAGGGGACACGGGTTCGTGCACCGGTCTGGGAAGATCCCACATGCCACGGAGTGGTTAGGCGGGTGAGCCATGGCTGCTGAGCCTGCGCGTCCGGAGCCTGTTCTCCGCAGCGGAAGAGGCCACAACAGTGAGAGGCCCGCGTACCGCAAAAAAAAAAAAAAAAAGAAACAAAAACAGAGCCAAATAAAAGAAAAAGAACAACTAGACAAATAGAAGAACTCAAAAATGAAATCAAACAATTAGGGTTAAAACTAACAAAAACACACAACCTAAGAACAAAAGAAAAGCAGTGTGCCAGCTGAAGAATAAAGCAAGGAAGCAGAACAACCAATAAAAATGATTTTAAAAAAAATAATAATAAAATAACATAAAAAGGGGAAAAACACAGGACAGCAGAAGGCAAAGTAGAAATGGAAACAAATATATATATACACACACATAGATATATATATTTATATGTAAAAAAATAGGAAGAAAAAAATAAGGGAAAAGAACACAGAGCAACAGAAAAGCAAAGTAAAAATAGAAATGTATAAAAAAATAAAATAAAAAATAAAAATATGTTATAAAACACAGAGATCCCAAAAGACTAAAAAAGCAAAACAAAACAAAAAACTAGAACGACAAAGAAAGAAAAAGAAATAAACCAAAAAAAAAATAGAACCAACAACAGAATGAATCAAAACATAATAAAGTTAATAGTAATAATTTTGTTTCCCTGGGGTCTACACTGTAAGTGTCCTTGCACACGCCGTGAGCCACAGCCCTCCTCCACCTCCCCAGGATGCCCTCCTCTGCTTCTGGGCTGGTCTCTGGACCTGCTGTGGGCCCTGTGGTGACCCCTCAGACTCTGATCTGGCCCAGTTCCTGCATGTGCTGCCCCAAAGTCCACAGCTGCCAGAGCTAGACTGTTTTCATTTGTGGGAAAACTCATTGTGTACTCAGATATTCCGTAGACACAGGGTCTACCTAGCTGATCATGGAGATTTAATCTGCAGCTTGTACATCTGATGGAAAGATTTTCGATCTTCTTTCTTAGTCACCCCATCCCTGAGGTTCAGCTTTGGTTTTATCCCCACCTCTGCGTGTGGTCCCCCCACAGGAGTCTGGTCCTGAGGCTGCCTTGGAGCTCTTAGGTCTGCCCCTATGAGGACTGGGCGCAGAGGTGGTCTGACTGCTTGGATCGCGGGAGCCCTGGCAGCGCCAAATGCGTAGGAAAGCCAGCAGCCATGGGTGCAAGAGATATGTCCCTAGTGATGGACTTTTCTGGTGTTCGGCATAAGGCACATGAGGGCCAGCCCTGGCTGGGGTTTTTCTGATGCCTGGCAGCAGGTGGGTGAGAGCCAACCCTGAAAGGGCTTTTTTTTTTTTTTTTGCCCTGTAGCCAGCACATTAGGGCCACCTCTGAGGGAGCTCTTTTTATTGCTCGGCAGCTGGCACACGAGAGCCAGCCCTAAGCAGGCTTCTTTTATTGTCATCATTAGGCGCCGGCACGTGGAGAGAGAGATTACAGTAGCGGCTCCTCCCCCTGCGTGTGACTCAGCAGTAGTGTCCTGCTTCCATGGCAGTCCAGTCTTCCTCTGTAGCATTCCCTGCTGTGGATTTCCTCCCTCCTGTCCCCTTGGTCCGTCTCCCCACAGCCAACAGCGGTTCTCGCTCTGGGCCTGTTCTCCAATCCCCATGCACCAGCTCCCTGCCCCCTTGCACACCTGTGAACGCACGTCCCCATCCAGGGATGTAAGGCCACGGTACAGACCATCTGTCTATTTCCCCCTCTGTCCTGTCTGCCACAGATTGGCCGCTTCACCCTCTTCTGACAGCCTCACATGCTTCCCCTGTGTCTCAGTCAATTTCCCAGTCAGAGAGGGGGTTTCCCCGAATTCAGGAATCTTTCCTCTGCTTCAGCTCCCCCGCACCAGTGTGCGGGTCCTGTCCTGCTTCCTCTCCTCCTCCTCCTCCCTTCTTTTTTTCCATTCTACCCCGTTATGCAGGGATCCTTATAGTCCTTTCTGTTGTCCAAGGTCTTCTGCTAGTTTTCAGCCGGTGTTCTGTGAGAATTGTTGCGTCTGTCGATGTATTCCTGATGCATCCATGGAGAGATCTGAACTCCACGTCCACTTACTCCTCCACCATCTTGAATCTCCAATAAAATAAATTTTTAAAAAACAGCTTAGATTATAGCTGAGCGGCCCCTGACTTTGAGAATTAAGTATATGTTGTCCAAGTATCAGATCCCCCAACCTGAGGAAAGTCTAGGGCTCCCATCCCCACCACCAGTCCCACCCCATTGTTGTTCCCTCCTGTGGTCATCCCTGGGGCTGAGTTCCTACCCCAGTCAACTTTCAGTCCCCCTTTCTTCTCCTTTCAGAAACAATTTCATGTGAAACAGAATCCACTTTACCCACTCTTCCCAAAATCCAACCCCACAAAGGCTATGTGGTCGTGCATCATATCCCCGAGGCTAAGGGCTTTGCGCTTGGCCTTTAGAAGCCTCTGCCTGCAAGTCCTCAGCTGCTGGGCATTCCTAATTAGCCCCTTCTCCTCAATTCCCAGCCTCCTGCCATAGAGCTTAGCTAGTGCTTTTCTGCTCACTCCCTCTCCACAGCCTTGCTCCTTATCGTTTTGCTACATAGAGCTTTATCGGTCCCTACACCCCATTCATGGTCTCATTCCACACCATTCCCTGGCTCATCAAGGTATTTTGCTAAATAAGACATTTACCTTCAAAAAGAAAAAAAACCTTCTGGGCCAGCAGTTCAAAATAATAATTTCATGGGCTTCCCTGGTGGCACAGTGGTTGGGAGTCCGCCTGCTGATGCAGGGGACACGGGTTCATGCCCCGGTCCGGGAGGATCCCACATGCCGCGGAGCGGCTGGGCCCGTGAGCCATGGCCGCTGAGCCTGCGTGTCCGGAGCCTGTGCTCCGCAACGGGAGAGGCCACAACAGTGAGAGGCCTGCATACCGCAAAAAAAAATAATAATAATAATAATAATAATAATAATTTCATATACACATGCATTTCACACATTTTCCTTCTTCTCCTAGCAGTTGTTTTCTCAGTGCCTTGGTTTTAGCAATTGCAAGTCATTCATGACGAGGAGTAGGACACTTACCCTCACCATCCAGCAACTGCTTCCCCTGGGTGTACATTATAATTTTTGTTTAGGGTCCTGATGTCTGGTGGAGAAGCCATTTGGTGTATTTTATGTCTGTACCATAAGCACCACAGGGGCGATCTGGATGCTGCTTGTTTTCTGTAACTCTTCAGTGCTAGGTGTGTTGATTCTGTTTTTTAGGAAAGTTTAGACTTCCCGGCTGCTGTTTCAGAGACTGCTTTCTCAAAACAGAGCTCACCATTTTCAATGGCACAGTGCCAACATTTCACAGGCCCCTGTGCCACAGACCACTCCTTTTTTCCCACCCCATCCCAGTCCATTGACTTAAAGGATCTTCCCAGACTTGACCTCCACAGTCCATTGATTTGACTTTGTGCCTTCCCTGTTCTCTACTCGTGGGCTTTGGCCTCAGGCCCCAGGTTTGCTCTTGGCATGCTCCTTGAAATACATGATCGCTTGTCTCTAGACACCCTCCCCACACACCAACGAGCCCTTTCTCTTCATGCATTAAGCCAGGGGTCCCCAACCCCCAGGCCAAGGACAGGCATCAGTTCGTGGCCTGTTAGGAACTGGGCCGCACAGCAGGAGGTGAGCGGCAGGCGGCTTCATCTGCCGCTCTGCATCACTCACATGACCACCTGAACCATTCCCCACCCCGGCCCAGCCCCCGTCCGTGGAAAAATTGTCTTCCATGAAACTGGTCCCCGGTACCAAAAAGGTTGGGGACCGCTGCATTAACCAACTTCACACCTGACTAGAAATCAAGCTGGACATCCCTTTGCTCACTCACAACTCCCATCACATCTCTGATTCCCAGACTCTAGCCAGGAGAAGTACTGGCCTGAGACCACCTGGGCGTTCTGAGCCTCCAGGTACTTTCTAAAACCTTAGCTACAGACTCAAGGTCAGAAGAACTTGGCTTCTTATAGGAAAGATTTAATTTATGCAGAAAAAAATACGGCACTTACATGTGTTAAAGTGAAAAACAGCTTTCTCGACTCAGTTACACTTTCCATGAAAATAGGACAGTTAAAGTGCTAATGATAAGCATTCTTGTTCATTGGTAATTCCTGTTTAAAATGAAGTAGTTTAGGGCTTCCCTGGTGGCGCAGTGGTTGAGAATCTGCCTGCCAGTGCAGGGGACACGGGTTTGAGCCCTGGTCTGGGAAGATCCCACATGCCGTGGAGCAACTACGCCCATGAGCCACAACTACTGAGCCTGCGCGTCTGGAGCCTGTGCTCCACAACAAGAGAGGCTGCGATAGTGAGAGGCCCGCGCACCGCGATGAAGAGTGGCCCCCACTTGCCACAACTAGAGAAAGCCCTCGCACAGAAACGAAGACCCAACACAGCCAAAAAGTAAATAAATAAATAAATAAAATGAAGTAGTTTAAAATAGTATTTCTCAAATCTGGCTGCGCATCACAATTATATGTTGAGTTTGTAGTCAATAGATATCTATTGAATGCCTTCTATGGACCAAATGCTGTTCTGGACACTGGGATTTGATCAGTTTTTATGGTCCTCAACCCCAGAGAATGAGACAGATGTACATACTTAAATAAAATAATAAATAAGCAAAAAAGAAATGAATAGACAAATAAGACCCTCTGAATAAGAAAAAAATGAGGTGATACAGTAGTAGAGAGCCTGGGGATGTAAACAGGAGAGGTACTTACCTACAATGGGTTCTCAAATCGGGCCATGTGGAGGTGATATAAATAATAAAAAAGAGACATGGAACTTCTCTGGTAGCGCAGTGGTTAGGAATCCGCCTGCCAATGCAGGGGACACGGGTTCAAGCCCTGGTCCAGGAAGATCCCACATGCCGCGGAGCAACTAAGCCCTTGTGCCACAACTACAGAGCCTGCGCTCTAGAGCCTGTGAGCCACAACTACTGAACCTGCATGCCACAACTACTGAAGCCCGCACGGCTAGAGCCGGTGCTCCACAAGAGAAGCCACCGCAATGAGAAGCCTGCGCACGGCAATGAAGAGCAGCCCCTGCTCGCTGCAGCTAGAGAAAGCCGCATGCAGCAATGAAAACCCAACACAGCCAAAAATAAATAAATAATTTTTTTTTTTTAAAGGAGTGCTGACCCCTAATTTCTTAAGAATTATCCCACACAGTCCAGCTCATTCCTTTACTGTGTATGTTTATTCAAGTTTATCTAATGCCTCAAAAAGAAAACCTCAACTCTTTAATGCTGGTATGCCATTTGTAATAATGTTTTCTGTCATTTCATAGGCAATTCCCCATACCCAACTCCTACTTTAAAAAGAGGCAGTTTTACTAATTTTAGAAAATAAATACTCAAACATTTAAAAAAAAAAAAAAGGAAAGGAAAAAAAAAGGAGACAGCTGTGTGTGGATCTGGAAGAAGAACAAGAAGAAACTGCAAGTGTGAAAGCCCAGAGATGGTAGGAAGCTTGGCCATTTAGAGAAACAGAAGTAAGAACTTTGTCCTGGGGAAATAAGGTATAAGATTGGAAAACTGGAAGGAAATTGAGTTCAGAGAGGTAGACAGAGGCTAGACCCTGTAAAGCCTTCTAGGTCACAGTCACAGTAAAGACTTTGAACATAATGATACATGTAAAGGGAAGCCAGTAAAGGTTTTTAACTAGGGAAAGTAGCGTGATCTGACTTGTGCTTTAGAAAGACAATTCTTGCTAGTTTGAGGACTAATAGTGGGACAGAGGTAGATACAGGAAAACCAGGTAGGAGGTTGTTTCAGATTCCTGACAAAACATGCCATTAGACCTATCTAGGGTAGGTACATAGGACTACCAGGGCATAAAAATAATAAAACTATATAATAATATCATTGAACTAGTGGGGAATAACAATGATGATATTCACACATAAACACATATATACACATGTACAAACACACACACTATTTTAATCTTCATAACAACCCTGTGGAGTGAGGCAGATAGGATTATTATCATCCCCATTTTACAGATTAAGAGACTGAGCCCCAGACCAGTTGGGTAACTTGGCCAAGGTCATGTTAAGTGTGAGAGTCAGAATCTGACTTCCAGTTGTATGGTTTCACTATGCTATGCTGGCAAGAAATGGTCAAGGAAGAACATATTTTAGAAGTAAAACCTATTGGAATTACTGAAGGATTGGATGTGGACTATAAGAGAAAATGAGAAATAAGGGTGATTTTTAGGTTTTTGACCTTAGCAGCTGAATATAGGGTTGTTCCAAATTTCTGAGAGAGGCAACGCTAGGAGGAGAGGTGATGTGGGGGAAGGAATGTAGAATCACCAATCTGTTGTGTCCATGTTGAGTTGAGATGCTCATTAAACATTCAAGTGATCATGTTTGATAGGCAGTTGGATATCCAAAGCCAAGGTCAGGGCTAGAGATATGGCTTTGAGAGTCATCAGCATGTAGATGACATTCTATGTTGTAGGATTTAATAAGGTCATATCAGAAGTATGTGTAGGGCTTCCCTGGTGGCGCAGTGGTTGAGAGTCTGCCTGCTGATGCAGGGGACACGGGTTCGTGCCCTGGTCCGGGAGGATCCCACATGCCGCAGAGCGGCTGGGCCCGTGAGCCATGGCCGCTGAGCCTGTGCGTCCGGAGCCTGTGCTCCGCAACGGGAGAGGCCACAACGGTGAGAGGCCCGCGTACCGCAAAAGAAAAAAAAAAAAGTACGTGTAAAGGTGGACCTTAAGGAGGCAGAAGACAGAGCCCTGGGGCGCCCCTTTCTTGGAGGTCCAGCAGAGAAAGAGGAGCTCGCAAGTGAGACTGGGAAACAGCAGCTAGTGTGATAGGAGGAAAATGAGGAAGATGAGGGGTCATGGAAGCCTAAAGAAGAAAGTGTTCCAAGGGCAGCCTTATTGAATGCTGAGGAGATAATAGCAAGAGGAAACGGAAATCCTCGCTAGCTGTGGTGAGGGATGGGTTAGCTAAAAGCTTGATGACAACAGTTTCTGATTGAGTGGATTGGAAGGTAAGGACATGGAGACATCATGGAGACAGGCAGCTCTTCTACGTTTTCCTGTGAAGTGCAGCCAACATGGGGGAGAGTCGTAGCTGAAGAGAGACATCATACAAGAGGAGCTCTTGGAAAAAGACAGGTGACATTAGGACATGCTGGTGCGCCCGTGGGAACCATCCAGTGGAGAGGGTGAAATCCACCACGCAGGAGCGAGAGGTATAAATGTAACAGTGAAATCTGCAAGCAGACAAGAAGGATGAAAGTTACGCAGGAACAGAGCTTCTGAAGTCAGGTGCCTACGAGACAACTCAGGAAATTCCAAGTCGTTTAAGTCTAAGATGGGAACTAAACATCTGGGCTTTTACAAAACGCCGAGGGTGATTCAGATGCACAGACAGAATTGAGAACCACTGATACAACTTTTAGAGTGATACTGAAAGCTCTTCAGACACCTTAGGTCCAGTTCAGTACCAAACCCAATACAATTTCATTGGTCTCAACCACTTTTTAATCTAACCTGTCTTTGCGCCCCCAGTCATGAGTAGAACTTTCCCTGAATCTTCAAACCTACGTGCAGAAGCCCTTCCCACGTGAGCCCGATGCCAGAGAGCTTTTGAGCCTGAGGAAAGTTTATAATCAAAAGTGCTCAGAATTGACTTCTAGCCTGCCCTTTGATGGCTCCCATGCCATGGCTGTGGGTTTGAAATGCCCAGGTTTGGCCTTGGCACTTTGCTGATGAGAGAAGCAGTCTGTTGCATAGCACTCCTGATTGGCTTCAAGTTCTTAACCTTCCTCTTCCTCTCCGTGTTATCCTCTCCTATCCTCAGACAATATAAAAAGAAATGTTAGAAGTTATAAAGCAGCATGCTAGTGGTTGTCTGAGTAGAAATCCCTGTTTCCTTCTAATCTTTAGATTCTGTGACAGCTTGCTGACAGGTAGCTCCAGACATCCCTGTCTTAAGGTACCCGGTGTATCTCTTTCTCTTGATTAATTTGTCTCCAACGGTGGGTCACTTAGCAACAATCACTCAGTTAGGGTTAGAGACAAAAACTCCTCTTTGGTAAATGGGCTTGAAGTTTAAAAAAAAAAAATCCCTTCCTATGCCAGTATGTAACTTTGTACTAGTAAATTTCTGATTATAAAGGTAGTCAATAGACACATTATAGAAAATTAGGAAAATATAAGGAAATGGATAACTTGTAATTACACCAATCAGAAATATCTGCTAATAACATTTTAGTGCTATATTTTCAGTCTTTTTTTTTCTGCTCTACTTAATCAAATTAGGAAATCATAATGTCGCTTTATACGGTTAGTAGCTTGCTCTTTTGTGTAATGTATCAAAAATATTCCCCATGTTATTCAGTGATCCTTAAAATATGATTTGATGGCCATGTAGAAATTTATCAAATGGATGCTGAGTATCATTTATTTAATCACTTTCTGTTGGCTACTTAGGTTGTTGATACTTTTTCATTATTATAATGTGGTGATGAGTGTCCTGGTATGTAAGCCTTTATACACACATATTTTAATAGAATATTTACAGCATGACTGTTCTTTTCAAAAAGTTATACAGCTATGCAGATAGATTTCTTCATGTCCATTTAAGTGAAGCAGTGGCTCTCCAAAATTAAGAATCCCAGAAATGGTTCTGATGGGGCAACACAGCTAGGGAGAAGCACCCAACCCACCCTCCATGGAGCCACCATGTTGCTCAGCATAGGATACAGTGATAGGAGGGTCCATGGGTCGCTGAAACAGTTTTGGAGATCTAATTTCTTGGGAAAATGACCACGCAGGCAATCCTGCTATTCTTTCAAGGTACTCTATATGTGTGATCACTCTTCTAACTGTAAGTCATAGAGTCCCTACTCAGACTGACTTAACAGCAGAAAGACTGTAACTAGTAACCGAGGTGTAACCGTGGATGAAGGCATGGATGAGTGCAGGGGGCCAGACCATGTCAGGGAGCTTTTCCCTTTTCCCAGCCTTGCTGTCCTGTAAGTTGGTTTCATTCTTGGGCAGGCCCTCTCCATGTGCTGGCGAAGATGGCAACCAGAAGCTTCCAGGCTTGGCTCCCACTGCATCAGCAAAACTGAAAGGTGGTTTCTCTCTCGCAGTAGTTCCATCCAAGCTCCTAGCTTCCAGAGGAGGATGTCATTGGCACGTGCTCCCATAGTGGACATTGGAGGGTGGAACACCACAACTGACATCATTTCCAGGATTTGGCAAAGTTCTTGGGTTTTAATTATTTAAATGTCAGAATTGCTTAAATACCACTGAGAAAGATAGGTTGCTACTTAGATACTGTCTTTTTCTTCTCTGGTGTCTTCTCTTTTTTCTCGTTCCCTCTCTCTGTCTCTCCGTTTCTGTCTGTCTGCCTCTCTGCCTCTCTCTGTCTCTGTCTGTCTGTCTCTTTCCCACTCCTTCTCTCCCTACTTTGACATCTCTAGGCCTGGGCTGCTGCTGGATGCTGGAGTTACAAAGATGCATGGAACATCTTCTCTGCCCTTGAGACACATTGTTGGAAGGAAGACAAAAATATACTAATTTGATTAATAAAAATAATAAACATTAACATTTTTAAAAATTAAAGAAAGTATGTCCAAGTGTCAGTGGAACACTGAGATAGAAGTACCTAACTGGATTCTTTTGGGAGAAGGCCAGCAGATAATGTGCCATTTAAACTGAGTTTTTGAGGCATTGTGAACATTTTCTAGGCAGACAGTTTGAGGAAAGGCAGAGGGAGTTGCCTGGATAAAAGCAGCAAAGCCTGAAACAGCGTCAAGCAGCCATTAGGACACAGGACTGCCCAGAGCCCGGGTACATTCTTCCGGAAATCAGATTGAAAGGCTGGGCCTGTCCTGGCATTGCCAGTGTGTGGAGATACCCATCTATCCAACACGGGTGTATTAAGAGCTAACAGTGTTTATTTTAAAAATTCATGGAATGTCTAATCAAACCTCCAATCTGTTTAGAGATAGTCTTAACTAACAGCCCCTTGAACTTCCCCAGTGCCCTGGAGCTACAGCTCCCCATGTGGCTCAGCCCATCTGTAGAGCATAAAATAATACAGCCAAACAAACACTCCGAGTGAGGCTGCAAACAGGCCTCGGCCAAGAAGAGAATATTTCTGACTTGAAAGCTTAGGTCCCCACCGACTCCTCTGGAGTGTAGAAAAAAATATGTGCCTTCCAGAAGCTAAGGTTGTACCAATCACCAAAGCCTTTGATCAGCGCACGTTGTCTTGCTCTTGTCTCTTCACTATTGATGTGAGGAAACGGAACTTGTCTGCAATTTAAGTTTCGCAATAATAGGCATCTGGGCTGTCCTCTTACCTTGGGTTTTTGGTAGCATCTGCATCGCTGTTTTACAGCAGCCCTTTTGGCCTTCCAACTCCTGGAAGCTTGTTCAATCAAGACATAACCTTTTACCAGTTATGACTAACTGCTGAAGGGAAAGAAAAAATCCTCAGTGTCGGGCAGTAGGCTACAGTGTTCGGGGACCTGTGACCGCATTGCCTGGCCAGGGCCTGATTTGAGTGGAAGCTTGTTATAAACACCTCAGGTGTTAGAAAAAGCCAAGATGTCAAGAATTAATCTGCATGAATACGCTGCTTTGCCCTGCTCAGATTTGTGTGGGAGCTTGTAAGAAAACCCCAGATCTTAGAGAAAGCCAATGCATCAAGGCCTAATCTCCATAAATATTCTAAGAGCTCTCAAAGAAGAAAAATGAACCATTGGGCCGACATTAATTGTGCCCAGAGATAATTAGAACGAAGTGTTGTTAATTGTGTGCTGCTTTAATGTTATGTAGCCATGGCCTTGTTTTTTTTTCATGGAGGGTATAAATTTTGATGTCAGAAACTAAAAGCTGGTTGGCTTGATTAATCAAAAGGCCTCAGTTTGCTTAGTTACAGCCAATTAGGCATTGTAATCCTCACTCTGGAAAGTATGATTAAGCCTGGTATGTCCTGAGTATAGTTGGAAAACAAAACCCCAAACCTTGGTTCTTTTTTCATAGTGGGTCTCTGAGTTGTCCTAGATGTAACTCTTCTCAGTAACTTACCTACGTGTCATGAATAAAAATTATAAGTTCTGCTTCAAAAAGCAGTTTGATTGATGAACAGTCCCAGTTACAGAAGCACAGCATTCTATAAACTCTAATAGTTTGCCAGGAGAAAACGTTACACGGCCTTGGGGGGAAAAAATAGTGGTTCCAGAAAAAGGCCCTTGTTATATAGGTATTGCCTTTATATGCTGAGTCCGTAATACGGTCACCCTAAATCTATGAAGTGTTCTAAGAAATCCACTTACTCTGATTTCTGATGACAGCCTTTTGAGGGTGACCTAATTCATTAGCATTCAAATCAGCCCCAACCCTAGGGCGTCTCTACTTTGGGAGTGGGAAATATACAGTTTTACTTTATAACCAAAGAGGTGTGACCAAGTACTCTGAGGGTTCAGGGATTTTAAGATTTGAACATGGGAGGAGAGATTACAAACCATCCTGGGTGTAAAAACTCTCTACCATATTGGTTTGGGTAATTCGTCCTATTTCAGAACCATCTAAAATATCCTTGCTTTTACTTGTGAATTTAACTGTCTAAATATAGGTGTCCTCAGCATCATGCTCAATTGCATTCCTGGTTTTCTAACTGGAGCCCATTAGTTAGTCACCCGGGGTAGGCTCGACCTCTTCCGTGTTCAGTGTTGCTAAGTATTCTGGAAAGTAAGTTTCTGCTGTGCTTTTAAAGAAGATACAGCTTGTAAAATGCCTCTGTTGTTTGTTTTGAACAGACCATACCTCAACATAGCAAAGAAAAAAGGAAATGCTTTCAAAATCACAGCAAGGAACATGACCTGTTTGGAAATTTTGGATCTTTTTTCTCAAGGCAGAGTCTTTTCCTTTACTTTTGTCTCATTGGTAGTCATATCCACGGGAGCTTTCTTAGAAACAGGAAAAGCACCTTTTCCCGTGACATCGTTATTGTCTTTTGCTTTTTATGTGCCTAGGGCCAAAGTCAAATTGGTTTTGGTAATCTCATAAAATACTCATAAAATACCAAGATGACCGTGAATTCATTTAGAGGAGACTGCCTCCCATATAGTGTAGTAACATGGGGGAAAGAACTCTAAATCCAGCTTGAAATGAGAAGCAACCACAGACAGGCAAACAGAGTATGATGTGCAGAAGCTTCTAAGTCCATAGATAAAATGCATTCCTCAGAAACCCAAGTAGCCAGAATTCTCCTTGCAGTCTAGTTTTATGAGAGACAAATAAAACAAACAGGATTTTCTCCCCCAAAAGCAGAGTCTGCATATCTCCTGAGATGAATGTAAATTCTTGGTGCAGACCCCATTTCTGCTCTTTCCCAGTGCTCGGTGTTCAAAATCTGATCCCAAGGGCCTCGTGGCAAAGGCGAAAGCACTTCATGGATCATCAGAAAGAATCTAAACCATGCTCATTATCAAGTAATTATTATAATAGATTTAATAAGTATCTATTGACTATAATAATAATATAATTATAATAATTATATAATACTGCCACCTCTTGTTGCCAGACAGACGTAAATTTGGTAAATTCACTGGCAATACATTTTTGGGGAAAAATATAAAAAGAGACTCATCTGATAATCTTATGTAGCTTTTCAACTAGCTCAGCTCACAATTCCCAAAAAGGAATTTTTCAAAAGTATTTCTAGTAAGGTGCACTCTAGGAGTAAATATTTAATGAACAGATAAAAGTTTGGTCTGTTAAAAAATATGAATTTCTTTATCCCACATTTACCTAGTGTGAATTCAAAGAGCTAGAAAAGAATTCTTTCTTCTTCCTCCTCTGCCATCACCCCAGCACCCTTACATTCTCCCTCACTGACCGCAGACAAGCGGGCAGACAGACACACACACACCCCACGTTATCCTGTATGTATCGCACACACCCGCCCCCCCGCCCCAGGCTGCAGGACCATCTGAGAGTGGACATGCTTTTAGTGAGTCACACAGGTGACTTGAGGACCCTGAGACATTGTGCTTCCAGACTTCCGTGCTGGTCCCTTTATCACTGATCCTCATATTTCACTTCCTCACCAATTTCTTTGCATCTTCTCATCCCTGGGGTGATGGAAAGGGGGAGGGGATCTCTTGTCCCTCTTTTTCACCGTGTTTCTTTTTTTTATTTACTTTACTTTTTATTGAAGCATAGTTGATTTACAATGTTGTGTTCGTTTCAGATGTGCAGCAAAGTGATTCAGTTATGCATAAATATATATATACACACACACATATTCTTTTTCAGATTCTTTTCCATCATAGGTTATTATAAGATATTGAATATGGTTCCCTGTGCTATACAGTGAGACCTTGTTGTTTATCTGTTTTATATATAGTAGTGTGTATCTGTTAATCCCAGACTTTTTTTAAATTTATGCCTGTGTTGGGTCTTCGTTTCTGTGCGAGGGCTTTCTCTAGTGGTGACAAGCGGGGGCCACTCTTCATCGCGGTACGCAGGCCTCTCACTGTCATGGCCTCTCTTGTTGTGGAGCACAGGCTCCAGACGCGCAGGCTCAGTAGTTGTGGCTCACAGGCCCAGTTGCTCCGCGGCATGTGGGATCCTCCCGGACCGGGGCATGAACCTGTGTCCCCTGCATTGGCAGGCAGATTCTCAACCACTGCACCACCAGGGAAGCCCAATCCCAGACTCTTAATTTATTCCTTCCTACTCTCTTCCCCTTTGGTAACCGCAAGACTGTTTTCAATGTCTGTGACTCTGTTCCTGTTTTGTAAATAAGTTAATTTGTATCATTTTTTTAATATTCAGCATGATTTTATATGGTATTTAACGTTTTCTGTCTGACTTCACTTAGTATGATAATCTCTAGATCCATCTATATTGCTGCAAATGGCAGAATTTCATTCTTTTTATGGCTGAGTAATATTCCATTGTGTATATATATACCACATCTTTTTTTTTTTCTTTTAACATCTTCATTGGAGTATAATTGCTTTACAGCGGTGTGTTAGTTTCTGCTTTATAACAAAGTGAATCAGTTATACATATATATATATATATATATCCCATATGTCTTCCCTCTTGCATCTCCCTCCCTCCCACCCTCCCTATCCCACCCATCTAAGTGGTCACAAGGCACCAAGCTGATCTCCCTTTGCTATGCAGCTGCTTCCTACTAGCTAGCTATGTTACATTTGGTAGTGTATATATGTCCATGCCACTCTCTCACTTTGTCACAGCTTACCCTTCCCCCTCCCCATCTCCTCAAGTCCATTCTCTAGTAGGTCTGTGTCTTTATTCCCATCTTACCCCTAGGTTCTTCATGGCCTTTTTTTTTTTCTTAGATTCCATATATGTGTTAGCATATGGTATTTGTTTTTCTCTTTCTGACTTACTTCACTCTGTATGACAGATTCTAGGTCCATCCGCCTCACTACAAATAACTCAATTTCATTTCCTTTCATGGCTGAGTAATATTCCATTGTATATATGTGCCACTTCTTCTTTATCCATTCATCTGTCGATGGACACTTAGGCTGCTTCCATGTCCTGGCTATTGTAAATAGAGCTGCAGTGAACATTGTGGTACATGACTCTTTTTGAATTATGGTTTTCTCAGGGTATATGCCCAGTAGTGGGATAGCTGGGTCGTATGGTAGTTCTATTTTTAGTTTTTTAAGGAACCTCCATACTATTCTCCATAGTGGCTGTACCAATTCACATTCCCACCAGCAGTGCAAGAGTGTTCCCTTTTCTCCACACCCTCTCCAGCATTTGTTGTTTGTAGATTTTCTGATGATGGCCATTCTGACCTGTGTGAAATGATATCTCATTGTAGTTTTGATTTGCATTTCTCTAATGATTAATGATGTTGAGCATTCTTTCATGGTTTGTTGGCAATCTGTATATCTTCTTTGGAGAAATGTCTATGTAGCTTTTCTGCCCATTTTTGGATTCGGTTGTTTGTTTTTTTGCTATTGAGCGGCATGAGCTGCTTGTAAATTTTGGAGATTAATCCTTTGTCAGTTGCTTCATTTGCAAATATTTTCTCCCATTCTGAGGGTTGTCTTTTTGTCTTGTTTATGGTTTCCTTTGCTGTACAAAAGCTTTGACGTTTCATTAGGTCCCATTTGTTTATTTTTGTTTATTTCCATTTCTCTAGGAGGTGGGTCCAAAAGGATCTTGCTGTGATTTATGTCATAGAGTGTTCTGCCTATGTTTTCCTCTAAGAGTTTGATAGTGTCTGGCCTTACATTTAGGTCTTTAACCCATTTTGAGTTTATTTTTGTGTATGGTGTTAGGGAGTGTTCTAATTTCAGTCTTTTACATGTAGCTGTCCAGTTTTCCCAGCACCACTTATTGAAGAGGCTGTCCTTTCTCCACTGTATGTTCTTGCCTCCATTATCAAAGATAAGGTGACCATATGTACATGGGTTTATCTCTAGGCTTTCTATCCTGTTCCATTGATCAATATTTCTGTTTTTCTGCCAGTACCATACTTTCTTGATTACTATAACTTTGTAGTATAGTCTGAAGTCAGGGAGCCTGATTACTCCAGCTCCGTTTATCTTTCTCAAGATTGCTTTGGCTATTCAGGGTCTTTTATATTTCCTTATAAATTGTGAAATTTTTTGTTCTAGTTCTGTGAAAAATGGCATTCGTAGTTTGTTAGAGATTGCATTGAATCTGTAGATGGCTTTGGGTAGTAGAGTCATTTTCACAGTGTTGATTCTTCCAGTCCAAGAACATGGTATATCTCTCCATCTATTTGTATCATCTTTAATTTCTTTCATCAGTGTCTTATAGTTTTCTGCATACAGGTCTTTTGTCTCCTTAGGTAGGTTTATTCCTAGATATTTTATTCTTTTTGTTGCAGTGGTAAATGGGAGTTTTTTCTTAATTTCACTGTCAGATTTTTCATCACCAGTGTGTAGGAATGCAGGACACTTCTGTGCATTAATTTTGTATCCTGCTACTTTACCAAATTCATTGATTAGCTCTAGTAGTTTTCTGATAGCATCTTTAGGATTCTCTGTGTATAGTATCATGTCATCTGCAAACAGGGACAACTTTACTTCTTCTTTTCCGATTTGTATTACTTTTATTTCTTTTTCTTCTCTGATTGCTGTGGCTTTAACTTCCAAAACTATGTTGAATAATAATGGTGGGAGTGGGCAACCTTGTCTTGTTCCTGATCTTAGTGGAAATGCTTTCAGTTTTTCACCATTGAGGACGACATTGCCTGTGGGTTTGTCATATATAGCCTTTATTATGTTGAGGTAAGTTCCTTCTATGCCTACCTTTCTAGAGGGTTTTTATCATAAATGGGTGTTGAATTTTGTTGAAACCTTTCTCTGCATCTATGGAGATGATCATATGGTTTTTCTCCTTTAATTTGTTAATATGGTGTATCACATTGATTGATTTGCGTATATTGAAGAATCCTTGCATTCCTGGATACACCCAACTTGATCATGTTGTATGAACCTTTTAATGCGCTGTTGGATTCTGTTTGCTTGAGGATTTTTGCATGTATGTTCATCAGTGATACTGGCCTGTAGTTTTCTTTCTTTGTGACATCTTTATCTGGTTTTGGTATCAGGGTGGTGGTGGCCTCGTAGAATGAGCTTGGGAGTGTTCCTCCCTCTGCTACATTTTGGAAGAGTTTGAGAAGGATAGGTGTTAGCTCTTCTCTAAATGCTTGATAGAATTTGCCTGTGAAGCCATCTGGTCCTGGGCTTTTGTTTATTGGAAGATTTTTAATCACAGTTTCAATTTCTGTGCTTGTGATTGGTCTGTCCATATTTTCTATTTCTTCCTGGCTCAGTCTCAGAAGGTTGTGCATTTCTAAGAATTTACCCATTTCTTCCAGGTTTACCATTTTATTGGCATACAGTTACTTGTAGTAATCTCTCATGATCCTTTGTATTTCTATAGTGTCAGTTGTTACTTCTCCTTTTTCATTTCTAATTCTATTGATTTGAGTCTTCTCCCTCTTTTTCTTGATGAGCCTAGCTAAAGGTTTATCTACTCAAAGAACCAGCTTTTACTTTTATTGATCTTTGCTATCGTTTCCTTCATTTCTTTTTCATTTATTTCCGATCTGATCTTTATGATTCATTTCCTTCTGCTAACTTTTTTGTTCTTCTTTCTCTAATTGCTTTAGGTGTAAGGTTAGGTTGTTTGAGATGTTTCTTGTTTCTTAAGGTAGGATTGTATTGCTATAAACTTCTGACTTAGAACTGCTTTTGCTGCATCCCATAGGTTTCGGGTCGTCGTGTTTTCATTGTCATTTGTTTCTAGGTATTTTTTGATTTCCCCTTTGATTTTTTCAGTGATCCCTTGGTTATTAAGTAATGTATTGTTTAGCCTCCATGTGTTTGTATTTTTTACAGATTTTTTCCTGTAATTGATATCTAGTCTCATAGCGTTGTGGTCACAAAAGATACTTGGTACGATTTCAGTTTTCTCAAATTTACCAAGGCTTGATTTGTGACCCAATATATAATCTGTCCTGGAGAATGGTCCATGAGGACTTGAGAAGAAAGTGTATTCTGTTGTTTTTGGATGGAATGTCCTATAAATACCAATTAAGTCCATCTTGTTTAATGTATCATTTAAAGCTTGTGTGTCCTTATTTATTCTCATTTTGAATGATCTGTGTCCATTGGTGAAAGTGGGGTGTCAAAGTCCCGTACTGTGATTGTGTTACTGTCAATTTCCCCTTTTATGGCTGTTAGTATTTGCCTTATGTATTGAGGTGCTCCTATGTTGGGTGCATAAATATTTACAATTGTTATATCTTCTTCTTGGATCGATCCCTTGATCATTATGTAGTGTCCTTCTTTGTCTCTTGTAATAGTCTTTGTTTTATCGTCTATTTTTTCTTATATGAGAATTGCTACTCCAGCTTTCTTTTAATTTCCATTTGCATGGAATATCTTTTTCCATCCCCTCACTTTCAGTCTGTATGTGTCCCTAGATCTGAAATGGGTCTCTTGTAGACAGCATATATACAGGTCTTGTTTTTGTATCCATTCAACCAGTCTGTTTATTTTGGTTGGGGCACTTAATCCATTTACATTTAAGATAATTATCGATATGTATGTTCCTATTACCATTTTCTTAATTGTTTTGGGTTTGTTATTGTAAGTCTTTCCTTCTCCTTTGTTTCCTGCCTTGAGAAGTTCCTTTAGCATTTGTTGTAAAGCGGGTTTGGTTGCGCTGAATTCTCTTAGCTTTTGCTTGTCTGTAAAGGTTTCAATTTCTCCGTCAAATCTGAATGAGATCCTTGCTGGGTAGAGTAATCTTGATTGTATGTTTTTCCCTTTCATCACTTTGAATATGTCCTGCCACTCCCTTCTGGCTTGCAGAGTTTTTGCTGAAAGATCAGCTGTTAATAACCTTATAGAGATTCCCTGGTGTGTTATTTGTTGCTTTTCCCTTTCTGCTTTTAATATTTTTTCTTTGTATTTAATTTTTGATAGTTTGATTAATATGTGTCTTGGCATGTTTCTCCTTGGATTTATCCTGTATGGGACTCTCTGTGCTTCCTGGACTTGTTTAACTATTTACTTCCCCATATTAGGGAAGTTTTCAACTATAATGTCTTCAAATATTTTCTCAGTCCCTTTCTTTTTCGCTTCGTCTTCTGGGACCCCTATAATTCGAATGTTGGTGCGTTTAATGTTGTCCCAGATGTCTCTGAGACTGTCCTCAAGTCTTTTCATTCTTTTTTCTTTATTCTTTTCTGCAGTAGTTATTTCCACTATTTTATCTTACAGGTCACTTATCTGTTCTTCTGCCTCAGTTATTCTGCTATTGATCCTTTCTAGGGAATTTTTAATTTCATTTATTGTGTTGTTCATCATTGTTTGTTTGCTCTTTAGTTCTTCTAGGTCCTTGTTAACTGTTTCTTGTATTTTCTCCATTCTATTTCCAAGATTTTGGATCATGATTACTATCATTATTCTGAATTCTTTTTCAGGTAGACTGCCTATTTCCTCTTCATTTGTTAGGTCTGGTGGGTTTTTATCTTGCTCCTTCATCTGCTGTGTGTTTCTCTGTCTTCTCATTTTGCTTAACTTACTGTGTTTGGGGTCTCCTTTTCACAGGCTGCAGGTTCGTAGTTCCCATTGTTTTTGGTGTCTGTCCCCAGTGGCTAAGGTTGATTCAGTGGGTTGTATAGGCTTCCTGGTGGAAGGGACTAGTGTCTGTGTTCTGGTGGATGAGGCTGGATGTTGTCTTTCTGGTGGGAAGGTCCACGTCTGGTGGTGTGTTTTCGGGTGTCTGTGGCCTTATGATGATTTTAGGCAGCGTCTCTGCTAATGGGTGGGGTTGTCTTCCTGTCTTGCTAGTTGTTTGGCATAGAGTTTCCAGCACTGTAGCTTGCTGGTTGTTGAGTGGAGTTGGGTCTCGGCTTTGAGATGGAGATCTCTGGGAGATTTTTGCCATTTGATATTATGTGGAGCTGGGAGGTCTCTGGTGGAACAATGTCCTGTACTTGGCTCTCCCACCTCAGAGGCAGAGCCCTGATGCCTGGCTTGAACACCAAGAGCCTGTCATCCACACGGATCAGAATAAAAGGGAGAAAAAAAAGAAACAAAGAAGATAAAATAAAATAAAAAGTTATTAAAATAAAAAATAAGAAATAATTATTAAAGAAAAACAATTTTAAGTAATAAAAAAATAGAAAGAGAGAGCAACCAAGCCAAAAAACAAATCCACCAATGATAACAAGCACTAAAAAGCACCAAAAACAAAACCCCAAAAAACGGACAAATGGTAAAAGGACAAATGGTAAAAGCAAAGCTATACAGACAAAATCACACACAGAAGCACACACACAGACACTCACAAAAAGAGAAAAAGGGAAAAATATATATGTATCCTTGCTCCCAAAGTCCGCCTCCTCAATTTGGAATGATTCGTTGTCTATTCAGGTATTCCACAGACGCAGGGTACATCAAGTTGATTGCGGAGCTTTAATCCACTGTTGCTGAGGCTGCTGGGAGAGATTCCCCTTTCTCTTCTTCGTTCGCACAGCTCCCGGGGCTCAGCTTTGGATTCGGCCCCGCCTCTGCGTGTAGGTCGCCGGAGGACGTCTGTTCTTCGCTCAGACAGGACGGGGTTAAAGGAGCCGCTGATTCGGGGGCTCTGGCTCCCTCAGGCCACGGGGGAGGGAGGGGCACGGAGGCGGGGCGAGCGTGCGTCGGCGGAGGCCGGCGTGACGTTGCACCAGCCTGAGGCGCGCCGTGCTTCTCCCGGGGAAGTTGTCCCTGGGTCACGGGACCCTGGCAGTGGCGGGCTGCACAGGCTCCCGGGAGGGGAGGTGTGGAGAGTGACCTGTGCTCGCACACGGGCTTCTTGGTGGCGGCGGCAGCAGCCCCAGCGTCCCACGCCCGTCTCTGGGGTCCGCGCTGTTAGCAGCGGCTCGCGCCCGTCTCTGGAGCTCCTTTAAGCGGCGCTCTGAATCCCCTCTCCTCACGCACCAGGAAACAAAGAGGGAAGAAGAAGTCTCTTGCCTCTTCGGCAGGTCCAGACTTTTCCCCGGACTCCCTCCCGGCCAGCCATGGCGCACTAACCCCTTCAGGCTGTGTTCACGCCGCCAGCCCCAGTCCTCTCCCTGCGCTCCGACCGAAGCCCGAGCCTCAGCTCCCAGCCCCGCCCGCCCCGGCGACCAAGCACACAAGCCTATCGGGCTGGTGAGTGCTGGTCGGCACCGATCCTCTGTGCGGGAATCTCTCCGCTTTGCCCTCCGCACCCCTGTGGCTGCGCTCTCCTCCGTGGCTCTGAAGCCAACCCCCTGCCACCCCTGTCTCCGCCCGAGAAGGGGCTCCTAGTGTGTGGAAACCTTTCCTCCTTCACGGCTCCCTCCCACTGGTGCAGGTCCCGTCCCTATTCTTTGTTTCTGTTTATTCTTTTTTCTTTTGTCCTACCCAGGTACGGGGGGAGTTTTTTGCCTTTTGGGAGGTCTGAGGTCTTCTGCCAGCGTTCAGTAGGTGTTCTGTAGGAGTTGTTCCACGTGTAGATGTATTTGTGATGTATTTGTGGGGAGGAAAGTGATCTCCACGTCTTACTCTTCCGCCATCTTGAAGCTCTCCCTATACCACATCTTCTTTATATATTCATCTGTCAGTGGACACTTAGGTTGCTTTTGTGTCTTGGCTCTTGTAAATAGTGCCACTGTGAGCACTGGCATGCATGTATCTTTTCAAATTAGGGTTTTCATCTTTTTCCGGATATTTGCCCAGGAGTGGGATTGCTGGATCATAATGGTAACTCTATTTTTAGTTGTTTAAGGAACCTCCATATTTCCCCATGTTTCTTTATTCTGATTTCTCTGGCTCCTTTTTGCTTCTGAATCAGGGTGCCACCGATTCAGTGTGGCATAGGACTTTTCTAGTCCATTCGAACTTTCTCTTCCTTCTACATAATGAATTGGTTATAATGAATCAGCCAATCACCCTATATTCATCTTTTGGTATCTGTGGCTCTAAACTTGATTTATTTGTGCCAAGGAATTGCTATCCACTTGCTAAAGTAGAGGTGTGGGAAAGATGGGGGGAGGGGCAAAATGTTGAACCTGGGTCTGCAGTCATTTCAAAACCCATGGCTTCCAAGAGGCCAGGTTCCAGCTGGCCAGGATACCAAGATACGCCTCTGTGTTGTTGCCTTCCGTCTCCGACTTTGCAAGGAGGGTCTGGAGGATGGGTCTCTGCTTCTCACGCAGCCTCTCCTTTGAGGCTGTCCAGAGAACTCCTCACTATTTGTCACTCCATCTCCAAGGCTCAAATTTGATCCTCAAACCTTTACTGTGAATGACCAGTTTACGTTTTCTCCAACTGCTTGCCAGCGAGGCCGTCAGCTGCTGCCGTTTCTCTGCCTCCCGCCGATGCCCCTTTGCTGGGGAGGCCGTGCTTCAGGGAGTCGTTAAAGCAGAAATTCTTCTGCTCACTCAGCAGGCAACAGTCCCTTTTAACTGCTCTCTGCGGCTATTTGGGTACCTGCTGCCAGCTGCTGTCTGCATAGAACCAGCTGAGACGAATCATGTTGCAATGAGCTACAAACCTAACAGAAAGTGAAACTAGCCCCCCAAACCAGCTGTTCATAAAGGGGACCCACTTCTTTTCTGGAAGCCTCACTCACATTGTTGCACTGGAAAAAGTATAGAGAAAGGGTCCATAGAATATAAAATTAAAGTGGGAGCTGTTTTGGTATTAAAATAACTATAATCAATACAGTTGTTCTACCATTATCTAAGTCAGCCCACAGACACTTGTCACTGTTCCCCTCCCTTCCCTGTATCCCTTGGGCATTCACTCAGGAGGCTATAAGGATGCCAAGGTATTGGAGAAAGATTTTGGAAGCCCCCGTGCATCTCAGGTCAGGGTGATTTCAGTTTCGGTAGCAAGTTTTTGTATTTCAGCACTGAGGCTAATTTCATAGCAGAAAGTATGTAGTGATCCTTCCTGAAGAATAAGAAGATATTCCCACAGGACAGTGCATTGGCAATCTGGGACAGGGGGCAGTTGAAACTGGTGAAAAATGCACTAATATATAGCCCCCAAAATGTGAATTTGTAAATTTGCATTTCTTTTATCTGGGATTTAAATTCCAAAAAAATGCAACTGTTCTGTTGTCTCTCACTAGAGTGTGGGCTCCCAGAGGACAAGGACAGTGAGGTACAGTTTCACCCCGAATTTCTTTTGGACAGAGCTCACTGCGGTGAATTGTAGCATGTGCTTAAATCTCCCAGGCAGTAAACTCTGCATATGAATACAAAGGTTTATAACAAGAAGAGGTGCCCTGCTAAAGGGATGGTTTCAAGATGATAGTCACAGCAGTAATCTGTTTTCCATTCTTTGGCTACAGGGAATTGTGTACTATCTGCTGAGGGAATCGTTTTATTTTAAAATGACACTATATTATTAATACTGATAAACCAGGACAGAGCAAAACCCAGAATAGACTCACCTATTTTGCATCATTTCTGGTTTTCATTTATTCTACTTTTAGTACATAAATTAGCATATCTTACTTTAAAATCAGCAGTGCTGTGCAATGCCATTTAATGACTTTTAGGCAGAGTTGACTAATCCATGGGTCATCTTTTTTTTTTTTAAACACCCAAGAGAAGAGCTTTTACAAAAAATCCCAGTGTTAACAAGTTGAAAGTCTATAATTCTTGTAGTTCTCCCATTTCATTTTTATGTCACAGAATATTTAATTTTCTTTAAGGATTGCCACCTCTATTTTAATTCACTTTAAGCATATGACAAATAAAAAATCATTTAAACCTATTCTGATCCTTTGGGTAGACGTAACAGGCCCCCCTGTGAAACTGAATTTTTTATTGTATGTGTAGGAAACACCACTGACTTTACTTTGTCCATTTTGATCAATGCTTTATAACTCTCAGTTTTCAAAACTAAGTCCTGTGATAATTGGGCCTCATATATGAACTTCTGAAGATAATAAAACAGTCATGAATTGGAGCTGCTGACTCAGTTTTTACAGTTTTCATTTCCTTGTCAGCTTTTCAACACAGAGAAATTAGAGGTGTTTGGGGGAGATGGGAGGCAGTGAGAGCTTAGCCAGTACCTGCAGAAAGATCGGTGGTGTTTTAAGGGCAGCTGTCCTCTGCAGAGTCATTAGAAATCCCAAAGACCAGCCAAACATCATCATTACTCATTATGGCTGAATTAAATCTGGGTGTTCACCCTGAAGATGACTCTGGATCCGGTATCAGTTGCCTCTTTTCCCCTGGATGCCTTAGGAGGTCACTTACCTGCCAGAGGACGGCCTGTTTCTTAAAGAATATCTTGCTGAGAACCTCACCTCCAAATCCTTTCACAGAAGCGAACTTGGAAATTGATCACCAAGCAAACTGAGGGGGGAATCCCATGGCCAGCCGCCCTCCCCTCCCCTCCCCTCCCTCCCCTCCCTCCCCTCCCCTCCCTCCCCTCTTCCCTCCCCTCCCCCCTCCCCTCCCCTCCCCCCTCCCCTCCCTTCCCCTCCTCCCTCCCCTCCCCTCCCCTCCTCCCTCCCCTCCCTTCCCCTCCCCCCTCCCCTCTCCCCATCCCCTCCCCTCCCCTCCCTCCCCTCCCCTCCCTTCCCCTCCCCTCCCCTTCCCTTCCCCTCCCTCTGACTTCAACCTCATCAGTAACTCCCCCATTTCACTAATTTCCTGTATTTTAGCCCCCTCCCCCAACTCCAAGTGTCTAATATTAAAATGCAGATCTCTTAGGATAACTATTACATGAACATGGATTTCCTGACAAAGGCAAGTAGGACATGCCTTTACCTGTGTTAAGAAAAACAAAAATCCTCTTGAGTAAATTTAAAGATCGAATTGACTTTATTCGGTGATTCATGAATTGAGCAGCATCCCATCCAGCAACAGAGAGGAACTCTGCTGAGCTATAGAAAAAGAATGGTTTTTAGAGGTGGAAAGGGAGTCGCAAAAGGAAACTATTAACAAAAATTGCGTTGTTTCAGACGAGGTTGCCCTCCTAAGGGGAATGAAAGGGGTCTGTGGATCCGTTGGGCAGATTACCTCTCTAGTGGTGAACAGGTAACTGCACGTTGACTGATTAAAGGTTACATTCCTGAGAGAAGCTGAAACTGCAGTTAGGTTAAGTATTAAGTCTTGGTTTGCTGAAGTGGGGCTTAGCACAAAGTGACTCCATTTGGGGCCTGTTTTCTCCCTTTTAATACCTATTAGCCTTCACTTCATAGGGAAGTGAAGAGAGCTGACTGTTTGGGGTCCTGGACTTTTCTGAACGTTGAACTGAACCTAATGCTGAAGCAGCATGATAGAGATAAGCCGAGTCTGAACTCTTTATTCCTGGGTTCAAATCCTGCTCCTATCACTAACTTTGCGGAAGTTTTGTTAACACTTCTGAGATTCAGTTCCCCATCTATTATAAGGGGAGTAATAATACATATGCAAATGGATTCAATGAAAGATAATTTTTTTTTTGCGGTACGCGGGCCTCTCATGGTTGTGGTCTCTCCCGTTGCAGAGCACAGGCTCAGCATGTGCAGGCTCAGCGGCCATGGCTCACGGGCCCAGCCTCTCCGTGGCATGTGGGATCCTCCCGGACCGGGGCACGAACCCATGTCCCCTGCATCGGCAGGCGGACTCTCAACCACTGCGCCACCAGGGAAGCCCCAAGATAATATTTTTAAATGCTAGCATAGGATGTGGCACAATAAGAGTCACTTCTTTCTTTCTTTCTAAACTGAATAGCAGAGTCTTTAGGGTTATTCCCTTTAAGTAAGACTGAGGCAATTCTTTTCACCCAGCTTGTAGGAAAATGACCTATGAAGAAGAATGTTAACCCTGTGTGCTATGCTTTCTTAACGTCTCATGTGGCATCCAGATGATGGGAAATGACTTCAGTAATTTCCAAGTGCTGAGAGCTCCTTCTTCCTGCTTCGTGGGCAATTTCATTGCTACCACTGCTCGCCACGTTCCTTGCCCTACTTGTTCAGCTGTCCCATCTTCCTTCCAAGTAAAGGAGCCAGACAAACCCCTGCCGGTGCTTCTCACCATCCTCCCCTCCTCCTCCTTCCCCCTCGCCCGCAGGAGGGACACGTCACCCCCAAGGATCCCATGTTCTAAGTGGGATTGGGGAAAGAGTGGTCATTAGCCCCTCTCACAGGGCCCTAATTTCCTCAGGGATGTGGGTATAGGGACTATATCGTCCAAGAGTGCCCTTCTCCCATCCCCAAGGGGCAACAGCCCAGCCTTTCCCCTGGCAGGTGTCTGAGGTAACCAACAAGCTCGGGGCCGTGTCTCCTAGCAGCCCCCCTCAAGGGCTAGTCCTTGTTGTGGGACCCGAGCTCAGTCACTGTACTCCTGTGGCTCTGCCTCTGGAATCGGTGGGCCTTCTGACCCCTGAACTCACCTGGGCAGTTTTCCCTGAGACCCTAGTCTGTCATTCATCTGGGCTTATCTACTTTCCTAGGTTCTTTTTTTTCCTTAACATCTTTATTGGAGTATAATTGCTTTACACTGGTGCGTTAGTTTCTGCTTTATGACAAAGTGAATCAGCTATACATATACATACATCCCCATATCCCCTCCCTCTTGCGTCTCCCTCCCACCCTCCCTATCCCAGCCCTCTAGGTGGTCACAAAGCACCGAGCTGATCTCCCTGTGCTATGCGGCTGCTTCCCACTAGCTATCTATTTTACATTTGGTAGTGTATATATGTCCATGCCACTCTCTCACTTTGTCCCAGCTTACCCTTCCCTCTCCCCGTGTCCTCAAGTCCATTCTCTACGTTTGCGTCTTTATTCCTGTCCTGCCCCTAGGTTCTTCATAACCATTTTTTAAAAATTTAGATTCCATATATATGTTAGCATTCGGTATTTCTCTTTCTCTTTCTGACTTACTTCCCTCCGTATGACAGACTCTAGGTCCATCCACCTCACTTCAAATAACTCAATTTCGTTTCTTTTTATGGCTGAGTAATATTCCATTATATATATGTGCCACTTCTTCTTTATCCGTTCCTCTGTCGATGGACACTTACGTTGCTTCCATGTCCTGACTATTGTAAATAGAGCTGCAGTGAACATTGTGGTCCATGACTCTTTTTGAATTATGGTTTTCTCAGGGTATATGCCCAGTGGTGGGATTGCTGGGACATATGGTAGTTCTATTTGTAGTTTTTTAAGGAACCTCCATACTGTTCTCCATAGTGGCTGTATCAGTTTACATTCCCACCAACAGTGCAAGAGGGTTCCCTTTTCTCCGCCCTCTCCAGCATTTGTTGTTTGTAGATTTTCTGATGATGCCCATTCTGACTGGTGTGAGGTGATACCTCATTGTAGTTTTGATTTGCATTTCTCTAATGATAAGTGATGTTGAGCAGCTTTTCATATGTTTGCTGGCAATCTGTATATCTTCTTTGGAGAAATGTCTGTTTAGGTCTTCTGCCTATTTTTGGATTGGGTTGTTTGTTTTTGTGATATTGAGCTGCATGAGCTGCTTGTATATTTTGGAGGTTAAACCTTTGTCAGTTGCTACATTAGCAATTATTTTCTCCCATTCTGAGGGTTGTCTTTCTCTTGTTTATGGTTTCCTTTGCTGTGCAAAGCTTTTAAGTTTCATTAGGTCCCATTTGTTTACTTTTGTTTTTATTTCCATTTCTCTAGGAGGTGGGTCAAAAAGGATCTTGCTGTGATTTATGTCATAGAGTGTCTGCCTGTGTTTTCCTCTAAGAGTTTGATAGTGTCTAGCCTTACATTTAGGTCTTTAATCCATTTTCAGTTTATTTTTGTGTGTGGTGTTTGGGAGTGTTCTAACTTCATTCTTTTACATATAGCTGTCCAGTTTTCCCAGCACCACTTATTGAAGAGACTGTCTTTTCTCCATTGTATATTCTTGCCTCCTTTATCAAAAATGAGGTGACCATATGTGCGTGGGTTTATCTCTGGGCTTTCTCTCCTGTTCCATTGATCTATATTTCTGTTTTGTGCCAGTACCATACTGTCTTGATTACTGTAGCTTTGTAGTATAGTCTGAAGTCCAGCAGCCTGATTCCTCCAGCTCCGATTTTCTTTCTCAAGATTGCTTTGGCTATTCGGGGTCTTTTGTGTTTCCAGACAATTTGTGAAAGTTTTTGTTCTAGTTCTGTGAAAAATGCCATTGGTAATTTGATAGGGATTGCACTGAATCTGTAGATTGCTTTGGGTAGTATAGTTAGTCATTTTCACAATGTTGATTCTTCCAATCCAAGAACATGGTATATCTCTCTATCTGTTGGTATCATCTTTAATTTCTTCCATCAGTGTCTTACAGTTTTCTGCATACAGGTCTTTTGTCTCCTTAGGTAGGTTTATTCCTAAGTATTTTATTTTATTCTTTCTGTTTCCTAGGTTCTTATGCAAAGATTCTACTCCTCTTCCCTGGAGCCCCCACTCAACCCTCTTTATTCCAGGAGGGCAGTAAGTCCTTGACTGGGATGGAGCTTAGGAGGAATCCCAGGACACTTTTTGCAGTGTCCTTTGGGTCATTTTCTCATGTTTATACAAGTGCTTTTTGTCTGTGTTTCTGTCAGTATAGACAGACATTCTCAAAGTGTGGCTCTCTGCTTTCAAAGCACAGAATCTCAGGCTTTCCTCATTTAAAGAGAATATTATGGTCACTTTCAACTTGATCTGTCCCCCTTGGGACACCCCCAGTTACAGGTAACTGCCTCCTTACCACAGTTGCCCAAAGTAGTGCAGTGTAGGCTTAAGCAAAGAGCCTGAATCCAAATCCAGGCCGCCACACTAACCAGCTATGAATCCTTGGACAAGTTACTTGAGCTTTCTAAGCTGTAGTAGCCCCAGATTTAAATTGAGGATAATCATGTACCTAATGCAGGGGTGTTAGGAGGATAAAATAAGCTAACAATTAAAAAAAACCTTAGCACAGGGACTTCCCTGGTGGTCCAGTGGTTAGGAATCCTCCTTCCAATGCACGGGATGTGGGTTCAATCCCTTGTTGGGGAACTAAGATCCCAAATGTTGTGGGTTACCTAAGCCTGCGTGCCTCAACTAGAGAGCCTGCATGCCACAACTAGAGAGAAGCCCACATGCTGCAAGGAAGAACCCACAACTAATACCCGATGCAGCCAAAAAATAAAAATAAAACCCTTAGCACAGAAGTTGTCATAAAATTAGGATTCAATAAAGTGTTAGCGAAAACTTTATTTAGCTGCCATCCACCTTTGAAAGTCTCTTGTCTTTTAGAATTACTTCTCTGAAGTCTGTCTCCCAGGAGGTGTACCCATGAGTGCTAGTTCTGTTTCCAGAGGCCACACAGAACAATTTAGTTCTTTTTCCCTGACAACCTGTGTCATCCAGGGACAATCCTCGCATCCCCTGCAGGACTTTTCTCCTTTGGGCTGAGTAAGCGTAGTTTCTTCGGCCGATGCTCTGTATCACATGGTTCAAATCCCTCCACCATCCTGATCCTTCTCCCTGATCGATATCATTTCTCTGTACATCTTGTGAGTGTGGAATCCAGCCAAACATAACTCACTGCATCAGACTCGTGCTGAGGCTGCCTACTCATGTCCACACTCCCTGAATCCTCTTTGCTGTGCGCTGGTACCATGTCTTTCCCCCACCTGGTTCTTGTACAGTTGTTTTTGATCAGAGTGCTGGGCAGCGTGTTGACTTCAGCTGAGTTTTATCTGTTTGGAAGTATTCCATCATAATCCATTGCTCCAGGCTCTCAGGGTCTTTCCGCGTCCTGAGTCTGTTGTCCAATATATGTGCTCTCTGTCCTGCTCTGTATTATATGCAGATATACTGAAAAGGTGACTCTTCCCATTGAGAAAGTGAGAAACTTTCTGACCAGCAACACAGTTTTTACAGCTAAATGAACTCTTCTGCAAAGAAATTACCCTTCTCTGAGCTTGTTGTGCTATTTGTATTAACGAGGTATTTGGACAGATGGTCTGTAAGATTTCCTCCGGCGGTACGCATTCATGTTATCTCCACTGTGCAGAAATAAATATCCTTACTGCCAAGCGTGATTTGCCACCCTTAAAGCTAATGTTGGCACATTTTAAAAAGTATATATATTTTTGATGCAGTGTGCTAACATGCGCTATATTCATACTGATATTCAGTCAGAGGATATATTTTACCTGTAATGTATAATGAAGTTTCTGACAAAATCTAATCTTAGTTGTTAAAATATGAAAGAGTCTTATTTCATCAGTGGTTATACCTTAAATGGGAAGATGGGGTGAGTGTGATGGTTTCTCAGTGAAAAAATAAAACTAATTTGGGCAAGTCTAGAGAAGGCCCGTAGGATGTTGTGCTTTGGCACTAGGAAACTATTGATTCTTTCCTGTTTTATTTTTTCCAGTTTTATCGAGTTATAATAGTACTGTATAAGCTTAAGGTGTGCAGCGAAATGATTTGACTTACCTATATCATGAAACAATTACCACAATAAGTTAACATCCATCATCTCATATCTCATATAGATAAAAACAAACAAACAAATGAACAAATGTGTATTTTTTTTCCTTGGATGAGAACTCAGGATCATTCTATTCTCTTAACTCTCATATATACCATATCATGTTAACTATAGTCTTTGTGTTATACATTACATCTCTAGTACTTATGTATCTTAAAACTGGAAGTTTATAACTTTAACCACCTTCATCCAATTCCCCCTGACCCTACCTATGGTAACCACAAATTTGATATCTTTTTATGTGAGTTTTGTTTTGTTTTCAGATTCTATAATACATGTAAGTGAGATCATACAGATTTGTCTTTCTCTGTCTGACTTATTTCATTTAGCATAGTGCCCTCAAAGTCTACCCATGTTGTCAAAAATGGCAGGATTCCTCCTTTTTTATGACTGAATAATAACCCTTTTCTCTTTTAAAGTCTGAGAACCTCTTACTTGAATTAAATGGATTGGCATTATCACATTATTACTTTTACAAAGTAATAAGGCATTATGGAAATCAGCAGATTCTTTGAATTATATTCTCATTTTAATGACTAGATGCAGATAAACCAGGTTTTGCTAAAATGTTTACTTGGTCTTCCTAAGAGTTGCCTGTCCTGTTGGTTGATAGAAACCACAGAGTTCTGTTAGGCAGAGGCAGAAAGGAACCTAGGAATTTGTGGTGTGCTTGATTACTTTGACCTGGTGAACTTTGCTAATAAAATCAGCAGGGCAGCATTTAGGCCTGCCTTTTGCTTGATGTAGCAGAATGCCTGACTGGGCATGTCATCTATTGGAAATTAAGGTTGATTGGTTTCCATAATGAATTATTTTAATCAAGCTTTGCCCAGATTACTTTAAACTCTGTTATTTCCTATTCAGCTTTAAAACACATCATCTTTATGTGTACAATTTTCAGATCTAAATTATGCCTGCATCTAGAAAACATGGGCTCATGTTTTTAATCAGAGATACTCAATAAATACCAGCGATTACACCAAAATGCAGAACTTTTAAAAAAAATCTAAACCAGTGTTTCTTAAACTGTGGTTCCTGGACCAATAGAATTAGTAACAGCATCACCTGGGAACTTGTTAGAACTGAAAGGTCGCAGGCCCTACCTCAGACCCACTGATTCAGAAACTCTGGGGAGTGTGGCCAGCAACTGGTTTTTTAGCAAGTCCTCCAGGTGATTCTCAAGCAAGCTGAAGTTTGAGAATCATGGATCTGAATTATTGTATTTAATTACCATTAATAAAAAATGCCTTCAGGTTTAATGTTTATTGAAAAGTCTAAACCCACATTGAATAAGAATGGCTAATTCAGCACCTTCCTTTTCTGCTTTATTAGTTAAGATTTGCTTACGGAAACCCATTTTTAAACACCGTAGGGATTCTGATTGTCGAACGTTAACTGAGCATACCTAAAGTAATTTGTTGCCTTGCGAAATTAGTAAGGAACTGTAACACACATTTGTGATAAATCAAGTAGTTACAACTTTTTAATTCAGTATTTGCCCCTGTATTTAGCATCTTAGAAGATATGCTCAAATATGTTTGCCCAAAGGAAGAAGATTGCAATGGATCACAGCAGTGGTGAATGATCACAGGCGATTTTGATGACCTAATATAGAACTCCAGTGGTTTCTTTAATCAATAGTCATTTGTGTAACCAGAAAGCCTGTTTGTGTACACTTTGCTGGGTAATTGCAGAAACATGAGTCAGGGGTCTTTTGATTGTAGCAGCAAAAACAACAAAGTTCAAATTAGCTAAAGAGATAACAGAATTTATTGACTCATGGAGATGAAAAGTCTGATGATGGGTATTACGTCTCAGACGTTGCTAGATCCAGGCTTCAGATTCATACTACCAGGAATCGTCTCACTGTATTCTCAGCTGTGCTTCTCTTTGGATTATTTCGTTCTCAGAAAGGATCACAGAAATGGTAGTAGATTATCTGCAGCACCGCACCAGGTTTCTGGGCTACCGGGCTGGCAACCCCAGTGGGTAGAATGGCATTCCAGCTAAAGTTGGATACGCTTGGAGCCTTTTGGACCGTGCTGATTGGCCAGAATGGGCCATTACATAAGCATTGACCTGGGAGGGAGAGTCAGCTTTACCTAAAACTGTGTGGATCATGAATGAGAAAAGAGGGGTTTACTAAAGGAAAATCCTGACAAGATATGCCAGAGAATGGTAGAAGGGTTGCTAGGCAGGTTTTAAAAAGCAGAGATGCTGTACTCAGAGACAATCACAGAAAGGTTTTTTTTTTTTTTCCCCTAAGTGCATTATCTAGTAGGTGTACTTATTTTTATGCCAGAAACAGCCGTCTGATTTGGGGGTAAGCGGTGCAAGATGGGGTTTTAAAAACTTTGTTTTTGAGGATTTGCACTGCTTCTGACCAGTAGTCTGGACTTTGCCAACCTTCTCTCACTGTCTTGTTTCCAGATCTGACAACTTGGTTTCTAGTACAGTATTTTTGCTTTTACTTTAACGTAGCAGTTGAAGAATCGACTTAGAGGAGGAGAAAATATTTTAATTCATATATGAATCTAAGTGATATAGTAAACTTGTTTCCACTGTTAATGTATTTATAAGTATAAAAGTAGTTTAAATATATTATAATTTATAATATAATTTTAAAATAAATGAAAAAGAATAGGTAAAAATCACTTATAATTATAAATGCTCTTCCTCATTGTATGATAGCATTTTGATTTGCTTTCTTATAATATTTTTTTCCTGTACGTTTTTCTTAATGATAATCATGTGGTAGGATTACAGATCCAGATTTTTGAAAAATAATACGTACAATTATACTACTTACTTTTAAGATTTTAACATTCCATCATGAGAATCTACCACGACAGTACATTCTTTTCAGGGCTGTCATTTTAATGGCTGTAGAGCATCCTGTCAATGGTATGTCATTATATGACTCTGTTTCTATGTCACTCTCTCCTCCTAGAAGAGGAGATGTAGCTGACACTTACAAAATCCATGTCTTTCTATTTGACATATTCTAAGTGTAAACACCTCAGGAAAGCCTAGGAGTGCAGCTGTGATCTGGTATTTTCTGAGTCCTGAGGGGTGACCGGAGTGTGGGCTCTTTCTTTGGCACTGTCTTGAGTTTCAATTCCAGTTTGAACTTTTCCCAGAAGTAATCCTATGGGATTACTCCTAGCACATTAGGTACATCGTAAGTGAAAATGGGTCCTTAAAGCACTTGTACCGACAGAATCCCTTTCATGTTGATGATGAGTAGTGGTGATGAGTGCAGAGTCAGGCGTCTTGACTTTCCAAAGCAGAGCTTAAAAGATTTGCCCTGCCCCTCCGACCGTGTCCGTTATATTGTCATCCTTGTCTTTAATGAAAGAAGCACATGTATGAATGAAAGAAGGCTGATCCCAGTCTACAGAGACTGCTGAAGTTGTTGCAATTTTGACTTTCCTTATACAAGCCTAATTAATGAGTGGCATTTCTAATACTTGTGCATGAATGAGACTCAATAAAATTTTCAGTGAACTGCATTATAGTAGTTGCAGTTACCTATTCCTTAGAATGCCTAGCCGAGGCTCCTAATTATAAAGGACTGGCCTCTCATCTTTCCTAAGATATAATGTCAATTTAGTTTTAACAAACTAAGCCGGGGGGAAAAGACTTGGGATCAAAAGTAAAATGTTTAAGTGTTTTTAAAAGGTCTTTTTGTCCACATATCACTATTAAACATGTGAGGAAGCTTGTAAAAATTCTCCCCTTATTGCATTTTATCACTCATTGGAGGATATGATGACTTGGTAATTTAAAAGATAAAAATTAAAGAGAATATACACACGTACGTAAACCCCCTGCTTCCTGCCCTAGTTAATTGAAGACCTCTTAAAAATGAACTTTCAAAAACTTGAATGCTGCAGCTGTATTGGGAGGAAGTGAAAGGGAGTCTCCCACGAGCACTTTCTGTCAATTCCGTTCAAGTTTGCCCATAGACACAGCTTTATCATATCAAAGTACTTTCTCTCTCTTCCTCTTCCCCTCCTTTCCTTCTCATTTCCCTCCCTCCTTCCTTTGCTCCTTTTCTCCCATCTCTTTTTGCCCCTCCCTCTCCCTTTCTCCAGGAATGTTGTTTCAATGTATTACTATTCCCTTAGCTATAGAAGGGGTACATAAGAAGCAGGTATAAAAGAAGCATTTGGGCATTTTTCCTTGGCAATCTTTAAAAGGAAGCCATTTGCCTCTGCTGAACAAAGACATTCTGGAACATGGAAACTTTAACCAGGCAGGGTCCTCAGATACGTATGAATCTTAAACTGATGGAGGGAGAGTTTCAATATGAGAACACCTGGCTAGTTAGTAGCCAGTCAGGCATAGAGCCTCCTGACTTCTCCTGAGCACCTCAAGCTTTCATGGGTCGTGGACTACTTTGAAAACAATGAAAGCTCTAGATTCTCTTACCTGAAAATGCACTTACTGTGTATTTATGCAGTATTTCTCAAATAATTTTATGGGGACTCAGAACTCCTGAAGTTTATTCATAAGTCCCATACCCCTGGGGTAAGAATCCCTGAATACCCCCATGCATATTTGCTCTATACTGTTCCCTCTATTTTCTGAAATGCCCATCTTGATTGACTCTCTATGGCTGAGAGGTCAGTGGAGGGAAGCTATTTCAGGATAAACAAGGCTTTCCCAGCACACTTTAAATTATGCCACCTTGACAGCTACCTACATAGACCTCTGACTGGGCTTTCTGGTTTTGGAGAAGGAGATGCTTTTCGAAATGTTTAGTATATAATCCACTTATTGAAAAGAAAAGAGAGATTCAAAGCTCAGGGGATGGGATAGACTGGTCCAGTCCATGTTGAACCACAACAGGAAGCCCAGGGTCTTACCAGCATACAATGTGCCAGTGGTTCTGCCCTTTATATTAGCAAATATGATAAAGCATTGGAGTTTGTGCTGGGGTCAACGTGGCTGGATAATTCTCTCAAATCTGACATTTTCTCTCCCTAGGGAGTGTTTTCTTTGGGGATTCGTAATGGATGACAGCCCCACATTTATCGGTGGAAGCCAAATAGCAATAGTTTACATTCTACCCTAGCCTGTTTTACACCAATTGAATAATTCAGGCCACCACTGATCTTTACAAAGGTTCTTAACTATCTGGCATGTTGCTGTTAGGAAGAGGGGTTCCTGTCCCCAAACTTCAGTAGTCCTGGCACTGTAACAGCAAGTAGCAATTCACAGTTAGTGTCTCCGGATGTCATCAAGCTTTTATATTTCAGTGGGCCTCGTTTCTAACATACTCATGTTAGAATGTAAGACTTTTCAAATCTCCCTTCGCAGCAAGAGGTGCTAAGCCAATCATACATTATTATTCAGTCCTGGGTTTTTTTAATTCAAAGTAAACATTTTTCATATGAATGAACGTAGTCATGCAATGAAGGTGTATATATTTTTCAATAAAACAGTAGAGACTTCATATCATGAATATCTCTAGCAGATGCCATCAGTCTTCCATGCGTATTCCCTCAAATCCCTTTGCCATTTTTATCTATGCTCCTAACAGCCAATACTTGTGTCTCTTGGTGGGTAGACGGCCATCAAGTTTTCCTGCCTGTAAGGAAAACCATTTGCATCTCCCCAGGGGCAGCCCTTAATCAATGAAAAACCTGAGGACCAGTAATGAAGTCTCCAGCTCATCTGACCTTAAGGTCAAAGGTCTCTCCAGTGGGACTTTGTCTAATATTACATCCTTGCTTTGCCCCCTTCCTTGCTGATTCCCACTTTCCTACTCACCTACTGGATTCTCCTTCGAATACTTTCTAAGAAATCACTTTCACACAAATCCTCATCTCATTGTCTGCTCCTGGGGCACCCAACATAAACAGTGTCCTTTTAAAATTATAAAAAGTGATGCGTGTGCGTTTTAGGAAAAGAAAAAAACTGTAAAGAAAAAATACTCCAAGATCTACCACTCAGAGTTAATGACTATAAACATATTAGTGTATATCTTTTTTTTTTCTTGTGTGTATATATTTTTCTTAATTTTCAAAACCGGGATCACATCAGAAAGGTGCTTCTTTTATTTTATTTTTTCCCCAAGTTGAAGTATTTTTCGTAACATTCTCTCAGATAATGACTCTCAACTGTAGGGTGCCAAGGGATCTATTAGTGGCTGAGGAAGGGATGGTGTTGAAATGAACATGTAACCTACAGCCCTGCTGCAGACACACAGAGTGAGAGACCTTTATTATGGGGGAAGTATTATCAGTCAAGTGAGCCGCCAACAGGGAAATGTTAATAACTCACTGTATAGTATTTCACTCAGTAAATGTACCGTAATTTATCTGACTTCCTGTTATTTTGGATTTAGTTTGTTTCTATAACTGTCTTTTAAAAATATATACATATAAAACACATTCCCAAAATGATTTAAAGTGGTTTAACTCACTGTTATGACTGAATTCTTATTCCTGATTAACAGTGAGGCATTAGCTTTTACCAAATATCTCAAGAGTGAAAACTTACAGTCCATTTTTTACTCTCCCTTTTCCTGGCATGAAGTGTGACACCAATGTATTCTATCATTGACAGACCTTTGAACTCATCCCCTGTTCTGTATATTCCCTGCCAATGTGCACGTGAGTGCCTTGATTATCTCTTATCCAGATTACTGTAACAGCCATCTGCATTTAGCTTTTTCTCTCTTGGTCCACCTGCCATCTGCCACCAGAATTAGCATCCCAAGGATCACTAGGCTGACCTGCCTTTCAGCTTCTCCTTCCACCTGTCTTCTCATGTAATATACTTGATCTTGAAGACACTCTGTGTTTTCACACCTGTTTTCTTTTCCTCCTGCAATTTTCTAACCCTGGCAAGGGATCCGCACAGCTCCCAGTTCTATTGTTCACTTGTCAAAGTCATATTCCCCCTTCAGAAGTCAGATCTGATACCACAGTTCCTATTATAGTTATAATAATTAGGATACACTTAGCTGCAAGTAAAAGAAAATTCAGCTCCAGCTGTCATAAGTTTCAAAGGAGTCCAGAAATTGGTTGGGCTTCTGCCAACAAGTTGATGAAGTCTCAGGCTCCATTTTCTTAATATAATTTTATTGCCTTTGCCCTTTTCATGTGCTATTATTGTTCTAAGACGGCTTCCCTCAGGGTAGATAAATGGTTGCAGCAGGCATAAGCTTCATATCCTCTTAATACATCACCCAAAATATTTCTCAGAGGAGTCTCTGAAAATACAGAACCATCTTTCACGAAAGTCCCCAGGGAACCTCCTCTTCCTGGACCTCCATTTGATTATATACTCTCTCCTGAGCCAATCCCTTGTGGCCAGAGGAAAGCCAGGTACTAAGTAAGTTTATCCTTGGGATCTATAGACCAATCCGTAGGACCAAGGGGATGATACTGCCCTAATTAGATAAGACAGATTAGGGTAGCTGTTAGCTCTCCCTAAAACATGGATCAGTACTGACCAATCCTATGACTTCCATATATTCACATATGAGAGATGAAATGAATGTTATGTAGACCACAGAGTCCTCCACACTAGAACAGATCACAGAGGGGCTTAGAGATGACATGGTACATTATGTATCATGTGTGATTTCTTGGTTGTAGTTCTTAGAAATGGCCACCCTTGTCTGACACCAAGTAGGTCTTTAGTAAATATGCAATGAATGTGCATGCTCTAATGAACTCAGGTAAAATAAATTGATTTAAAAGATTTTTTTCTTTAACTTTGATTTTCAAAGTTAATTTTTAGTTTGGAGTCATTGCTTAAGTTTTTAATAACATTTTTTTCATAAAGTAATTGTTACCCTATTCAATTATCCATGATTTTACATAGTTTCTGCATGCCATTACCAGAGGAAGCTAATAATTGGCTTGTACGTATGTCTATTTTCTGTTATAATGTAGAAGTTGGTCCCAAGGGCAAGATTCGTGATTTGGCCAAATACACCAAGTTATACTTAAAGTTTTAATGACTTTTTTCAATTCCATAGTTAAGATTAGAGCAAACCTCATTGTACGGTATTTGAAAGAGCAACTCCAAAGATCTCAAAAGCAAGATCCTGTAGCGAAGAGGCTGAGCTCCACTGGGCGAGGGACCCCCATCCATGTTAATATGCCAAATGAATAGACAGTCTGCTGGTGCTCTCAACAATTTATCTTCTTCTTTGGGGATTGTGCAATGAATGTCTCCAGTTAAATGAGAGCTATTGTTGTAGCTCTTTTTTTTTTTTTCTTCTCTGAAAATGCATTTTTTTTTCTGAAAATGCATTTAAGATTCAAAACTCCCTGGCTTCTAGGTACAATCAACATAATGAGGTTGGACCTCCACATGTTTATGTAAATCCTAAATATCATTTTTCTGTCTTTACATTATGGTGACAAAAAAAGCAACTCATATATTTTGATCAGATCAGAGTTACTTCTTTGGGGTTGAAGAATTTTAATTGGGATCACGGCCATATTGGGGCTTTTGCTACTGCCTTTCATGATGTTTCAAAAGAATAAATATTGCCTTTTTAGATGCAATTAAAGACAGCTATCATCAATCCCAGAGAAACACAATGTTTGATCATTGTTACACATATTTGGGAAAGTGTCCACTTGGATTCCTACCTTGAATTTGGATGGCGAGAGTAAATTAATAGGATTCATTTAATTACATTCCCCATTCACTGAGCACTTCTTATATGTCAGGCTCCATGCTAGACACTAAGAACAGATCCATGAATGAGACACAGTTCCTGTCCTCAGTCACAGTCGAATGGGAGAGAAAGAGATGTATGGTACATTTCTAGTATGGTACAGGGTCATGTATAATAGCAAAAGTATGATAAAATATAGAAGTGAGGGTGATTCAGTCCATGGTTGAGGGGTAGGATGAAAGGATAATAGGGAAAGATTTGCCTGAATGGGTAGTATTGAACTATGCCTGTTAGCCTTTCATCATCTTCATCCCTTGCACTGTCCCATCAAGGTTGCCTGTAGAAGGCAGCTACGAGTGAATTACGATAACTTCCCTGGGATGGGTTGCATGACGCTGTTGTTCCTAGGATGGCCACCTTCTGTTTTTGCCAATTGCTACGTCTCCAAGTGCAATGTCACCTTAACCTTTCCGTTGAGTGCTAGTGGTACCATTTTATTTTCTATCCATTGGCTCAGTACAGGTTTGACCAGATTCTGAAGGTCCCTGATCTGGACCATGGCCTGTAAAAATGGTCAGCTTCTATCCTTCTTGGACCGACTGTCCAATGTTTTGAATTGCTTTTACACCCTGTATTATTTTCCTGTCTCTACCTTGATGCCTGCCTCTTGGTTTTTTTAACTCTTGGAAAAACTTTTGCTGAAACATGGTAAGGAAAGAAGAAAAGTGGACAGGGGAAGTGACATTCCTGATCAGAAACTTTTGTAATGTTCACCAAAGATCTAAAGATTTAAAAACGGCAAAACAAACAGTAATAAAAATAGATAGTAAATCTAAAGAGAATAAAGCTGTGGCGCATAAAACTGTCGTTCTTTTGGTTTTTTACATATATTTCACAGGAATAGTTACATTTGTAAAATAAGTCGAATAAAATTAAAGTAGATGAATAATAGTGAGGAATTCACCAAAACGTGACTGTTTAGTACGGGCACTGAGAACCCAGGGGGAAGAGAAAAGGAAACAGCAAGAATTCCATAGCTCAGTAACCCCGTGACGTTTCTGCTGTAGGGTGAATATGCACTATTGTTTTCAAATGTCTTCAGATATTGTTGTGATTAATAAAATCAGCTTCACTTAAAAGTATTACTGGGACTTCCCTGGTGGCTCAGTGGTTAAGAATCCGCCTGCCAATGCAGGGGACACAGGTTTGAGCCCTGGTCCGGGAAGATCCCACATGCGGTGGAGCAACTAACCCGTGAACCACAACTACTGAGCCTGCACTCTAGAGCCCATGAGCCACAACTACTGAGCCCGTGTGACACAACTACTGAAGCCTGTGCGCCTAGAGCCCATGCTCCGCAACAAGAGAAGCCACACAATGAAAAGCCCACGCACCAGAACGAAGAGCAGCCCCCACTCGCCGCAGCTAGAGAAAGCCCGCGTGCAGCAACGAAGACCCAACGCAGACAAAAATAAATAAATAAAATAAATTTTTTTTTTTTTTTTTTTGCGGTACGCGGGCCTCTCACTGTTGGGGCCTCTCCCATTGCGGAGCACAGGCTCCGGACGCGCAGGCTCAGCGTCCATGGCTCACGGGCCTAGCTGCTTCGCGGCATGTGGGATCTTCCTGGACCGGGGCATGAACCCATGTCCCCTGCATCGGCAGGCGGCCTCTCAGCCACTGCGCCACTAGGGAAGCCCAAAAATAAATTATTTTTTTAAAGTATTAACAAATTTAGCATGACCTATCATTTTTTCTCAGTCAACTTATAGTAAAAGTACATTTGTTATGTGAATATTCACGACTCTGTGTGTGTATGTGTGTGTGTGTGAGATGGACAGGGTCCTCACACATGAAAAGGATAAAAATCACTATTATGATGGAGGGTGCTACAGAGGAATTTTTGACACCGGAGATAATGGAAAGCTACTACAAGGAAGTCAAATACACAGTAGCACATTTTATTACCTGATTTTATTGTATCTAGCAGTTTTCCTTCAAAGATCTTATAATATCATCCTCAGAGCTTTAACACTCTAGAGTTGTGAACTTTTATAGCAGGAAGAGAATACTGAGATCATTTTGCAAATAAGGGAGTTAGCATGACCTGTCCAAGACTACATAGCTAGTTAGTGGTAAATTGAAGACCAGAACTGAAGTTTCCTGATGCACTGTCATAGGCTAGCTTTACATTATGAAATGTTTCTAAAAGGCAGGGTAACCAAAGGATGAAAACCGTTATATTTGGTTGATTTGAAGCCATAGAATAGTACATAAGAGTACATTGTACATAGATTCTAGAGCAGGAATACCCGATTTTAATTCTTGACTTTTCCACTTACTATCAAGTTATTTAATCTTACTGTGCCTGAAAGCACAGAGGAAGATGAAATAACAGTACCTATCTCATAGAGCTGTTGGTGGAATAAAATGAGTCTTTGGCATATATATGTGTATTATCTCTCTATCATCATCATTGTCATCCATTATCTGTCACTTCTAAATGCCTAAGCCATTTCTATAAGCTTCTTGGAGGCTTCAGGGATATGGAGGACTTACCATTGAGGTGACTGGAGATGACCTTGTCAGTGTCATCATGGTCAAAGTAAATGACCAGACGGGTTAAAGTTCAACCAGAGAGGCAGAACCAGTGAATTTGTTACAGGGAGTTGGCTTACGCAATTGTAGGGGCTGGTTAAGCAGTCTCTGTAAGGCTGTTGTCTCTGCACCTGAGGCTGGAGCTTGAAGTCTACAGGGCAGGCAATCAGAAAAGGAAGATTAGAAGTAAGCTGATGCCCATAACTGTGAGCTAGAACCCCATGACAACTGAAACTGGCATCCTTGCATCTGACCTTGGTTTCAAGGGTATCCTGCAAAGACTCTTTGTCATAGACCTAAACAGGAGTCAGGAGTCAGAAAAAGTAAAGAAGCATCCAGAGGAAGACAGAGCAATTGCAGGCCAGCTGCTGCTTCATGACAAGGTGAATCAGCAAATCAGCAACAACATGTGTGAGCTGCAAATGACGGCTGCTTCATTTCTATCCCCCAAAGAAAGGGCAGACTGGGAAATGGAGTTTAGCCCAGCCAGGTTGACATATCACCAAGCCACCAGAGTGACCAATAGTAGGAAAAAGAAGTGGGGCAGAAGAGAGGACGAAAAGGAGGGAAATCAAGAGGAAATGAGAAACACATCGAGCTTGATTAGCGTCCATTTTGAAGGGAGTGTGTGTGGAGGACCATGGAACAAAGTTCCACAGATCTCTACGTATACCTGTCCCAGTCCCTCGAGAACTGTGCTCGGGTAAATAAAGGAGGGATCTGTGGGTTTATTCCTTGGTAGATATTTTCCCCTAAATATAAGACTTACAGCTATTCTCATAAGCATAATAAATCTGATATATTTAATTTTCTTAAAATGTACTCCCAGAATACTTTCCAGAGTTTGGAATATGAACCATGTGTCATATTTCATCTTTTACTTTTTTATTATCTCAGGTAACACAGATCAAGCAAAACCAATCCCATCTGCACAGAGAGCCAGGCATTCTCAAATTTAATTATAAATTTTGAAAATCTTCTTTATCAAGCAGCCATAGGTTAGAAACAACGGAATTGTTTTGTGTGCATTTCCTTCTTTGCCTTATTTTGAATCTGTATAGTTCCTTAGTTTCAACTTCCCTTTAAGAACTTTGAACATCCTCTCTATTGGTTATCTACTGCAGTGTAACAAACTACCCCCAAACTTTCAGTGACTTCAAATGACAACCATTTTATTTGCTCATAATTCTGTGGACCAACTATTTGACCTGGGTGGTTGTCATGCTGTTCCTGCTAAGGGTCACACGTGTGGCTGCAGTCGTCTGACAGCTGTCTAAGGTGGCCTCAGTTACACAACGGGTGGTCGGTGTTAGTGGTCAGCTGTCGGGTCTAGAAGACCTTGGCTGAGATGGATCATATCTGCTCCAAGTGACCTTACATCCTTCAGTGGGCTAGACCAGCCTTCTTCCCATGGTGATACAAGAAAGTGAGAACAGAAGCTATAAGGCCTATTTAGTCCAAGACTTAGAACCCCCATGACTTTATTTCTTCTACATTTTATTAGTCAAAGAAGGTCACAAGACGAGCCTAGATTCAAGGGGTTGGAAATAGATCTCACATCTTGATGGGCAGGATGGCAAAATCATATCACAAAGGATATACATACAGAGATTGGGGGAAAAAAATTGTGACAATTTTTTGGTCATTTATTTCACCTTCCGTGCCAGGTAATCATTGGTATCAATATATTTTTAAGAGGATAATTTTCTCCAAATTGATTTGTTATCTGCTCACTGGCCTTTTTAATAAATCAATAATCACTGTTATTTTTCAATGTTGATGGCAAAAACATTTTAAGGTACTGTACGGTAAGACTCTAACTGCTTGCGTATATCAACTTCATCTCAGACATTGAAATTCATACCCAGCCCTGATAACTTGGCTCAGCACCTCAACCCCGCCACTGTGCCTTTGGCCATGTAGGAAACCCCACTTAATTTACTGTAGCAGTTATGTTAAAATATCGGAATAAGCCTTCCAGGGGAAAGGAAATTCCTCGGGTAACTCGTTTGTCTTCCTGGACTTTATAAAAGATGAAACTTTAATGAGGTTTAGATGTTAACATGACTGTTTTGTTCCTTTCTTCCCTGACTTGAGTTTTTCAGCAAGTGATGAATGATCACGGAGCCCCTTACAAGATAAGTGTATATGTCATAGCTCTTAGTTATCTGTTGGCTTATCTTAAATAATAAGAGATGGAGTTGTTCAAAATTCAGCAAATTCCCAAACCATGTATTGGTTAGGGAAACCTTATCAATTGCTGAATAATATTAATTATTAATTAATTATTAATTATTCACTTATTAGTGTAAGTGCAAAGAAATATTTGGTCATTCAACAAGCATTTTATTTTAACTTAACATGTATATAATGCTTACCATGCTTACAAGTGCCAGGCATTGTCCTAAGAGGTTCGTGAATACTTCATCTCATCTTCACAGTAACCTTATGAGATAGATAGTGGTATTTTAACCATTTTAAAGATGGAGATACTGAGGCACAGAGAGGTTAAGGGACTCACTCAAGGTCACTTGATTAATAGATGATGAAGCTGAAATTGGATCTCCAGGCAGTCTGACCTCTTAACCAGCACCCTATGCTGCTTCCCACTGTTTTCAAAAACCACACTACAGGTGGCTTATGGAGACGTGGAATGGAAGCATAAGAAATTCTACTTCTGCTTGAAGAGACGAATATTACATACTTGTGAAACTGGAAAATTACTGTAAATCATCATGCAGGGCTTCGCATCTTTGCCTCTTCCCAGGAGAAAGAGCAAAGGGAATATCGTAGATGAACTTGTCTCGGTGGAACCCCAGGGCTTACTTCTTAGTGATAAAACCCAGTTCTGTGTTTAAAGCATAGCAGTTACTATCATGAAAAGAGCATAACATCTGGTAGTCAGGAAACCTCAACTTTATAACTTTTTATCCCCTACCTGGCTGTGACAATATCGGCAAAGTCACTTTATCAACTGTAACAGACAACCTTTAGACTAGAATTAACTATCCCCCAAAAGTAGCAAATAGCTGCTATGCCTAAGACACAACCAGTATCGGTGGGGATATGAAATGTAAGCCATACAGTTCTGGTTCTCAAGGTGCCATCTTATCCTTGCCTTCTTTGTATTAAATATCCATTTTCCCACATAGAGTTTTTAAAAATTCTGTCCTGATCTATCTCACATTCATAAATCTGTAATGAATATATTTCATAGAGTGTTTTTTGTTGTGTTTTGTTTTTCAGTTAATTCTCCATTTCAGGTTAGACCATGTGTTTAACAAGATTTTGCATGGGTTTCCTTGCCTCTTAAGTCGCCCTGGTTAATGCTCAAGTAATCGTTAAGCTTAGTCAAATTAAATCCCTAATGTATACGAAAGGCTTTGAGATTAGTTGTCATTTGAGCCTTTAATAATCTAATCCATGCCAAGAGATTAACCTGGTTATGAAGGGTTGTCTTCCACCAATTATGCCTGATCTATTTTATTGGTCTGTGTTGATAAGAGGAAATTTCATGCAATTTTAAAAGAATTAAGAATAATACTTCAGTATTTGGCATGCTGCATTTAAAGTGTGACTCACTGGATAAACATGATTAACACACAGAACACAAAAAGAGAGACCTCTCAGTAACATTTTATATTTTCTTAATCTTTGGATTTGGGAGCCTTTAAAAATTTTAATCTTTTAAAGTCATCCTCACTTCTGGCCAGCTGGTTGTAACAAAACTTCCATCTACAATACAGTCTTTTCGAGGTCCTGTAACTATATTATGGGCCCCGGGTATAGCGCAAGAAAAACAAGTTGATTTTTGATGACCACTGAAGTTAGAGAAAAAATTTCTTTTTCCTGGGTGGAGTAATGGCTTTTTTCTGCTCACAGAATGTCTCCTGCCTAGCATGACATTTTCAAGGCAGAAAAAGCCCCTGCCCACGAATACCAGCTGAAGCTTGTGGGCGTCACCTGCCCAAGGGGTCTTCTCTAGACACCACATCCACTCACCTCTGCAGACCCCGAGGGACAGCAAGTATCATTTACCCACCAGTTACGGGGCCAGCTGCTCAATATCCCTCCTGACTCAGGCTAACTGGGCTAATGGCAAGCTTTTAACCTCTCAGACCCCATTTAGCTCTTGTTGGGGGAGAAAGGACTGATGCATTTTTACATTCACAAAAGGTGCTTTTGTGGTATTGGAACTTTCCCTTTTAATTTTTCATTTCTCAACAACCCTTTCTTATTTTTATTACAATTTTTGGTTACCATAACTCCAGTAGCCTTTTTTTTTTTTTTACCAAATAAGATTCATAAAATAATTATTAATTTTACTAACAGTACCATTAAATATTTGACCTTAAAATAAAACTGTTCTTTTACTTTTATTGGATTCTTGGTGCCCACTTTGTGGCGTGTATTCTTTATTTTTTAGCTTTTGCATATTTCATTCTCTCCAAAGAGCCTGTTAAGTGATGATCAGTTTTGTCCCAGTTATAATACAAGAAAACATTCCTAGTTTGTGATCCTGCAGAATTGATATACTTAGAAATGTTGTTCACTTTGGTGAGGTATAAAGTATAAATAAGGCTATGAAAATTTTGTATGTCGTTAAATCAGTGATTTGCCCTGTTCATGACCCCTTCCAAGCAGGCTGCTTTGCAACCTGGAGCCTGGCTGAGTGAGCTGTAACACAGTTGAGACACGGCACACTGTTTCCTTCCTTGATTTATTCCCAGTCTATTCTCCACCTTATCCCATTTAGCTGATCAATTAATCTCTGATATAACTCATGAGCACTGGTTGAAAAACAATGCAGCTACTATTTCCTCAGCAGCAGCAGTGATGGTGTTCCATGAGTGTATATGAAAGCAAAGAGGCATTCATTCTCGTGAAGTCTCTAATTAAGGAATCCTTCTCAATCAGAACCTCCTTTAGAAAGAGATTACTCTTGATCACCCTGAAGGCAAGGACTGTGGCTGGCTTTGTTCACACCCCGTAGACACACCATCACCTGGCTCAGGACCTCACACGTAGGAGATACTCAGAAGTGTTTGTGGACTAAATGAAGAAAATGCAAGTGTGTTGATTTTAGTGGTAAAGTAGCTTGACTTGATTGGTAAGCATCTCTCCAGTCCCCACCCTTGATATTCTGAAATTGTATTTATTCCATTGAAAGACAAGGCTGTGAAATACATAGATCCATGGAGCAGAAGTCAAAAGAACTGGGATGAGTGACGATTGAGAAGAAAGAGTGAGAACTTTGGTGTCAGACAGATATGTTCAAACCCCAGCTCTCCTTTCTACTGACTATGTGGCTTTTGATTTTCCTCGAAGTCTTTACATTCCCTTTTTTCCCCACCTGGAAAATCAGAACCATAATGTCTACTTCATAGAGCTCTTGTGAGGATTAAACGATATAACACATGTAGTATGAAGGCACAAAGGCATGAAACAGCATGCATGTTTGGAAAACTATAAGCAGTTCCATTTATTTGGAGGACAGGGCGACTTGTGGGAGAGATATAGGAGATGAAGGAGAAGGAGCAAGCAGGTCCTCAGGAGCCTTGGGTGGCAAGCTAATGGGTTTGAACTTCATGCTAAAACCTTGGGTTGCTGTTAAAGTATCTTAAGCAAGGGAGAGGAATTCCGAGATCAAATTTGCATTTTATTACAGTGGTTCTAGCAGAGCAACATTGGATTAGAAAACGCTGGCTCTTAACCTTTCTAGCTTCTTCTCCAAATCATTCCTCACACCGACTCTCTAGTCTCAGAGACCTGTGTACTAAGGATGGGCCTTGGTTTCTTGGCCACTGAGCTTTTGCACATACAATTCTTTCTTCCTAGAACATGCTTTTCCTCTTAAGTGTATTATTAGTAAAAATTCTCTTAGTTACAAATGGCAGAAAATCCGACTCAGACTCCTTGAGCCGTTAGGGCAATGTGTTTGCTCAGAAGTAATTCCCTGCATAGCTGTATTCACGGACTCAGACAATGTCATTAGAATCAAGGCTCTTTCTCCATTCATCTTTCCACATTCTTACCAACACTTGTTTTTTTTCTAATAATATTATTCAAATGGGCATGAGGTGATACCGCGTTGTATTTTGGTTTGCATTTTCCTAGTGATTAGTGATGTGGAACATCTCTTTGTATGCTTGTTAGTCATTTGTATATCATCCTTGGAGAACTATCTATTCAGATCCTTTGCCTATTTTTTAATCTGGCTATTTGGTTTTATGTTGTTGAGTTATAGTTCTTTATCCTGGGTATTAACTCCTTATCAGATATATGATTAGCAAACATTTTCACATTGATTTTTTTAAGGACTTTCTTAATTCCTGGCCCTGGCCCTGGCCCCTCCCCCCATTTTTGACAGGATCTGTAAACAAAAGGAGACCCTCTTCTAGGTGCCTAACTTTATAAGCAGGCAACCGATCGAGAGTGCTCAATCCATAGTCAAAGAAGGAGTATGACTGAAGATGGTGGTAGCATGTGAGCGCAGCAAGGGCACAGGCATCTACGCTGAGGTGCATGTTGTTATTCCTACTTGGGAAAAACCAAGCCTCCGAGAGGGTAGGGAACCTGGTCCAGTTAACAGAGCTAATAAGTAGTAAGACTGGGTTAGGAACTGTCTGACGTTAGAACCGGCGTCCATATACCACATGAGGCTCTTTCCACGGCTTAGCATCAGGCATTTAATTCTTTTAAAAATTAGTAAGAAGTCCATCATGATAAGGGGAAAGGGATGGCCGTGGTGGGACCTGGAAGTCACCCAGCTGGTGTTGCTAGCTATGTAATAGCCACGGGACAACACACTTGCCACTTGGATCTTAAATTGATTCATTCCAACAGCTTGCACTGTAACCAGTGTTGGCCCCCTGGCCACAAGGGCACCTTTCCTGCCCATTCATACCCAAGGGAGAGAAACACAGGCCAGGCTTGGCCTCTCTTCATAACTTTGCTGGGGCTTTCTGCCCAGGAGGGAGCTGCATGTGAGATCATTTAGACTCAGACTTTGAGACAAATTTCTGTATTTCACATAAACCCTAAATTTCCCTAGAGCTGGTTCATGGGATTGTGAGAGGTATACATCTGCTAGAGATCATATTTTTTCTTCCCTCTCTTTACTTTGTTCCTTTGTCTTCTTTATTGTCTTTTTCTTTCCTTCTCTCTCTTATCTTCTGCTCTGGGTCTTGCCCTTTCTTCCTGTTGTTCACTTGATCTGATTTCTTTCAGATCAAGTATATTTGCTTTCAGAAGCTATACCATCATCTTTCTATTGATTTTGCATCAAATGTTGTAGAGTTAATCCTATGATTGGTGTTTACATTAATTTCTTGGCTCGATAGCTTTTCGCTAATTGGTGTGATGTGTTCGGTGAATGATTCCCCATCAGCAGCCGTTCCCACCCACACCTCTCTCCAGGTGCCCAAGCTCTGGCAGGCTCTGCGTGCTACTGTGCGGAGCACACATTCACAACAAATCGACAGAAACATCCTCTACCTCTGCCCCTCAACATCCTTCTGTTGTATGCTGCGTTATAGGCTTGGGATTCCCAGTGGCATGGTAACTGATGAATTTGTAGCTGAAGTAAACACAGTCCTGGAGTGCTTTGCCTGTAAGTGCACTTTTTTCTCCCTTCTCCACCTCCCAGTCCAAATGTGCTCTATCAGCAGTCCAGCCATGCATGGAAATCCGTTTCTTCTCTTGTCACTGCAAATCCGCTTTGCCATATGAATGGTCATATTGGCTAAGTTGAAATAAGGAAGCTTGACAATTTCTATTCCCCTCTTTGACTGTAGGTTGTAGGCCCATGAAATGAAACAATAGATTCTTTCATTGTTAAAGAAGTTAATCCAGACCATTCATGACTTAACATGGTGCCAACTCTGAATGAATGGGGAATGTGTGTCTTGTTTGAAATCAGATGTTTGAACAATGAATTTTTGAGAAGATCTTTGAGTTTTCGTCCTGATATATGGCATCGTGTAGACCTTTCACTACAGGAGACCTTTAGGCACCAGATTGTGATTAACTGTGCAATATTCAGGAAGGAATTTCTTTTCATGGCTTTTTCTAAACTTGGGATCTTCAGAAAGCATTGTTATTTACATTATACTGACCTTTGAGTCAACTTGTATTTTATCATCCTTTTCTTTCTTGTTTTAGAAATCTGTATAAGTACAAAGCTTTGGCGAGCAACCAAAAATAAGTCAATGTTGTTATTTTATAATGGCATTGCCGTTATCACTACTGATCGTGTCATCACCATGATCATTATTAGTGTAACATTTTAATTGGAGGGGAAATGATCCAATGAATGTATTCTACTGTTAATATTTAACTAGTGGCTATGAAAAACCCAGTATTATATTATAAAATGCACACTGAATGTACCATGACAGACTTAAAACCTACTTAAAAAATTTTTTTTTCCCTCTGGCAAGAGAGAAACCAATGAAATTTTAAAGAAATAGGTCAGTATGAAATATCTAAGGGTAGATCTTTTATGGGAGTGCTTAAATATCTGATATCTTCTGTGGAGGGAAATAAAATGAAATTGCTTTGAGTACTACCTTTCAGTAATAAACTAGCCTCTCCTTCTGGCTGAAACATCAGGAGGAAAATGGTACAAGTTCTTTCTAAGCACCTTACAGCATTGGCGTGTACTCGTATACTAAAGGAATCTGATTTATAGTGATGAGTTATTAAGGAGAAATTGAAAGTTTCCCATCCCAGAGGTTTTTACATGCAAAATTTAAAGAACCCATTATAGTCCATTAGTTTAAAAGGTAATCTTATTAAATCCTTCATGATAAAATAGCTATCTCTGATTTGATGGTGAAATTAAAAAGGCATGGACTGCATTTTAAGACTTGATATAATACACTTCTTGGCTCCCCTCGCAGCCAGTGGTAGCTAGTGTTTAACGTGATGATTTAAGGATGATTTAAATTGTTTGTCCTGCAGAGGGGGGAGGAAGATCCCCAGAGAAACTAAATTTATACAATGATGTAAGTTGATTTTAGAGTAAAGTAACAGAGTGATTGGAGGGAAGTCTTATGGTTTGTAGCTCAAAGACACATTAAAAAGAATGAGTCACAGGCCTGTGTCTCAGATGCCTTCAGTAAAGAGCCCAGAAACTGGATACTTGAGCCGCACATCTGCAAATGGACACAGGGGCTCCTGCAGGACTATTTTCCCTTGTCTGGAGCCAGTCAAGAGAACATTAATTCATATTCTGCTCTGTATTGACCTTGTTTATATTTATCCTTCAGGTTTGTCAGCAAATAAAAATAATCATAGATTATAAATTTTACAGCAAAAAGAAGTCTTTGCTAAAACATCAAGTTTTTATAACAAATGAGCAAACTATCCCAACAGATTAAAGGACAAGCCAAAAGTCGCCCATCCTAGCAGTTAAAGGGCCCCAGTGCCTGAGACTCAGCACTGTTGTTTTAATGCCCCTTGCTGTATAACAGCAAAATGTACTTGCAACGTATATTATTTATAATGAGCAACATAATATATGCACCTTATATGTAAACTATCAAAATTAAGACAAAACAGCTGTTTGCTAAAATCTTAACAAAACACTGAAGACCACTGAAAGTCTTTTTCCTGCTAGATTTAAGAGCAGTTTGCTAGTCTCATAAAGGCCACTAGAGATGGAGGGTAGGTTCTGCATTTTAGCTACCTTGGATGAGTCACTGCATATCCTTCTAACTCATCTTTCTCATCTATAGAACAGGGATGATAGGGAGTTTCTAGCTCACTGGATTACTGTGAGGATTAAATAAAGCATGTAAAGAGCTTAGAGCAGTACTTAACACAGAGGTACGTGGAAATCATGTCATAAACATCAGTCGCCATTGTTATCGAGTCTCCTCCAGTCTCACCATTACGTCATGCTTGCATTAGAGAATCGAGACCTAAAATGGAGTATTTCAATTTGATTACCCCAGAAAGGAGGCCATATACTACTATATCCAGACTACAGATTGATGTTATTCCAACCCCTCTAAAGAAGTAAAAGATGAAATAAGATCAAGATCATACTCTTGAGAAAATTATAATTTAAGTCCAATGAAAGATAGTAGTGATGATTCCAAATGGGATTCAGAAGTTGAATTTCAGAATTAAGTAGCTAGGGCCACATATAAATTGGTTGATTCTGATTCTGTTCTTTTCAATTTGTAGAAACCCAGGAATAGAGAAGAGATACAGGCAAGGTTACTTCAGCTCATTAGTGAAGTCAGTTCTAGGACTCACTTCCCCTGACCACCAGTGAGAACATTTTTGTAGCTCTCCTAGAAACCAGTGGGGGGGAGTATACTTACATGAATTTTCAATGAGCATTTCTGGCATAAAATGTTGGGACCCTATATGAAAAGAGTTGCTGACATGTGTAATAACACTAGTATGACTTCATTTTAGTTTTGTAATTCATCATCGTCATCATGATCATTATTATTTTTATAGAGCTAGACCTCTGAAACCTACTTTAGGTAAAATGTGATGGACGGTGCTTTGGGTTTATATTTTACAGGTAGTATTACTCCATGAGGATGTTTGTGAGGGTGGGCCAAAGGGAAAGCAAAACTATGTCAGGACTTATAATCAACCTCCTTTTTCAGGTAGAAGTTTATAATTCCCCAAATTTCCTCTCTCATTTTCCTTAGATTTTACACTTCATTCTTTTATATCAAATTTTTTTTTTTTTTTTTGCTTTCTTCTAAGAATTTTTTTTTTATTAGTTTCTGCTTTATAACAAAGTGAATCAGTCATACACATACATCTGTTCCCACATCCCTTCCCTCATGCATCTCCCTCCCTCCCACCCTCCCCATCCCACCCCTCCAGGCGGTCACAAAGCACCGAGCTGATCTCCCTGTGCCATGCGGCCGCTTCCCACCATCTATCTACCCCACGTTTGGTAGTGTATATATGTCCATGCCTCTCTTTCGCTTTGTCACAGCTTACCCTTCCCCCTCCCCATATCCTCAAGTCCATTCTCAAGTAGGTCTGTGTCTTTATTCCTGTTTTACCCCTAGGTTCTTCATGCCATTTTTTTTTTTTTTAATTCCGTATATGTGTGTTAGCATACGGTATTTGTCTTTCTCTTTCTGACTTACTTCACTCTGTATGACAGACTCTAGGTCTATCCACCTCATTACAAATAGCTCAGTTTCGTTTCTTTTTATGGCTGAGTAATATTCCATTGTATATATGTGCCACATCTTCTTTATCCATTCATCCGATGATGGACACTTAGGTTGTTTCCAGCTCCGGGCTATTGTGAATAGAGCTGCAATGAACATTTTGGTACATGTCTCTTTTTGAATTATGGTTTTCTCAGGGTATATGCCTAGTAGTGGGATTGCTGGGTCATATGGTAGTTCTATTTTTAGTTTTTTAAGGAACCTCCATACTGTTCTCCATAGTGGCTGTACCAATTCACATTCCCACCAGCAGTGCAAGAGTGTTCCTTTTTCTCCACACCCTCTCCAGCATTTATTGTTTCTAGATTTCTTGATGATGGCCATTCTGACTGGTGTGAGATGATATCTCATTGTAGTTTTGATTTGCATTTCTCTGATGATTAATGATGTTGAGCATTCTTTCATGTGTTTGTTGGCAGTCTGTATATCTTCTTTGGAGAAATGCCTATTTAAGTCTTCTGCCCATTTTTGGATTGGGTTGTTTGTTTTTTTGCTATTGAGCTGCATGAGCTGTTTATAAATTTTGGAGATTAATCCTTTGTCAGTTGCTTCATTTGCAAATATTTTCTCCCATTCTGAGGGTTGTCTTTTGGTCTTGTTTATGGTTTCCTTTGCTGTGCAAAAGCTTTGAAGTTTCATTAGGTCCCATTTGTTTATCTTTGTTTTTATTTCCATTTCTCTAGGAGGTGGGTCCAAAAGGATCTTGCTGTGATTTATGTCATAGAGTGTTCTACCTATGTTTTCCTCTAAGAGTTTGATAGTTTCTGGCCTTACATTTAAGTCTTTAATCCATTTTTAGCTTATTTTTGTGTATGGTGTTAGGGAATGATCTAATCTCAAACTTTTACATGTCCTTGTCCAGTTTTCCCAGCACCACTTATTGAAGAGGTTGTCCTTTCTCCACTGTACATTCCTGCCTCCTTTATCAAAGATAAGTTGGCCATATGTGCATGGGTTTATCTCTGGGCTTTCTATCCTGATCCACTGATCTATCTTTCTGTTTTTATGCCAGTACCACACTGTCTTAATTACTGTAGCTTTGTAGTATAGTCTGAAGTCAGGGAGCCTGATTCCTCCAGCTCCGTTTTTTGTTCTCAAGATTGCTTTGGCTATTCGGGGTCTTTTGTTTTTCCAAACAAATTTTGAAATTTTTTGTTCTAGTTCTGTGAAAAATGCCAGTGGTAGTTTGATAGGGATTGCATTGAATCTGTAGATTGCTTTGGGTAGTACAGTCATTTTCACAATATTGATTCTTCCAATCCAGGAGCATGGTATATCTCTCCATCTATTTGTATCTTCTTTAATTTCTTTCATCAGTGTCTTATAATTTTCTGCATATAGGTCTTTTGTCTCCTTAGGTAGGTTTATTCCTAGATATTTTATTCTTTTTGTTGCAATGGTAAATGGGAGTGTTTTCTTGATTTCGTTTTCAGATTTTTCATCATTAGTGTACAGGAATGCCAGAGATTTCTGTACATTAATTTTGTATCCTGCTACTTTACCAAATTCATTGATTAGCTCTAGTAGTTTTTCGGTAGCATCTTTAGGATTCTCTATGTACAGTATCATGTCATCTGCAAACAGTGACAGCTTTACTTCTTCTTTTCCGATTTGGATTCCTTTTATTTCCTTTTCTTCTCTGATTGCTGTGGCTAAAACTTCCAAAACTATGTTGAATAAGAGTGGTGAGAGTGGGCAACCTTGTCTTGTTCCTGATCTTAGTGGAAATGGTTTCAGTTTTTCACCATTGAGGACAATGTTGGCTGTGGGTTTGTCATATATGGCCTTTATTATGTTGAGGAAAGATCCCTCTATGCCTACTTTCTGCAGGGTTTTTATCATAAATGGGTGTTGAATTTTGTCGAAAGCTTTCTCTGCATCTATTGAGATGATCATATGGTTTTTCTCCTTCAACTTGTTAATATGGTGTATCACATTGATTGATTTGCGTATATTGAAGAATCCTTGCATTCCTGGAATAAACCCCACTTGATCATGGTGTATGATCCTTTTAATATGCTGTTGGATTCTGTTTGCTAGTATTTTATTGAGGATTTTTGCATCTATGTTCATCAGTGATATTGGCCTGTAGTTTTCTTTCTTTGTGACATCCTTGCCTGGTTTTGGTATCAAGGTGATGGTGGCCTCGTAGAATGAGTTTGGGAGTGTTCCTTCCTCTGATATTGTTTGGAAGAGTTTGAGAAGGATAGGTGTTAGCTCTTCTCTAAATGTTTGATAGAATTCGCCTGTGAAGCCATCTGGTCCTGGGCTTTTGTTTCTTGGAAGATTTTTAATCACAGTTTCAATTTCAGTGCTTGTGATTGGTCTATTCATATTTTCTATTTCTTCCTGAGTCAGTCTTGGCAGGTTGTGCATTTCTAAGAATTTGTCCATTTCTTCCAGGTTGTCCATTTTATTGGCATAGAGTTGCTTATAGTAATCTCTCATGATCTTTTGTATTTCTGTAGTGTCAGTTGTTACTTCTCCTTTTTCATTTCTAATTCTATTGATTTGAGTCTTCTCCCTTCTTTTCTTGATGAGTCTGGCTAATGGTTTGTCAATTTTGTTTATCTTCTCAAAGAACCAGCTTTTAGTTTGGTTGATCTTTGCTATCGTTTCCTTCATTTCTTTTTCATTTATTTCTGATCTGATCTTTATGATTTCTTTCCTTCTGCTAGCTTTGGGGGTTTTTTGTTCTTCTTTCTCTAATTGCTTTAGGTGCAGGGTCAGGTTGTTTACTCGAAATGTTTCCTGTTTCTTAAGGTGGGATTGTATTGCTATAAACTTCCCCCTTAGAACTGCTTTTGCTGCGTCCCATAGGTTTTGGGTCGTCGTGTCTCCATTGTCATTTGTTTCTAGGTATTTTTTAATTTCCTCTTTGATTTCTTCAGTGATCACTTCGTTATTGAGTAGTGTATTGTTTAGCCTCCATGTGTTTGTATTTTTTACAGATCTTTTCCTGTAATTGGTGTCTAGTCTCATAGCATTGTGGTCGGAAAAGATACTTGATACAATTTCAATTTTCTTAAATTTACCAAGGCTTGATTTGTGACCCAAGATATGATCTATCCTGGAGAATGTTCCATGAGCACTTGAGAAAAATGTGTATTCTGTTGTTTTTGGATGGAATGTCCTATAAATATCAACTAAGTCCATCTTGTTTAATGTATCATTTAAAGCTTGTGTTTCTTTATTTATTTTCATTTTGGATGATCTGTCCATTGGTGAAAGTGGGGTGTTAAAGTCCCCTACTATGAGTGTGTTACTGTCGATTTCCCCTTTTATGGCTGTTAGTATTTGCCGTATGTATTGAGGTGCTCCTATGTTGGGTGCATATATATTTACAATTGTTATGTCTTCTTCTTGGATCGATCCCTTTATCGTTATGTAGTGTCCTTCTTTGTCTCTTCTAATAGTCTTTATTTTAAAGTCTATTTTGTCTGATATGAGAATTGCTACTCCAGCTTTCTTTTGGTTTCCATTTGCATGGAATATCTTTTTCCATCCCCTTACTTTCAATCTGTATGTGTCTTGAGGTCTGAAGTGGGTCTCTTGTAGACAGCATATATATGGGTCTTGTTTTTGTATCCATTCAGCCAATCTGTGTCTTTTGGTGGGAGCATTTAGTCCATTTACATTTAAGGTAATTATTGATATGTATGTTCCTATTCCCATTTCCTTAATTGCTTTGGGTTGTTATTGTAGGTATATTCCTTCTGTTGTGCTTCTTGCCTAGAGAAGTTCCTTTAGCATTTGTTGTAGAGCTGGTTTGGTGGTGCTGAACTCTCTCAGCTTTTGCTTGTCTGTAAACGTTTTAATTTCTCCATCAAATCTGAATGAGATCCTTGCTGGGTAGAGTAATCTTGGTTGCAGGTTTCTCTCCTTCATCACTTTAATTATGTCCTGCCACTCCCTTCTGGCTTGTAGAGTTTCTGCTGAGAGATCAGCTGTTATCCTGATGGGGATTCCCTTGTGTGTTATTTGTTGTTTTTGCCTTGCTGCTTTTAATATGATTTCTTTGTGTTTAATTTTTGACAGTTTGATTAATATGTGTCTTGGTGTATTTCTCCTTGGATTTATTCTGTATGGGACTCTCTGTGCCTCCTGGACTTGATTAACTATTTCCTTTCCCATATTGGGGAAGTTTTCAACTATAATCTCTTCAAATATTTTCTCAGTCCCTTTCTTTTTCTCTTCTTCTTCTGGAACCCCTATAATTCGAATGTTGGTGCGTTTAATGTTGTCCCAGAGGTCTCTGAGACTGTCCTCTGTTCTTTTCATTCTTTTTTCTTTATTTTGCTCTGCATCAGTTATTTCCACTATTTTATCTTCCACCTCACTTATCCGTTCTTCTGCCTCAGTTATTCTGCTATTGATCCCATCTAGAGTATTTTTCATTTCATTTATTGTGTTTTTAATCGATGCTTGATTCATCTTTAGTTCTTCTAGGTCCTTGTTAACTGTTTCTTGCATTTTGTCTATTCTATTTCCAAGATTATGGATCTTGGAAATAGAATCTTGGATCAGCTTTACTGTCATTATTCTGAATTCTTTTTCAGGTAGACTGCCTATTACCTCTTCATTTGTTAGGTCTGGTAGGTTTTTATCTTGCTCCTTCACCTGCTGTGTGTTTTTCTGTCTTCTCATTTTGCTTATGTTACTGTGTTTGGGGTCTCCTTTTTGCAGGCTGTAGATTCGTAGTTCCCGTTGTTTTTGGTGTCTGACCCCAGTGGCTAAGGTTGTTTCAGTAGGTTGTGTAGGCTTCCTGGTGGGGGGGACTAATGCCTGTGTTCTGGTGGTTGAGGCTCGATCTTGTCTTTCTGGGGGACAGGTCCACGTCTGGTGGTGTGTTTTGGGGTGCCTATTGCCTTATTATGTTTTTAGGTAGCCTCTCTGCTAATGGGTGGGGTTGTGTTCCTGCCTTGCTAGTTGCTTTGCATAGGGTGACCAGCACTGTAGCTTGCTGGTCGTTGACTGAAGCTGGGTGCTGGTGTTGGGATGGAGATCTCTGGGAGATTTTCGCTGCTTGATATTATGTGGAGCTGGGAGGTCTCTTGTGGACCCGTGTCCTGAAGTTGGCTCTCCCACTTCAGAGGCACAGCACTGGCTCCTGGCTGCAGCACCAAGAGCCTTTCATCCACCCGGCTCAGAATAACAGGGAGAAAAGGTAGAGAGAAAGAATTAGTAGAAGAAAGAAAGAGAGAGGGAAAGAAAGGAAGAAGGGAAGAAAGGAAGGAAGGAAGGAAGAAAGGAGGGAGGGAGGAAGGATGGAAAGAAAGAAGGAAAGAAAGGAGGAAGGGAGGGAGGAATGAAAGCAAAAGGAAGAGTGAATGGAAGAAGGGAGGGAGGGAGGGAGGAAGGAAAGAAAGAAAGAAAGACAGGAGGGAGGGAGGGAGGAAGGAAAGAAAAAGAAAGTGGAAAGAAGAAGGGTGGGAGGGAGGGAGGGAGGAAAGAAGAAAGAAGGAAAGGAGCGGAGGGAGGGAGGGAGGAAGGGAAGGTAGGAAAAAAAGAAAGAGCAGGTAAAGTAAATTAGAATAAAGTATGAAATATAGTAGCGTTATTAAAATTAGAAAGTAATTATTGAAAAAAAAAAAAAAACGGACCAATAGAACCCTGGGACATATGGTGGAAGCAAAGCTATACAGAGAGAATCTTACACAGAAGATTACACATACACATTCACAAAAAGAGAGCAGGAGGGGGAAAAATCAAAAATCTTGCTCTCCAAGTCCACCTCCTCAATTTGGAATAATTCGTTGTATAAAGAGGAAAAGGGGGGACAGTCTTAAATCTTGTCCTCAAAGTCCACTTCCTCAATTTGGGATGATTCGCTGTCCATTCATGCACTCCACAGACGCAGGGCACATCAAATGGACCGTGGAGCTTTAATCCGCTGCCTCCGAGACTGCACAGAGAGATTTCCCTGTCTCTGCTCTCACAGCTCCCGGGTCTCAGCCTTGGACCCGGCCCCGCCTCTGTGCGTAGGTCGCCGGAGGGCGTCCGTTCTTCGCTCAGACAGGACGGGTTTAAAGGAGCCGCTGATTCGGGGGCTCTGGCTCACTCAGGCAGAGGGGAGGGAGGGGCGCGCAGTGTGGGGCGGGCCTGCGGCGGCAGAGGCCGGCGTGACGTTGCAGCAGCCCGTGGCGCTCCGTGCGCTTTACCGGGAAAGCCGTCCCCGGGTCTCGGGACCCCGGCAGTGGCGGGGTGCACAGGCCCCCCGGAAGGCGGGGCGGACAGCGACCCGCGCCCGCACACAGGCCCCGCGGCGGCGGGCGGCGGCGTCGGTGGCGTCGGCGGCGGGCCGCAGCGGCGTCGGCGGCGGGCCGCGGCGTCGGCGGCGTCGGGCCGCGTCGGCAGCGGCGTCGGCGGCGGGCGGCGGCGGCGGCGGCGTCGGCGGGCCGCGGCGGCGTCGGCGGCGTCGGCGGCGTCGGCGGCGGGCCGCGGCGGCGGGCCGCGGCGACGGCGGCGGCGGGCCGCGGGCGTCGGCGGCGGCAGCGGCGGCGGCCGCCCACGCCCGTCTCCGAGGTCCGCGCCTTTCCCGCGGCTCGCGCCTGTCTCCGGCGCTTCCCTAAGCAGCCTTCTTAATGCCCTCTCCTCGCGCACCAGGAAACAAAAGGGAAAAAACTCTCTTGCCTCTTCGGCAGCTCCAGACCCTTTCCCCGGACTCCCTCCGGGCTAGCCGTGGTGCACTAACCCCTTCAGGCTCTCTTCCTGCCGCCAGCCCCAGTCCTCTCCCTGCGCTCTGACTGAAAGCCGATACCCGAGCCTCAGCTCCCAGCCCCCCCGCCACGGCGGCCGAGCAGACAAGCCTCTCGGGCTGGTGAGTGCCTGAGGGCACCGATCCTCTGTGGCGGAATCTCTCCGCTTTGCCCTCCACACCCCTGTTGCTGTGCTCTCCTCCGCTACTCCGAAGCTTTCCCCCTCCGCCACCTGCAGTCTCCGCCCGCGAAGGGGCTTGTAGTGTGTAGAAACCTTCCCTCCTTCACGGCTCCCTCCCACTGGTGCAGGTCCCGTCCCTATCCTTTTGTCTCTGTTTATTCTTTTTTCTTTTGTCCTACCCAGGTATATGGGGGAGTTTCTTGCCTTTTGAGGGGTCTGAGGTCTTCTGTCAGCGTTCAGTAGGTGTTCTGTAGGAGTTGTTCCACGTGTAGATGAATTTCTGATGTATCTGTGGGGAGGAAGGTGATCTCCGCGTCTTACTCTTCCGCCATCTTCCTCCGGGGGCCTATATCAAATTTTATATAATAAAATACTGCATAATGAGCTATATTAACATAAAATGTTACTGTTTTGAAGCATGTGGGAAGGTTTTGTATTCATTAAAAGAGAAATATTTCTCTGCCTTTTTTTTCCCTGTGCATGAGAATTAGGCTTTTTAAATGTTATTAAAAAGTTTCTTTTCACAAATATGATTCAGCCTCCTAGATTTTAAGAAACATAATGGACAGCTAGTCCATTCACACGGATGTACTATTTGAAAGGAATTTGGCTTACTGCTGTTATTCAGTGCTGCATTTTTATGTGTAGGAATTGATGTATGTCTAGCAGAAGGCAATTAAGACTCTTAACGCTTATTTTTCAAGGTGTATTAAACTGGTTCAAATTTTAACTATATGTTTACTTTAAGAATGTTAAAAGGACCCCTAGGGAAATATTACCAACTGGACACATTGGGCTGAATGAAAAAGCAGCTTCATTTTCATAAATAAATCTGAATTCCATTATTTTTCAGATTTACTTGTAGATTGGAGCAGAGGGTAAGTATGCTAATAGAGGATAAAGAGAATGGGACATTATGACGAGAATTTTCTCTATGCAGCCAATACCAGCCCTGTTTCTTGTAGGTATTTCCAAACATGGATATATTAAAAACTGAAGGCTATTTATTCAACCATTCGCTCAACAAATGTTTATTATAAACTCACGACGTACAAGGCCCTGTCTGAGGCATTTTGGTGGGTGCAAGGCCACAGGACCCAGTCAAGAGCCTCAATATCAACAAGCCTCTACCCCCCAGAATGGTCATTCACATCTATTATGCCTAACCAGCTTTGTGGGAAAAGCACTGGTTTATAAATAATAATGAAAATGTAAAGGACAGCTCACTGTTTACTGAGAAGTAACTATGTAGCAAACGTGTTCTAAGTACTTTTCACCTCTTTTTTTACTCTTGGCTAAACGTTTTAGTGGCTGCTCTTACAGCCTCCACTTTACACTGAGACAGAGAGGTTAAATGTCTTGCCCAAGATCACACAGCTAATCAATTATGTCAGGCCCAGGCCATCTATTCTGTGAGCCACTATATGGTCTAAATATAGTCAGATCTGTGTTTGTATTATTCATTTGTTAAGGCCTCTATTTTTTTTTTTAATTTGTAAGCTAGGTCTGCATGATGACCACATGACATATCTGTGCTAACTGTAGGCATCTGATACATGGTTCATCCTCATTAATGACTCAGCTGTACCATCTCCAGGGCATAGCCCAGCTTTAAGTGTTAAGTCTAGGGAAGGAACCGCAATGGTTTATTTAAAGGCAGCATACTCAATTATTAGGTTGTTATAACTGAGTATTTTGAAATATTCCTCAGGGATAAATGTCAAGTTCGAAAGTGAACAAGAAATTTGTGGAGCTGCATTCAGAAATCAGTTGCATACAATTGTACCGCACATATCAGGAAGGATGAGAGAGAAGCCTAAAGCCAGAGTATGCAGGTGGAGGATGATTAATCTCATCTGCTTTGAAAGGAGCCATCAATAGAAGTAGTGATGTGGGCTTTCAGTTATCTGAACACATGCTGAAAGTTTCAGATTGTTGAAAGCCGTGCATCTGATAAATTCTTGACTTGTCCTGGAAGTAGTTTCCCCTCTCTGAAAGCAGAGGGATCGGTGAAGGGTTGGCTACTATGCACTTAATTCTGAGCATCTGGAAGGATCTGATTCCTGGTCTGGAAGTAAACGAAAACTTAAGGAAGCAAATCAGCATCAAAGGAAAATAGGAAGCAGGGCATTATCTATTTTCGCCCTCCCTAGTCTTTAAGAAATAAGATATCAACATGTTCACTGAAAAAGTAGCAGTGAAATCACGGACACCCTCTGAACAGTCCACAAAGGACTGAAGGTTCTAAAAATGGAATGCTGGGGGATTTCCTGGCAGTCCAGTGGTTAGGAGTCTGTGCTCGCACTGCAGGGGCACAGGTTGGATCCCTGGTCCGGGAGCTAAGATCCTGTGAGCAGCGCTGAGCAGCCAAAAAAAAAAAAAAAAAAGAATGTTGACCCTAGCTAGTCTGAAAAACTCTGAGTGTTCAGTCTACAGCCTTTTTTTTAATTTAATTTTTATTTTATATTGGAGTATAGTTGATTTACAATGTTGTGTTACTTTCAGGTGTACAGCAAAGTGATTATTATACATATACATATATACATTCTTTTTCAGATTCTTTTCCCATATAGGTTATTACAGAATATTGAGTAGAGTTCCCTGTGCTCTACAGTAGGTCCTTGTTGATGATCTATTTTATATATAGTAGTGTGTATCTGTTAATCCTGAACTCCTAATTTATCCCTCCTTCCGCCGACCTTGCCCCTTTGGTTACCAAAAGTTTGTTTTCTAAGTGTGTGAGTGTGTTTCTATTTTGTAATAAGTTCATTTGAATCATTTTTTTAGAGGGATTCTTTTTTTTTTTTTTTTTTTTTTTTTCTTTTTGCGGTATGCGGGCCTCTCACTGTTGTGGCCTCTCCCGTTGCGGAGCACAGGCTCCGGATGCGCAGGCCCAGCGGCCATGGCTCACGGGCCCAGCCGCTCCACGGCATGTGGGATCTTCCCAGACCGGGGCACGAACCCGTATCCCCTGCATCGGCAGGCGGACTCTCAACCACTGCGCCACCAGGGAGGCCCTAGAGGGATTCTTTATTTGAACACTTTGTCTTACAGTCTGATCTGTGCTTAACTGCCAGATCAGTTATGTGCCAGGCCAGGGATCAGAGACACAAAATTCACTCTAGTCCCCCTATTGCTTGGAAGTCATAGACTTGATTATCTCCGAAAGCATATCTGGGGGGTAAAACATGTTTAAGGGTTGTTTTTACTAAGAATTTTAGAGTACCTGAATTTGGGGCTCTGTCATGATTGGAAAACACATCTGAGTTCGGATATGGTGACCTTTTCTAAAGGGCGTTGTGTCACAGAGAGCTTGGCTGACTGCAGGCGCAGCACCTGTATAGGCCTGTAGGTGGGCCCCAGGCCTGCCTCTTTCTGTCACTACCACCTGGTCACCTCAGGCCAGCATCTGACCTTGGACAGAAGGATTTGTCCAGCTAGGCCTCTGCTGAATAGGTAAGTACATGCGCTCTTTCCTAACCTGGCTATTTCTCTAGTTAGCTTTTATGACCAACCTGAGCACAGGCTGGTCGTTTCTGCAAATAGCTCCGACTCACCAGCTTAGCCAGGTCATGCCCCCAACCACCGGCAAGAAGCAGCAAATGGTGGGATCTCGGGAAGCTGGGAGAGGCTGGGAGGGGCGCTAATCCGCAGCCCCAGCGTTGGCAGGAGCCAGCAGGGAAGCAGAACACACATGTGTAATAGGGACTAATAAGTCTTCCTACTTTTTGTGCTGTGGAGACACTTCTCCATTATGACTTAAAGATGGGAAGCAGGGCCTTTCTCTTCTTATGGAGTCCACTTAGCAGAGTAACAGGCAGTATGCCCATCATGTGGGCAGTGCTTCAGACAGTGGCAGCCTTTGCATGTGTGTGTGCATGTGTACACACACTCGTAATGAGCCTCTTCAACCTCAGTAGGGCAAGTGGGAAGGTCACGGTGAGATATTAAAGTATAATATTATCCCCCAGGGAGTTCAGTGATTAAAATCAGGTCTTTAATGGACATGAGCATTCACTAGAAGGAAGGAGCATTAAAATATACGATAGGGACAAATTTAAAAGAATAGCATCATTGAATACAAACGTCAGTAATGGACCAAAATTTACCAAAAAGTTAGAGTGTCGATCAAATTTACATTTTTAAAGTGAATTTCAGTGGAGCATAGTGGTTAATATTATGGTATAATAATATCGCTGGTATCAGGAACACCTCAGTTTGAATATTGACTCCACATCTTCCTAGCTCTGCCTAGGGCAGGTTCCTTAACTGCTCTGATTGTAAACTTTCTCATCTGTAAAATGGGAATAATTGTAGTACTACCATCATAGGTTCATTGTGAATGATAAATGAGATAACCTCATGTAAAAAACTCAATGAGGCCTAGCACATTGTGTGAGGGCTTGTTAAAGGCCTACTACTATTGCTGCCTTTCTAAGAAGAAAAATAATATATGATTCCTCCACCACTTGGACTTTTTGGTAACATCATGAAAATGGCAGCGGTTACAGCAGCAGGAACAGTAAGTGGAAAAGCTGGTCACCTCCTGTTTTCCGTCTGTAGTTTCTATAAAGCGTTGCTCACATTAGGAAGGATGGGGTAATTATCCCAATGGGGTGAATTATGCCCCAGATGGATGAAGCAATAGAATAGAAGCGGTTAGCTACTCTAGATGACTCATCATCTCCCAGCCCAGGTAAATTACATACCAAGTACTGGATATTATTCTAAAACCACTGTTGATAATCTCCATGGAAATGGCATACAGGAGATAAGCTAAAAGATCAGAAATGGAAAAATACAGTCCTCATTTTTATAACAGAAATAAAAATTCTGAAAACCATAATACAGGAAGCTTGAAATTGGTGCCTGGGAAATTTCTAGAAAGGAGCAAATAACAAAGAAAGACATAATCACTAAGATCCAGCATAGCCTCACTAAAAATAAGGTATTTTCTTTTTTAATAGATTAAGAAAACAACTGTTAGTCAGGAGATGCCATAACTTGGTTGCATCAGGATTTCAACAAAGCATCTATGTTCTTGACTCATGATAATGTTCAGAGAGTATGAAGAAATGTGTGTTGGCTGATCGCTCAGTTGGATAGATGCATAATCAGCTGCCCCATTGTACACAAATATGACCAGATAATGACTAATTAACTTAGAGGAATCTTTCCAGAATTATACCACACAGCTCCACCTTTAGAACAACGTTACTCATTATATTTTACTGATGACAGAAAGATTAGAAGTCAGGCTTTTAAGGTGAAGATCATACAAACTAGGAAGGAGTAATAACTGTGATTCTGTCAGAGTCAGAATTCTAAATATTCTATGATTCCCTTAACCTCCTGGAACAGTGGGCTGTAATAAACAAGATAAAATTTAACAGGAATAAAATTTCCTGCATATTTGGCTAGAAAAACTCGATGTATTAAATCAGGAGGCTTAAAAGCAATTAGTATTAAAAAAAAACTTGGGAGAGTGGTTGAAGATCAGCTCAGTATGAGTCAGGAATGCACTAAAAGCTAAGACAGTCAGAAGATGCTCAATAAAAGGAGAATGTCCTTTGCAAAGACTGTTATTAGCCCTGCCGCACTCTGCCCTGTTCAGACCATATCTTAAAGGGTTTGGTTTTGGATAGTCCCATTTCAAGAGAGAAACTGACAAATCAGAGTGCCAACTGGGGGAAAAAAAAGGGCAACAAGATGGTGAGGAATCGAAACCATCTTGTGCAGATATGTATATGTATAATTGAATCACTTGCTATACACCTGAAACTAACACAACATTGTAAATTACCTGTATGCCAATAAAATTTTTTAAAAATAAAATTAAAAAAAAATCTTGTAAAAGATAGAGAGAAATTCATGCCACAGCTACTTAATTTGAGAAATAAAAATCAGGAAGAAGTAATTCAGATCCGTAAATATTTAAAGAACTTTCTGTGGAACCACATATATTTAATATAGCTCTTAAGGCAAAAAGGAGTTAATGAGTAAAGGTTTTAGGGATGAAAATCTAATCTAAAGAAAGAACTTATAACAATTAGAGGTGTCCAGGTATAGGATGAGCTTCTTATCAGGGCTAACAACCTTTTCTATATAAAAGCATTGACCAAATAAACTTCTGTTGAGTGTGAGGCTTTATAAAAAGTGATTACATTAAACAGGAGATTTAGCTAGTTGGCTCTAAAATGTGTCCTCCCGGGGTAAGAGGCTTATGGTGGGGCAGTCATGCTACCTCTTACTTAATGTCAGTGATAGCTTCAGGCTTGTGGACTAGGAAGTATCTTTCCCTCTTACAAAGAAGAGGATGTGAACACAGTCTCTAAAAGTAAATTAGGCATCTTAAGGTGAAGGTTTATTATACTTCTGGGCTAAACTGAAAAGACTTCTCTAAATTACTGGTAAGAAGACCTGAAGGCTTTTTTGCCCCAGTGATCTGAACCTCTGAAACCCCCAAGTTAGAGCCAAGTATGTCCTCAAGATTGTTTATCTTTTAAGCAAAGCATCAGGTTAACTGGGAAAAGTCTTTATTCAACCTTAGAAATGCCTAACTTTTGTTGGGTGATAATTGGTTAGAGTTGAGGATGGGAAAAAAGGATTTTTCAGTTCCTAGGTATTTGTATTTCTTTATATATTATTCTAAATATTCTGTCACTACTCCCAAGTGAACATTAATGTTTATGCTTATGGCCTTATTAATAAAAAGAGTTAACCTAGGTTAAGTATATAATGTGTCCTAGGCAGTATACTGAGTTCTTTAAATATGTTGTATCATTTAATCTTCTTGAGATTCTAGGAAATAGGTACTGTTATTATCCCAGTTTTATGGATGAGGAGACTAACTGGCAGAATTTTAAAAATATGCTGAAATTGCTAGCAAATGGCAGCTGAGATTCAAATGACCTCACACCCCCGCACTATGAACCACAATACTATACTTGGTAGGTTCACAGGCAGAATATTCAGCGCAGCCCAGTGGGTAAAAGCAAATGGTGCTTTTGGATTCCAAAGGATCTAGGTTCAAAACGTAACGCCTCATTTACTGACTCTCTGATCTTAAGTAAATACCTTAGTCTCATAGAACATCACTTTTATAAAGTGTGTGTGTTGGGGGGAGGTGATAATAGTACCAACATATAAGGTTGCTTTGAAGATGACATGAGCTAATGCATACAAAGTGTATGGCACATAGTAAATTCAGCTATTGATGTTATTAACGAATTATACTATGTGCTAGTCACTGTTGATTCAGTTACCTCTGCCGGTAGAAAGCCTGTTCATTTAGATTTTGCAGTTCTACTCTAGGTAATTCCGTTGACCAGAATGTGAGTTGTAATGCTAGGAAGTGGCTAAGTTCTTTATTTCTACTCTCCAATGTTTGAAATAGCCTTTTGGAATTTCAATAACAAATATATTGATTACAGCGCAAAAGTCGCCATTCCTCGTACATAGTATGAATTCAGTAAATTTTTTTCAAAATAGTAAATCATTCAAGTAACACCTGTCAAAAACAAAAATTCCTTTGTACTCTGAATCCCTTATCCATTGTGCAGGTTTTTTTTGGGCGGGGGGGTAGGAGTTTATTAATTAATTTATTTATTTTTGCTGTGTTGGGTCTTCGTTTCCGTGTGAGGGCTTTCTCTAGTTGTGGCAAGCGGGGGCCACTCTTCATTGCAGTGCGCGGGCCTCTCACTATCGTGGCCTCTCTTGTTGCAGAGCACAGGCTCTAGATGGCGCAGGCTCAGTAGTTGTGGCTGACGGGCCTAGTTGCTCCGCGGCATGTGGGATCCTCCCAGACCGGGGCTCAAACCCATGTCCCCTGCCTTAGCAGGCAGATTCTCAACCACTGCGCCACCAGGGAAGCCCCATTGTGCAGTTTTGAATATGGAGGAGAGTTGCTGTTTTACCACCTCCCAAGCTCCTAAGGTCACCTGCCGTCAACTTCCATTCGTTTCCTCTTCACCGTCAAGTCAGTATTCTTCTGTTCCTCCCTCCACCTGGACTGTAAGAAGGACATGGACTCCATTTTGGGTGTTTGCTGACAGCCTTCCAATCCCACTACTCACCTTTCCCCTTCTGTCCCACGTCTGGGCAAGTTGATTAAAAAAATCCCTGGTGTTCCCTCCTTTGGCGCGGTCAGAAAGCTCAAACCACGTGAGCTCTGGCTTTCCCAAGCCATTCTCAGACCTACTTGGAAGACTTCTCTCATCTCCCCAGAAAGCCACATTATGGAGTAAAAACACCTGTTTCTACCTTCTTGGTGTATATGTAGCATCATCAGTCTCAACATCCAAACCAAATTTGGGTCCCTGTCGCTTCTGCAGGGTGAGGACAACTCCAAGGACCCCTCCCTCTTTACACCATAGTCCCTCATCTGGAAAAGGACCACCTGCTTCTACAATATTGTTGGCACTTTTATTAACAGCTGATTATTCCTCATCTAGCTAATCAGAATTCAGTCTCTTTAGTCAGATGGTCTATAGACAAATTCTTGTAAAATTTCAAGCAGTAGATAATTTTCTTGTTCTGTTAGTCCAGAAATTAGAATAGGGAGAAACAGTATGCAAATCTGACAAAGAAAACCATACGCCAACATAGACAAAATTATAGATCAGAAGTCTTTCAGTCAATTCCAAACCAATTCCTGTTTAAACTCTTAGGAAATTAAAAGTAAAAGTATAATTCCTTAATAGGATAAAGAATATCTTAAGTTGGTAGCCAATATCACTCTCAGTAGGAAAAGATGCTGTAGATATTAAACTGTAGTCAGGAACCGTAGTGCCAGTGATTAGCATTCCTTCGTTAACATCATTTTGGAAGTTCTGCCTCATTCTTTAATACAGGTTTCCCCCGCTATCTGAAAGTAGAGTGTTCCTATGAAATCCTTTGTAAGTCCAAACGGTGTAAAGTGAAGAAGCAATTACCTTAGGACATATCTTGCTAACAGATGCACAGAATAAATCCAGAAAAAGCACACATGCTCACACAGTTCAAAGCTATGGCAGCTTGAGGCTCAGATGCTGAATGTAGTTTCTGGGGAAGAAGTTTGGCGGGGCCATTCTCCCTACTGGGGTGCGTGGCACCTCTATAATGACTTTCTTGCTGCAAAACAAACGCTGAATGCTATTTTTGTCTTTCACCTTTTTTTGTAAAAGCAAAAGTCCTCTTAGAATTTCTTCCAGTTAATGGAAATAGGTACTAATGTAGGTGTTTCATAAAGCCAAAGTGGTATAAAGGGAGCTTTCAGAATCCAGGGGATACCTGTATGTGAATCAGAAATAAAACCATGGTTATTGAAAAGGAGGAAAACAATTATTATTTGCAAGTGGCATTATCTACACTACAAACCTGAGAAAATCAACTGGAAAAAAACTGAGAATTAATAAAAGAGATCAATAAAAGTATTACAAAAATCAGTACTTTTCTGTCAAGGAGGAATAATGGTTCAAAAGTAATTGGAGGAAATTTGGTGCATAATTGTAATATGTCTTAAAATACTATTTAAAGAAAAGTGCAGAACCCATTTTAGAGGAAATTATTGAACTTATTGAGATAAATAAAGAATTTAATGAAGAGGCATACCATGTTCCTGGATGGAAAGGCTAAACATTGCAAAGCTGATACTTCTTCCCAGAATAATTTAAGGTTGAATTAAATTCTAAAAGAAATCAAAATCAATTGGATAATAGGAGGCGAATGGGAAGAACTTAACAAAAGTTTAAAATGGTTCTGTGGATCATACAGAAAAAAACCCAAATATTTAAAAATAAAAGGAATAACAAATAATGGCTCGATCTAATATTAAAATGGTATGGACTTAGGTCATTTAAAGCAGTGTGGTTATTATTCTAGATCAGGTGGATGGATAAAACAGTGTAAGTTATCTGGCAGTAGACCTTACCATTTTAAATGTTTAATGCTTATAAAAGGGATATCACATATCAACCAGAAAACAAAGGCTGATTCTGTAAGCGTTCTGGAACCATTTTATCACTATTTGGAAAGAAAATAAGATGCTTACCTGACAGCATAACATAATATAAATCCCATATGGATCAAAGAGGTAAATGTACCAAAAAAGCACATTGAAGCATTATTAAACTTGAAGAAAACAGAAGTGACTATTTAATTGCTCTCCAGTGGGAAAAGGACTTTCTAACTTAAAGTCAGTGAAGGAAATCACAAAGGAAAAAGAAGGTTTATTGGACTTTGTAAACATTTAAAAGTTATGAAGATGAAAATATCACAAACAAAATTAAAAGACAGGAAAAGAAAAAAAGGTTTCAGAACTACAGCAATTTCTGCTATTCTCAATATATGAAGATTTAATATAAATTCATAATGAAAACATTGTGACAAGAATCTGGGCAAAGGATATGAAGAGACAATTCACAGAATAGAAAATACCTTTAGCTAATAAACACGGGAAAAATTAGCCTTATGTGTAATGAAAGATATAAAACATGAAATAACAAAAGTATGTTTTGCCTGCAAAACTGGCAACATGTTTAGAAGGTACTAATCAGCACTGGAGAAGGTGCGGTGACACATTTACTTCTGGGGAAGTGAAAATTGATAAAGCCTTCCAGGAGGCCAAGTGGTAATAACGTATCAGGAATCTCTGACAACATTCTAGGGCTTTCACCCAGTAATTCTACTTCCAGGGCTGCATCCCAAAGAAATAATCCATGATTTAAAATGAAATTTATGTTTAAGCACAGTCTTTGCAGCATTATTTTCAATAGCAAATATGGGAAATGTTTAAATAATCTGTAACATATCCCCATAATAAACTCTTGTGCATTCATTAAATATGTTGCCCAATAATTTTTAATGGAGTGAGAAAATGTCCACTCTGTTTTAAGTGAAAGCAAAATTGTCACCTAATAAATGAACTGTAATATACAATATATATTTTATACTTCTGGAAAGTGACAACACTAATGGTGGCTATCTAAAGGTTGTGTAATGTTGAGCAATTTTTGTTTCCTTCATATTTGTGTGCCTTTTCCATGTTTTTTCCAATAAACTCTTACTAATTTTGAATCAGGAAAAATAAGAACTCCATTCCTCCTGAGTAATATCCCTTACTTTATTAGTTTCTTATTCTCAAAACTCTCCAAGGGATAGACGTTGTTTGCTCATATGAACATAGACACTCTCCTTGTATCTGTTTCTCTATGATATGAAAATGATGAATGTCTAACATATTTTACCTCACAAGGATATTATAAGGACAAATTGAGATAAAAATGAAAACATGATTTGGAAGAAAAACATGTAAGAAAAATATAGTGAGTTGAGGTCTGTCAACATATATTTCTCAAGTCAGCACATTCAGTAATTTTCATTCACTATCAAGCATGGGCCTGTGCCCCAGATTAAATCATAATGCCTGTAAAAGATTAGTTAATGAATATAAAAATATGTCAACCTCTAGAATAGTGCTGTCCAGTAGAACTTTCTGTAATGTTGGAAATATTGTCTATCTGTGCTGATACAGTAGCCACTTAGCCACATGGCTGTTGAGCATTTGAAATGTGGCCGGGGGGCTTCCCTGGTGGCGCAGTGGTTGAGAGTCCGCCTGCCGAGGCAGGGGACATGGGTTCGTGCCCCTGTCCGGGAAGATCCCACATGCCACAGAGCGGCTGGGCCCGTGAGCCATGGCCGCTGAGCCTGCGCGTCCGGAGCCTGTGCTCCACAACGGGAGAGGCCACAACAGTGAGAGGCCCGCGTACCGCAAAAAAAAAAAAAATATATATATATATATATATGTGTATATATATATATATGTATATATATATATATAATAATGAAATGTGGCTGGTGTGACTGAGGACCTGAATTTTTCATTTTAATTAATTTAAGTTAAATATGAATAGTCACAGGTAGCAGGTGGCTACAGCTCTACAATGTAGCATGACTGTGAATCAGGCATCTTCGTCAGTGCTTTCCGTATATTATCTCATTTGAGCCTCGCAATGACCTGTGATCCAGGTATTATTTATACCCCCATTTTATAGATGAGGAATCTGAGTGGTAAAGGGGGTAAGTGACTTGCCCAGAGTGAGAGTGCTAATAAAGTATGGAACCAGAATCCACACCCACATCACCCTCCTCCCCCGCATCCGTGACTTCATATTGCCTCCCACACATAATGCTGGGCCTGGCACCAAACGGTCACAAGCAGGTGAAAACGACAAACTACAAGGGATGTCAGGGAATTTCACGAGGATGAGCAAGACAGTGAGCATGTCTTGTCCGCCTTGGTGAATCCCGTCTGCATCCAGTGGTTGCCATCCTCCTACACGATGAATCCCCCATTAGTGTCCATGAACAATGAGAGCACCTCCTCAGTAAGCCGTCAGGGAGGTGTCTCAAAGCTACCTGTTTGTTAAGTTGCCGACTTTCTCTTGAATCAAGCCCTTCATGTTGAAAATGATCTTATAGCCAAGATCCCAGACTACACACAGGTGAGAAAGCAAATTGGCAGAGTATATTTGAAATACTCGGGCAGCCTTTAACGTACTCTACAGGATATGACAAATGAGTGTCTGTGTAAATCAATAAACCTTTCTGTGAAGGGACTGTTGGCTTTATGAATAGCAAGGCAAGGTACATGGAAACGAGCAGGCTTGTTTCCTGTCAGTATTTTTAAAGTTCACTGTCATAACTCTGTTTCCCTTGACCTTTATCAGTGATACCTAGCAGACATTTGAGTTGCCAGTTGAGTTCTAACTGGACATCTATCCTCGTTCACTTTTCCCTCAGTGCCTGGTAAATGCCTCCTTTGCACCTTCCCCTCTCTTGGATCACTCATTTCTTACCCATGTCATGATTGCTGTTGGAATAATAATTGACTTTCTCAGATTTAAAAATACTTCATTCCAGACAAATACAGATTTTTTACCTTCGTGCTTTAAAATCAGGTTTATTATCATTCTGATGCACAACAATAATTGCTTTGGTATACGAATGTTGATAAGTAAAAAACCAATATGTACTGAAACTCAGGAATCCTCAAGTGCTGTGAAACTAATAATTCAAATGGGATAGAAAATGACAGCCTTTGAAAAGCAAAATGCATGTCACCTAGAAGTACCAATGTCTTATTTCTGCTCTCAAACATAAGAAGGTGATATAACATCATTATGGCCGAAAAATCTGTACTAGCATTTGCAAACTTCAACCAGCCCCTTTCAAACTCTTGACATATATTTACATGCAATTAATGCACAGAGCAGCTCTGTTCTTTGCTCTTTTCAAGTCGTTCTTTATATAGTCTATATAGTCCTGTCTTGATAGTCCCCCAAAGCTACATTTTTAAAAGACGGTAATTTTAGGACAGCTTTTAAAAATGTGAAGAGTCTGATTTTTTTAATAAGGGATTTTAAGTATTTTTCTATAGCAAATATATTGACACAATCCTATTTCATTTAATATGTTATTTATTTAATGTATTTCCACCCTGAGGTGATACATATATGTGGGATTGCATTGTGGGTATTATTTTGCTAATTAGCATCCAAATGTGGACTTGGCTTATGTAAATAGAACTCAGCCTTAATGTAACAGTGTTTTATGGGACTAAAAAGACAGTTCCAAATCTGTGAAGTGTTAACTGCCGTCACACGAGAGCAGTTGTCTGATTAATTATGGTGGTGTAAACTTGGTCACGTTTTTGACGTGATGTTCCCTCCACAGCAACTGACTAGATAATTGTCCTCTTGCAGCCGTGGGTCCTAAGTAGAACTCAGCAGGTGTGAGACCCAAGCCTGGAGCTGTCTGCACCTGCTGGCACTTACTTAATCAAAGGGAACATGCTTTGTGAAGCCACTCTTCAAGTAATTTGGGCACAAATTCTATCACCTTGAAGGACAAAATTAAGATTTATTTAATACCCAGTAAACTATTAGCGCAGTTGATCCAAATGATCGGTGGAATGCGTCGAAGGGCAGAAAAACAAAAAGCAGAGATCGAATTTTATTGTCTGTGAAATAGAGACTGGATTCGATGCAGCTGAGCTCCCTTTAAGCTCTGGTGTTCTTGTGAATAATACCAAAAGACGAATTACGGTGGCTGGGTGGATAGTCGTTATTTTACGTTTCTGGGCTGCAGTTTTCCTTTATACAATTATGTGGCTACTCTTGATATCCCAATCCCTTCTACATCTGAAAGTTCACAAAATATTTCATGAAGTTGAAAGTGCCAGGCAAATACAGATGTGATGTCACTGATGCATATGCATGAATATATGTGCATATATACATACATACGTCCACGTATAAGGATATGTATGTGCATCCCTCCCAGAGGACATTTGGCAAAGTCTAAACTTTGGTGTCAAACTGGGTGAGGAGGATGCTGCTGTTATATAGTGGGGAGACGCCCAGGATACTGCTAAATATCCTACAATACAGAGAGGACAGTCCCCCCAAACAAAAAATTATCTGACCCAAAACGTCTCTAGTGCTGAGGTGGAAAAACCCTAGTTTGTATGTTGGTATAGCGACATGTGTGAGTGTTTGATGTGTTTTGTGGTTTTTTTTGTTATTTCAGTTTTCATCCTTTTGGTTTTTTCCATTTGTTCCAAGGGCAAAATCAATAGAAATAGGGACCACAAACATTACTGTGATTATCTCACAGCCTGATCAGTATAACCTGAAAAACAGAAAATATTACACAGTTGCAAAGAAAGTGCTCCTGGAGTCTACTGGCATGCTAGCAAATGGAAATAATAAAAATGCACCAAGTATTAACATTTAGAATAGTACTTGTAACCTGCTCATTTCTAGACAATTCTGGGACCATGTTGCAGGCCCTTCATATATCCCTGCTGATTTCCTTTGACATTAAATAGGATTCTATTTACAAAACTCTTTCTAGACCTTCCTCTTGCTATGCTTGAATGTTTCCTGTTCCTTCAGGGCTGCATTATGCTGTGTACACACACACACACACATACACGTGCACACACTGATAAACATACACAAACTGCTCACATACTCCCTCATTATATAGAAGAGTTTTTGTATCTAATTTGTTCCAACCAGATCGACAAGACCTTGTTTTCCTAACCATCTGTTGAGACATGGAAATAAGCTTTGCTGTGTGCAGCCCAACATGTTACCCGTGTTTGTCTTACTGAGACTTCAGTCTGGTTTGGTTACGCTTCTCTCTGCTCAACAGACTGTATCAAAGTCTGGTTTAGAGACATGAGACCAGCTAGGCTACGGGATTTCTAGCAGAAGTTGGCTGACCCTCTCATAGACTCAAAGAAGGGGAACAGTGAGGATCGTGTATATTCAGAATTTTATCAAAGTGATGGTCCTACTGTGACACAAGTGAAAATATGATGTGCTTCATCTTCTCTTAAGAATTTAAGATTTATGATTATTTCTATTTCGATAATTACTGTATAAATTCAAAGAAATCTGAGATGTACAGCTGGAAACGGCTTTGGAGACTGCATGATCCAGTAATATGATGAGGGAACAAAAAATTAAGCCACGAGAGGTTAAGCAACTTGATCAGTGTCACAGTAAGTAAACGGCAGAGCTTAAAACCATGTGTTCCTTCCTAACTGTGGTCTCTGCCACATTATGCGGCTGAAAATGTTTTTTGTTTTGGTTTTTTTAACATCTTTATTGGAGTATAATTGCTTTATAATGCTGCATTAGTTTCTGCTGTATAACAAAATGAATCAGCTGTAAGTATACATATATCCCCATATCTCCTCCCTCTTGTGTCCCCCTCCCACCCTCCCTATCCCACCCCTCTAGGTGGTCACAAAGCACCGAGCTGATCTCCCTGTGCTATGTGGCTGCTTCCCACTAGCTATCTATTTTACGTTTGGTAGTGTATATATGTCCATGCCACTCTCTCACTTCGTCTCAGCTTACCCTCTCCCCTCCCCGTATCCTCAAGTCCATTCTCTACGTCTGCATTTTTATTCCTGTCCTGCCCCTAGGTTGTTCAGACCCATTTTTTTCTGAGATTCCATATATATGTGCTAGCATACGGTATTTGTTTTTCTCTTTCTGACTTACTTCACTCTGTATGACAGACTCTAGGTCCATCCACCTCACTACAAATAACTCAATCTCATTTCTTTTTATGGCTGTTATTTATCTATCTATTTATTTATTTATTTATGGCTGTGTTGGGTCTTCATTTCTGTGCGAGGGCTTTCTCTAGTTGTGGCAAGCGGGAGCCACTCTTCATCGCGGTGCGCGGGCCTCTCACAATCGCGGCCTCTCTTGCCGCGGAGCACAGGCTCCAGACACGCAGGCTCAGTAGTTGTGGCTCACAGGCCTAGTTGCTCCGCGACATGTGGGATCTTCCCAGACCAGGGCTGGAACCCGTGTCCCCTGCATTAGCAGGCAGATTCTCAACCACTGCGCCACCAGGGAAGCCCGACATCTTCTTTATCCATTCATCTATCGATGGACACTTAGATTGCTTCCATGTCCTGGCTATTGTAAATAGAGCTGCAGTGAATATATTGGTACATGACTCTTTTTGAATTATGGTTTGCTCAGGGTATATGCCCAGTAGTGGGATTGCTGGGTCGTGTGGTAGTTCTGTTTTTAGTTTTTTAAGGAACCTCCATACTGTTTCCATAGCGGCTGTATCAATTTACATTCCCACCAACAGTGCAAGAGGGTTCCCTTTTCTTCACACCCTCTCTAGAATTTATTCTTTGTGGATTTCTTGATGATGGCCATTCTGAGTGGTGTGAGGTGATACCTCATTTTTTTTTAACATCTTTATTGGAGTATAATTGCTTTGCAATGGTATGTTAGTTTCTGCTTTATAACAAAGTGAATCAGTTATACATATACATATGTCCCCATATCTCTTCCCTCTTGCGTCTCCCTCCCTTCCACCCTCCCTATCCCACTCCTCTAGGTGGTCACCAAGCACCGAGCTGATCTCCCTGTGCTATGCGGCTGCTTCCCACTAGCTATCGATTTTATATTTGGTAGTGTATATATGTCCATACCACTCTCTCACTTTGTCCCAGCTTACCCTTCCCCCTCCCCGTGTCCTCAAGTCCATTCTCTAGTAGGTCTGAGTCTTTATTCCCATCCTGCCCCTAGGTTCTTCATGACAATTTTTTTTTTTAGATTCCATATATATGTGTTAGCATATGGTATTTGTTTTTCACTTTCTGACTTCACTCTATATGACAGACTCTAGGTCCATCCACCTCACTACAAATAACTCAGTTTCGTTTCTTTTTATGGCTGAGTAATATTCCATTGTATATATGTGCCACGTTTTCTTTATCCATTCATCAATTGATGGACACTTAGATTACTTTCATGTCCTGGCTATTGTAAATAGAGCTGCAGTGAACATGGTGGTACATGACTCTTTTTGAATTATGGTTTTCTCAGGGTATATGCCCAGTAGTGGGATTGCTGGGATTGCTACCATATTGGTAGTTCTATTTTTAGTATTTTAAGGAGCCTCCATACTGTTCTCCATAGTGGCTGTACCAATTTACATTCCCACCAAGAGGGTTCCCTTTTCTCCTCACCCTCTCCAGCACTTGTTGTTTGTAGATTTTCTGAAGATGGCCATTCTGACTGGTGTGAGGTGATACCTCACTGTAGTTTCGATTTGCATTTCTGTAATGATTAGTGATATTGAGCATCCTTTCATGTGTTTGTTCTCAATCTTTATATCTTCTTTGGAGAAATGTCTATTTATGTCTTCTCCCTATTTCTGGATTGGGTTGTTTTCTTTTTTGATATTGAGCTGCATGAGCTGCTTCTAAATTTTGGAGATTAAACCTTTGTCAGTTGCTGCATTTACAGATATTTTCTCCCATTCTGCGGGCTGTCTTTTCGTCTTGTTTATGGTTTCCTTTCCTGTGCAAAAGCTTTTAAGTTTCATTAGATCCCATTTGTTTACTTCTGTTTTTATTTCCATTTCTCTAGGAGGTGGGTCAAAAAGGATCTTGCTGTGATTTATGTCATAGAGTGTCTGCCTATGTTTCCTCTAAGAGTTTTAAAGTGTCTGGCCTTACATTTAGGTCTTTAATCCATTTTGAGTTTATTTTTGTGTATGGTGTTAGGGAGTGTTCTAATTTCGTTCTTTTACATATAGCTGTCCAGTTTTCCCAGCACCACTTATTGAAGAGGTTGTCTTTTCTCCATTGTATACTCTTGCCACCTTTATCAAAGGTAAGGTTACCATATGTGCATGGGTTTTCCTCTGGGCTTTCTATCCCGTTCCATTGATCTATGTTTCTGTTTTTGTGCCAGTACCATACTGTCTTGATTACTGTAGCTTTGTAGTGTAGTCTGAAGTCAGGGAGTCTGATTCCTCCAGCTCCATTTGTTCCCCTCAAGACTGCTTTGGCTATTTGGGTCTTTTTTGTCTCCATACAAATTTTAAGATTTTTTGTTCTAGTTCTGTAAAAAATGCCACTGGTTATTTGATAGGGATTGCACTGAATCTGTAGATTGCTTTGGATAGTATAGTCATCTTCACAATATTGATTCTTACAATCCAAGAATATGGTATATCTCTCCATCCCTGTGTCATCTTTGATTTCTTTCATCAGTGTCTTGTAGTTTTCTGAGTATAGGTCTTTTCCCTTCTTAGGTAGGTTTATTCCTAGGTATTTTATTCTATTTGTTGCAATGTTGAATGTGATTGTTTCCTTAATTTCTCTTTCTGATCTTTCGTTGTTAGTGTACAGGAATGCAGGAGATTTCTGTACATTAATTTGTATCCTGCAACTTTACCAAATTCATTGATTAGCTCTAACAGTTTTCTGGTGGCATTTTTAGGATTCTCTATGTATAGTATCATGTCATCTGCAAACAGTGACAGTTTTACTTCTTTTCCAATTTGTATTTCTTTTATTTCTTTTTCTTCTCTGATTGCCGTAGCTAGGACTTCCAAAACTATGTTGAATAATAGTGGCGAGAGAGGACATTCTTGTCTTATTCCTGATCTTAGAGGAAATGCTTTCAGTTTTTCACAATTGAGAATGATGTTTGCTGTGGGTCTGCCGCATATGGCCTTTATTATGTTGAGGTAGGTTCCCTCTATGCCCACTTTCTGGAGAGTTTTTATCATAAATCGGTGTTGAATTTTGTCAAAAGCTGGTTCTGCATCTGTTGAGATGATCATATGGTTTTTATTCTTTAATTTGTTAATATGGTTTATCACATTGATTTATTTGCATATATTGAAGAATCCTTGCATCCCTGGGATAAACCCCACTTGATCACGGTGTATGATCCTTTTAATGTGTTGTTGGATTCTGTTTGCTAGTATTTTGTTGAGGATTTTTGCATCTATATTCATCAGTGATATTGGTCTGTAATTTTCTTTTTTTGTAGTATCTTTGTCTGGTTTTAGTATCAGGGTGATTGTGGTCTCATAGAATGAGTTTAGGAGTGTTCCTTCCTCTGCAATTTTTTGGAAGAGTTTGAGAAGCATGGGTGTTAGCTCTTCTCTAAATGTTTTATAGAATTCACCTGTGAAGGCATCTGGTCCTGGACTTCTGTTTGTTGGAAGATTTTTAATCACAGTTTCAATTTCATTACTTGTGATTGGTCTGTTTGTATTTTCTGTTTCTTACTGTTTCTTACTGGGAAGGTTATACCCTTCTAAGAATTCGTCCATTTCTTCCAGGTTGTCCATTTTATTGGCATAGAGTTGCTTGTAGTAGTCTCTTAGGATGCTTTGTATTTCTGTGGTGTCTGCTGTAACTTCTCCTTTTTCATTTCCAATTTTATTGATTTGAGTCCTCTCCCTCATTTTCTTGATGAGTCTGGCTAAAGGTTTATCAATTTTGTTTATCTTCTCAAAGAAACCGCTTTTACTTTTATTAATCTTTGCTATCGTTTCCTTCATTTCTTTTTCATTTATTTCTGATCTGATCTTTATGATTTTTTCCTTCTGCTAACTTTGGGGTTTTTTGTTCTTCTTTCTCTATTGCTTTAGGTGTAAGGTTAGGTTCTTTTTTTTTATTTTATTTTATTTTATTTTATTTTATTTTTGCGGTATGCGGGCCTCTCACTGTTGTGGCCTCTCCCGTTGCGGAGCACAGGCTCCGGACGCGCAGGCCCAGCGGCCATGGCTCACGGGCCCAGCTGCTCCGCGGCATATGGGATCCTCCCAGACCGGGGCACGAACCCGTATCCCCTGCATCGGCAGGCGGACTCTCAACCACTGCGCCACCAGGGAAGCCCAGGTTAGGTTCTTTATTTGAGATGTTTCTTGTTTCTTGAGGTAGGGTTGTATTGCTATAAACTTCCCTCTTAGAAGTGCCTTTGCTGCATCCCATAGGTTTTGGGTCATCGTGTTTTCATTGTCATTTGTTTCTAGGTGTTTTTTGATTTCTTCTTTGATTTCTTCAGTGATCTCTTGGTTATTTAGTAGTGTATTGTTTAGCCTCCATGTGTTTGTATTTTTCACAGTTTTTTCCTGTAATTGATATCTAGTCTCATAGCGTTGTGGTCGGAAAAGATACTTGCTACGATTTCCGTTTTCTTAAATTTACCAAGGCTTGATTTGTGACCCAAGGTATGATCTATTCTGGAGAATGTTCCATGAGCACTTGAGAAGAAAGTGTATTCTGTTGTTTTTGGATGGAATGTCCTTTAAATATCAGTTAAGTCCATCTTGTTTAAGGTGTCATTTAAAGCTTGTATTTCCTTATTTATTTTCATTTTGTATTATCTATCCATTGGTGAAAGTGTGGTGTTAAAGTCTCCTACTATTACTGTGTTACTGTTGATTTCCCCTTTTATGGCTGTTAGCATTTGCCTTATGTATTGAGGTGTCCTATGTTGGGTGCATAAATATTTACAATTGTTATATCTTCTTCTTGGATTGATCCCTTGATCATTACTTAGTGTCCTTGTTTGTCTCTTGTAAGTCTTTATTTTAAAGTCTATTTTGTCTGATATGAGAATTGCCACTCCAGCTTTCTTTTGATTTCCATTTGCATGGAATATCTTTTTCCATCCCCTCACTTTCAGTCTGTATGTGTTCCTAGGTTTTTCTTGTCTGTAAAGGTTTTATTTGTCTGTCAAATCTGAATGAGATCCTTGCTGGGTAGAGTAATCTTGGTTGTAGGTTTTTCCCTTTTATCACTTTAAATATGTTCTCTCACTCCCTTCTGGATTGCAGAGTTTCTGCTGAAAGATCAGCTATTGACCTTATGGGGATTCCCTTTTATGTTATTTGTTGCTTTTCCCTTGCTGCTCTTAATGTTTTATCTTTGTATTTAATTTTTGATAGTTTGATGAATATGTGTCTTGGCGTGTTTCTTGTTGGATTTATCCTGTATGGGACTCTCTGCACTTCCCGGACTTGATTGACTATTTCCTTTCCCATATTAGGGAAGTTTTCAACTCTAATGTCTTCAAATATTTTCTCAGTCCCTTTCTTTTTCTCTTCTTCTTCTGGGACCCCTATAATTTGAATGTTGGTGTGTTTAATGTTGTCCCAGAGGTCTCTGAGACTGTCCTCAGTTCTTTTCATTCCTTTCTCTTTATTCTCCTCTTTCATATTTATTTCCACTGTTTTATCTTTCTGGTCACTTATCTGTTTTCTGCCTCAGTTATTCTGCTATTGATCCCTTCTAGAGAATTTTTAATTTCATTTATTGTGTTGTTCATCATTGTTTGTTTGCTCTTTAGTTCTTCTAGGCCCTTGTTAAACATTTCTTGTATTTTCTCCATTCTGTTTCCAAGATTTTGGATCATCTTCACTATCATTACTCTGAATTCTTTTTCAGGTAGACTGCCTATTTCCTCTTCATTTGTTTGGTCTGGTGGGTTTTTACCTTGCTCCTTCATCTGCTGTGTATTTCTCTTTTTTCTCATTTTGCTTAACTTACTGTGTTTGGGGTCTCCTTTTCGCAGGCTGTAGGTTCATAGTTCCCATTGTTTTTGGTGTGTTCCCCCAGTGGCTAAGGTTGGTTCAGTGGGTTGTGTAGGCTTCCTGGTCTAGGGGACTGATGCCTGTGTTCTGGTAGATTAGCCTGGACCTTGTCTTTCTTGTGGGCAGAACCGTGTCCAGTGGTGTGTTTTGGGCTGTCTGTGAACTTATTATTTTAGTCAGCGTCTCTGCTAATGGGTGGGGTTGTGTTCCTGTCTTGCTAGTTGTTTGGTATAGAGTGTCCAGCACTGGAACTTGCTGGTCATTGAGTGGAGCTGGGTCTTAGCATTGAGACGGAGATCTCTGGGAGAGGTCTCGCCGAGTGATATTACGTGGGGCCAGCAGGTCTCTGGTGGTCAAATGTCCTGAACTCAGCTCTCCCACCTCAGAGGCTCAGGCCTGACACCCGGCCAGAGCACCAAGACCTTGTCAGCCACACGGCAGAGTCAGCTATGGCGGAGCTCTGCAGTTCCTGAAAATGTTTTTAAAACCACCAAACTATAACTGAAAAGCCAGGTCTCTTGATATCACACTTTCCTTATCCTTAAAATGTCTGTCTGAGACGTCATCTAGGTATAAAATACCTCCTTAGTAGCATCAGCAGATAAGTACATAATGTACACATTGATCCAATATTATCTTTGTAACATGATGTGTAATTCAAAGAGAAAAATCTTTTAATAAAATTGGTGGCTGCCAGCTTCCCAACCTACATGGCTGTTATTGCCCCTGAGCTGAGCTGTCACCTGAGGTGTTTACTCTGTTTTTATCCAGCCCTCAATAAGGAATTACATTTCAGCCACCTCATCCCTTATCACCACAGGGTGCCAGCTGCTTAAAACTATCTGCCAACACCCATCCACTCACCCACAGGAAGCAACTCAGGAAGTTTTCAAAGGTGGAATGAGAAGAATCAGGGCTGTGTGTAAGCGTGTTAGTTTTCCTCTCTCCCCAAGGTTTTCACAGCAAATCCCACTGCTTGCCAAGATCACCCACCCCCTTTTAGCCCCTGAACTTGCAAATAAAGGATGTCATTTCTAGAAAGGGATTCAGTTTAGCATAATTGCATTAAAGCAAAAGCAAGCGGGAGGGCAGGTTGCTAAAAAGTTTACTGTAATGGCTCAGAGTGCTTCTCATTCAGTTAGGTCCATGTGACCTGAAGAAAACCACTAAATCTCTCTGAGCCTCAGGTTACTCATCTGGAAAATGGACAGAATAGTCTCTCTGTAGCACTGCTGTAAGAATTCCACGAGATCAAGTATACTGAGTGCTGAGCGCGGAGCCTGGCACATAGTAACCATCTATACGCGTGAACTCCCATTGTCACCATCATCATCATTTTCCAGAGCTCCTTTGCTCGTCTCTGACACAGATACACCAGTGACTCTAGCTCTGGCTTCCATCTCAAATTTAACCCACATTTCCAGCACCTGGATGGATCTCTTCCAGATGTTACTCTCACACCTCAAATATACAAAACTGAACTGCTTGTTTCTTCAAAACTGATTATTTTGAGAACAGCCACAAATTTGAGGGTAATTCCTCTCTTGTGGCCAGATCTTATTTAGATTTTCTGAACCCCAGTGAGTAAATTTCAGGACACCAAATGGTAGAAATGAGTCAAGGGGTGTCACATGTCCTTATAATTTCAGCTAAAGGGAATAGCCAGACTAAATTATCCTTAGCCACTGGATTCCCGCATCGCACTCCATCCTCAGAAGAAGGCAGAAGGCTCCAAGTGTTGGAGCAGCTACTGCCCACTCACGTAGGGGACAAATGGGAGTGCAGAGCAGGGCTAAGGCAGCCTTCCACTGACTCTCGACTATCCATCCGCTCACCAATTGGAAGGGCAGTTGTCCTGAGCGGAAAGGCCAGAGATTATGCTTGCTAATCAATTTTAATTGTAATCTTCCTAAAGCTTAATACCATTTTCCTTGTGAATTCTTTGTTTGTTTGTTTCTTTTTGGGTTTTTTTTGTTTTTTTCATTTGATGTATAACTTTATTCCATGTTACTGCTTTTGATAGCATTATCAAATGTTTCCCCATTACTTAACGTGTTTTACCGTCTTTCTGGCTTCCGAAACTACTCCACTGGTATATTTTATATATTATTAAATTTTTACAGGTTATGCTGTGGTAAAACAACAACAAAACAAACCCAGATGTTTACAAGATTAAAGTTTTATTTCTTGCTTTTGTTACATGTTGGCAAGAGTCAGCTGTGGCTCTGCTTCGTGTGTTTTCCTGAGGAAAGATCAGTGTCTATCTTTTTCTTTTTGAATTTTATTTTATTTTTTTTAGACAGCAGGTTCTTATTAGTTATCTATTTTATACCTATTAGTGTATATATGTCAATCCCAATCTCCCAATTCATCCCACCACCCCCCGCCACCTCCACTTTCCCACCTTGGTGTCTATACGTTTGTTCTCTACATCTGTGTCTCTATTTCTGCTTTGAAAACTGGTTCATCTGTACCATTTTTCTAGGCTCTACATATATGTGTTAATATACGATATTTGTTTTTCTCTTTCTGACTTACTTCACTCTGTATGACAGACTCTAGGTCCATCCACGTCTCTACCAATGATGCAGTTTAGTTCCTTTTTAAGGCTGAGTAATATTCCATTGTATATATGTACCACATCTTCTTTATCCATTCGTCTGTCGATGGGCATTTAGGTTGCTTTCATGTCCTGGCTATTGTAAATAGTGCTGCAGTGAACACTGGAGTGCATGTGTCTTTTTGCATTATGGTTGTCTATGGGTATATGCCCAGTAGTGGGATTGCTGTGTCATTCCTTGTGAATTCTTAAGCAAAGGGACATTATTCTTCCCTAAAGAGAAAGGGAGCATCAGAGCGAGCCATCAGCGTCACTGAAAAGGGTGTCCTGGAAACATGGAAACAATGCAAAGAAAGGGGAGAGGGGTCAGTGTGGACTGCTGGCGTATGTTGCTTAAGAGTAAGGTTTATACACCTGCTGTCATTTTGTCTTCTCTGTAGGAAGGGGGAAAAAATTGTTCCATGGCAGAGCAATAGATTTTTTTCTAAAAATCTCACCTAACACTGTTTAACTCACTTTGCTCTGCTTTTCTGTCAAGGGCCTTACCACCGTCTCAGAGACCGAGAATATCAACCTTTGTTTTGTCTTTGGTTCTCGGCTGTCCTTCTCACCCAGGTGCTGATGAGGAGCTGAAGAATCTGTTCTGAATTCTTTCTCCAGTGTGTGTCTTCCCCCTCCTCCCCAATGCCACTGTTGTATTTCAGGGGCAGGTGGTCCTTGACAGGATGATGCACTCACATGTTTTCTGATCTCCCCACCTGCCGCTGTAATCCCTCTTCATCGCTGGTGCCGGGGGTTAGTTACTTCAGTTACTTCAAATACACATTTGGTCGTGTCCCTTCACCACAGCGTCTGGCTCCTTCCACCTCTTTGTCCTTTGCCCTGCCCTGTGTCCCTGCTCTGTACCCTCTGACCCTGTAAGAGCAGAACTGGCTGCCCGAGTACACCTAGACCCTTCCAGAACTCCCTTGCCCTCAAGCCCCGCCTTGTGCTCTATTGCTTATTTGCGTGTGTGTTCGTGTGTGTGTGTGAAATGTGTTTACAGACAAGTGCATAAAATGTATATTTACAGTGAAAAATGATAATGCAAACAATTGAAGAACGGCTACTAGGTCAGCCAATGAAATATCGCCAGGAGCCCAGAGGCCCCCCACAGGTTCCTCTCTCATCACAGGTTCCTTTCTCCCCACCGGAGGCAATTATTCATCTGACTTCTGGAATAATCCTTTTCTTGCTTTCTGAAAAAAATAGTTGTACTTCCTATTTTTGTATTCCCAAACAATATAATTTTTCCAGTTTTAACATGTGTACTTGGAATCATTTGGGGAGATAATGTGTATGTATGTGTATGCCCGTGTACGTGTACTTGTATAAATATGTTTGAATGTACATCCTGCTGCTTTTACTCAGTGATGTCGTTGCAAGATTCATATGTGTTATCCATTTTTCATGCTCTATTCCACTGTTTTTCACTTCTGTATATTATTTCATTATATAAATGTACCACAAATTGCCAGTTGTATTGTTAGTCTTCATTTAGATTATTTCCGTCTGGGAGCTCGTAAGAGCAAAGATGCTGTGAACATATGTGTATGGCCATCCTGTTACAGCTGTTCACAGACGTCTGTAGCAGATGTACCTAGAGGTGGCTTTGCTGGGCTGAGAGGTATAAGCATCTTCTCCTTCGGTAGGTTAAGCCAAACTGTTCTATGTGAATACATTTATTTATACCTCCCCCCGGTGTGATATCAGAGCTCCTATTTCTCCACGTATTCACCAGCACTTGCCTTTTACCTTTTTTCTGTTCGTGCCAACTTGGTGCACGTGTAATGGTATATCTTTGTACTTTTAACTTACATTTTCAAGTAACTTCGTTTTGGGGGTAAAATGATTCCTGGAGTGCAAATGTCTGTGCTTGTTTACTTCCCCTGTTTTGTCTTCCAGTTCCTGTATAGTTCAGAGGTCAAAGATTCCTATTCCTGAAGGAATTCCCAGTCAGTTAAACAACCCAAATTGCTTGCTTTTCGGCTGAGTGGGGACAAACACTCATGCTACATTTCTTGGGCTTTCTTTGTTTATATGCTCTTCTTCAAAATACTTAAGGAATAAGGACTTGTGTATATAACGATATTATCCCTGTAGTATAAAGGATGTATATGGGCAGTTTCTTTAAGTTTATTTTTTAATCTGTGAAATGGAGCTAACACTATCTACCCCATACAGTCTAGGGGTCTTCAATTAAATGAGGTAATAAGGTCAATATCTTAATTGATATTACATTATGTAAATCAATCAAGTTTTGAACAATTCAACTTCTAAAATGACTGATGGTTAATGTCACAAGTATCCTCTATGCAACAAAGTGATCAGATCTGTTCACGTTTCTTAGTTCTGTGACATTTCTCTGTGGCGCTTATAAAACCACAGAATTCACTCTAGTCCCCTGTTGCTTGAAAGTCAAAGAGATTTGGTATTTCTGAATACACATCTGGGGAGCAAAATATGTTCAAAGGTTGTTTTGGCTAAGACCTTTAGGGTACCTGCATTTTAGGCTCTGTCATGATTAGAAATTACTTGTTGCATCTTGAGTGCAAATATGTAATTTTTGAAATTGCTGAGTTTTTCAATTTTAATAGGAATAATTTGGAATAATTTGACAATGGTATTAAATGTTTGGAATAATAAAATATTTGTACCAGTCTTTAAAAACACACACTTGTCAGACATACAGAGCTTCACTTCCCTCAATCAACACAAGCCTGAGTCCCAAGTACAATCTGTTCCAGGCTGAAAAGATCAATTTTCCTCTTCTAGCTAGTGGAGAGGAGAGATAGAGTTTCAGGGGAGGGGAGGTCAAGTTAATCCCACTTAGCAAGTTCAGAGACAAAGGAAGTAACCTCATTAATGGGGGAGGAGGTACAGGTACTAACAGCTTTATGATGCTTTGATATTGGGTTTCTAAAATCAAATTGTCAAAACAGACCTTAGACAGAAAGACCTAAATAGACACTTCTCCAAGGAAGACATACAGATGGCCAATAGTCACACGAAAAGATGCTCAACGTCACTAATTATTAGAGAAATGCAGATCAAAATTACAATGAGGTATCACCTCACACCAGTCAGAATGGCAATCATCAAAAAATCTACAAGTAACAGTTGCTGGAGAGGGTGTGGAGGGAAGGGAACCCTCCTGCACTGTTGGTGGGAATGTGAATTGGTACAGCCACTATGGAGAACTGTATGGAGGTTCCTTAAAAAACTAAAAATAGAACTACCACACGGCCCAGAAATCACACTACTGGGCATATACCCTGAGAAAACCATAATTCAAAAAGAGACATGTACCACAATGTTCATTGCAGCTCTATTTCCAATAGCCAGGTCACGGAAGCAACCTAAGTGTCCATCGACAGATGAATGGATAAAGAGGACGTGGCACATATATACAATGGAATATTATTCAGCCATAAAAGGGAATGAAACTGAGTTATTTGTAGTGAGGTGGATGGACCTAGAGTCTGTCATACAGAGTGAAGTAAGTCAGAAAGAGAAAAACAAATACCGTGTGCTAACACATATATATGGAATTTTTTAAAAAAAAAGGTGGTTCTGAAGAGCCTAGGGGCAGGACAGCAATAAAGACGCAGACGTAGAGAATGGACTTGAGGACACGGGGAGGAGGAAGGGTAAGCTGGGACGAAGTGAGAGGGTGGCATGGACATATATACACTACCAAGTGTAAACTAGATAGCTAGTGGGAAGGAGCCGCATAGCACAGGGAGATCAGCTCGGTGCTTTGTGACCACCTAGAGGGTTGGGATAGGAAGGGTGGGAGATGCAAGAAGGAGGAGATATTGGGATATATGTGTGCGTATAGCTGATTCACTTTGTTAAATAGCAGAAACTAACACACCATTGTAAAGCAATGGTACTCCAATAAAGATGTTAAAAAATAAATAATTAAAAAAAAATGAACCTACAGACAGGTCCTGCATAACGTGTTCTCATTGCTTGGGATCCTGAACTCCTTGAGACATGAATGCTATTTTATTTGAATTTAGCTCCCCAGTGCCTTGTGCTGGGCCCGGATGTACTGGGCATCCGCAGGTTACTTTAGTGCAAGAGTAATGACACTTTGGCAGTGTGCCTGTGCATGTATAGGCACAGAGATTCCTTCTAAACCTTCCATGAATGCATTCCAGAATGCATGTCCTATTCCTGTGGTGGATGGGCAGAGCTTATAACTATTTCCGGAAATTTTCTAGAATGACAAAATTTGTCTCCAAGTGCACAGCAGCCCTACATGTTGCCCAGGTGTGGAGATGTAGCTCTTAAATACAGTCAGTGGGAAACACCCTTTTGCCAGCTATGCGTCCAACCTGGCCACCACAGTGACCAGACATGATAAGATGAATGATCCAGTAACGCCATAAGTTTTAATGGATGAAGATATAGGGAAGGAGATTCAATGTCCAGGTCCAGTTCTTGGTGACTTCAGGCTTTGTATCACTTTATGAGATGAAAATGTGCACTCTTGGATGGCATGCTTTATGGCACGCCCAGCCACTCCCATGATGCTTTCTCCTTAGATGGCTTTCAAAATAGAACAGACTACTGTGTAATTAAGGCTATTTGGGGCATCTCTGTTTTGCTTGGAAGGCCAAATCTGAAGTTTCTTGGTGCACAGAGTGAAGTTGTTAGGATGGTACTATAATGGGCAACTCAGGTGTAAATACGCAGGTATTTAACTGGAGTGTTGCAGGACTCTGATTCAGAGGGGTGATCATAGAAAGGTGTGCTTTCCTGCCTTTGGGGACCAACCATGATTTTTGAGAAATACCTTTTTCCTGACTTTATTCTGACCTGTTTGCCTTTGCTGAGTTGAGGGCTTTCAGCAAGCTGGGAAGACATCATTCCGAAAAAGACCAGCTGTTACAGAAGGGAAACCACAAGGATGCAGCCCTTTTAACTACTGTGAATTGGAGTTTTTCTTCTCTTTCTCTCTTTTTTCCCTTCCGAAGACATCCTTCTCTTTCCACCTTCTTCTTTCTTCCATAAAACAAATGATAAAGCAAGCATGGTAAAAGCTAACCTTTGGGGAATCTGAGTGAAAGTTATAGAAGAACTCTTTGTAATGTTTTTGAAACTTTTTTGTCCATCTGAAACTACTTTTTTAATTTAAATATATGCCCCCGTATACGTTTTTAGGTTCACATCTTCACCAGACCACAAAAAATAAGTAGAATTTAGAAAAGCCAATGGGAAAGTGAAGCATATTCCGTCTGAAACAGCAGAAACAAAGGTGTAGCCTGGGGAATGAGACCTTGAACTTCTTGAGATGAACAGGGCTAGACCTGACCTGAGAGGTGGCATATGCTATGTAGCAGCAAATATATGTTTGCACAGATGAGTGGGGACAGAATATAACAGGTGAAAATCCTACAGTGGAGTTGTGATTTTATGTAGAGGAAAGTTTTTTGTGTAGACCTATTCTACCTTTGGTCTGTGGAAAAGGATACTGTCTTAGTCTGTTCAGGCTGCTATAACAAAATACCAAAGACTGAGTAGTTTATAAATAACAGAAATGTGTTTCTCTCGGTTCTGGAAGCTGGGAAGTCCAAGATCAAGTCCCCAGCATGGTCAAGTTCTGGTCAGGGTCGTCTTCTTGGTTCATAGCCATAGCCGGTGCCTTCTTGCTGTGTCCTCCCTGAAGGAAGTGGGGCTGGCAACCTTCAGAGCCTCCCTTATGAGGACTCTAATCCCCTTCCTGAGGGCTCCACCCTCATGACCTGCTCACCTTCAAAAGGCCCCACCCTTTAATACCATCACATTGGGCATTAGGATTTCAATGTATGAATGTGGGGAGGACACAAACATTCAGCTGTAGCAGATGTATTAAATACATTTATAGTACAGAAAGATTTATACATAATGAGCACTTAGAGGATTAATGTAGAGTGGCGGTTTAGAAGCATTGGTCCATTTAATCATTTGTAAGCTCCGGCCAGCATGTCTGTACACAAAGCAGACCCCCTAAGGAACGTAGTTTCTCTAAAACATGTATTAATATTAAACATACATTAATTCAACAACATTGTAAATCAACCATACTTCAATTAAAAAAAATTTTACATATATTAATTCAGACCCATTTTCCACAGTAAAGCAAAACAATACAGATGTACTCTATGAAGCTCTTCAATTTTATAAAGATATTTAAGGACTTTAGGGATGAAACCAGAAACGTATTTAGATCCCTGGAATTTGGAGCCCTGAGGAAACCACACAGAGCGGGAAATCCTCTAAATCAGAGACTAAGTCTGGCACAAGCTTTTGATTGTTGTGCAAGACCAAGCTGAGCCCTAAGACCCGCTGTTATATTTAACTGAACACTCTAATGACATCCTCTGAGTACACTGCTTTAATAACACACTTATTTAAAGTGACAAAACCCATGTTACCATTCTGTAAGTCTGAGTAGTGACACTGACATTTTCTCTTTCCCTCTCTGCCTCGTCCTCTCCCATCCCTGCCATACAAATAGTCACTGTCTCTGTAAATCACATTTAATTGAGTTTCCTTTTTTCTTTTTCTGTTTTCTTCCCCTGTTGTCTCATGTTGGTAGCAGGTTAATCCTGAATTTCTAATAAATGCAAATGGATTAAAGAAAATCATGAGTTCAAGATTATTTTAACTTCACCAGCATAATTGTTAATATCGCCGTCGTCCCCTGGGATATGTAGGATTACATCAATTAAATTGGTCTCTGTAACTGAACGCATTAACCATAAATGTGACTGCCATGTCTTTCCCAGCACGCTTAAGGTATTTAATTTGCTTGCCTGTAATAGATTGTCAGAGCAGTAAACGTAAGGCAAGTAACGTAAATGGTGTAATGATGATAATTATCTGAATGGATCGATTAGAGTGTTATTGCAACATGATATTGTGGGTAGAAGCGAGATACAGACATCCCATATACATTCCCATTTTCAACTTTATTTCCTTACGTATTATTTCCCAAGAGTTTTCAAGTGAAAGCAATGGAAGCTGGCGTTGCTGTTCTCTCCTTTATCTCTCCCCATCATCCTCTGTGCTGTTGCCTTACTAAAACCAGCGGACCCCCAGGGAAGCTAACTTTCTCCAAAGAAAGCAGTGACTTTATAAAACTGAAATTCTAGCAATTTCTCCATTATTCATGGTATCCAGATATTTGAACCGGAAGTCACTTTGTAGATTGGCTAGTATGTTCCCTTCACTTATTAACTACTAAAGAACTGTAATCCCAGAAAGGTTCCATGACTTGTTGAAGGTTACACAGCCTGCTATCGCCACGTAAACTGCAGGGGGTAGAACCGGCCCTCCCACCTGGGCTGGGCGGGGAGCTGAGGGGTTACACAGGCTGCAGGTCTGAAGGGGGTTCAGTGTGACAGACCAGAGCAAGCCCTGGAGGAACCAACAGCAAGTCAGGAAAAGCTTTTCGTTTCGTTTGGGTGGGGAATGAAATGATGGAACTGTCTGAGGATAACCAATACTTAAAAATCTGAACGGATGATCAGCATGAGGGTGGAAGGGTTGGGCTATGTGGCAGATGTCTGTCCATGATGAAAATGGAGAGAACAGGGTAGGATCCCACCTGAGGGACAGGAGTGTTGGGAGAGGGTTGCTAAAGCAGGGATTCGAGCCCAGAGGAAAAATGTCGAAGACAAGTGTTAGAATGGAAAGTTGAAGAAGAAACAGGGATTTAAATCCTTGGATTTGAAAGATGACTAATAGGTCGGGATGATCTGACAGTGGCATCCAAACAGACCGTTTACTTCAGCTTTTGTGCCCCAGCCTAGTTCAGTGACACCACGTCAGTTTCACTGGTAAGTAACAAACGGGCCTAAATCTGAAACTTTTCATACATCTGCCAAAAAAAAAAAAAAAAATTCAAATCATGAAAGCACAAATCAAACCACACGGAACCCACACCTTCTGTGTTACCAGAAAACAGAACACTAGAACTTCAATTGCTGTCCGCAGAAAAATAAACACCACATACTGTCCCCACAGCACTCTCCACAGCGAGGCTGTGTGTGCCAGGGCAGGGTGGTAGCAGAGGGTACAAGGAAAGCACTCCCAGAATGAGACGGTCTGACACCACGAGCTCAAATCTCAGTACTGGCTGTAGGGCAGGGCTTGAAAGTGTACAGGACCAAAGGTGACCATCTCAGCGAGGCCATGATTCTGGGGAAAATGAGGCTGGGAGGAAAGGTACCATCTGAAGATGTGACTGTGAAGGGAAAAAGAAGAGGGAAAAATTCAAGATGCTGTGGAAATAGAAGTATAAGACCAGCCTCCCCAGTCACCATCCAACAAAGAGGCTAAAACGGGGGTGTATAGGGCAAGGGTGGAAGAATAGTACGTGAAAGTGATAAACTGATAAAACAGAAAGAATGCAAGTAGAGAACTGGTAGGGAAAAAGACGGGGGAACAGTTGATTGTTGCATATATAACAGGAGGGGGCTGGGCACAGGATTGTAACGATGGTAAGAAGAAAGGGAGTGGTGGGCACTGGGAGAGAATCTGTGAGAGGTGGAAGGGGTGATGTCGGAGGGTTAGGAGAGGAAGTGACGCCTCGCTCCTTCTAGTATAGTTTTGACTTTTGGAATCATGTTCATGTTTTCCATCTTCAAAATATAAAATGAAACCAATGAGAAGAGGAGAAATTAAATTTGAATACTATCAGAAACAAATGACCTGAACTGAATTTCAAAATAAATGTTCGTTTTTTGAAACAACTTAAACATTTTTAATTGAAGTATAGTTGATGTACAGCCTTATATGTTACAGGTGTACAATATAGTGATTCATAGTTTTTAAAGGTTATACTCCATGTATAGTTACTATAAAATGTTGGCTATATTCCCTGTGTGGTACAATGTGTCCTTGTAGCTTATTTTATACGTAGTAACTTGTACCTCTCACTCCCCTTCCCCTATATTGTCCCTCCCCCTTCCCTCTCCCCAGTGGTAACCACTAGAGTTCTCTGTATCTGTGAATCTGCTTCATAAAACATATTTAAATCTAAATAAAATTAAGTTGAGAAAGAAGCAGATGTTAACTTCCTCAGAGTTTCTCTGAGTCTCATAAAGAATATCCATAAATGCAACCCTTCCAACTTCAGTTTCAGATAAATAGTGTAGCCATACTAAGGTGTGAGGGGTGAGAAAGAGCCAGTCTGGTATCTTTTGAACACAGTATTTTTACTATATACCTGCATTCTAAAGAAAAAGCAAATGTGAATTCTTCTTAGTACTATTTTTTTTTAGTGTGACCATTTCGTACGCACTTTAGGATTGAAGAAATGAGAAAATACAATGATGTCAGCAGCCCATATGCTCTCACTCTAGAAAAAGGAAGATACAAATATGAAAAGGGAGGGCAAGGGGGAGGTCTCTGGGGGGTTGTGTGTGTGTCCCTGCGCGTGCGCACCCATGTGCAAGGAGAGAGGGAGGGGAAGAGAGGAAGAGAAGGAGAAACCCTTCCTTATACTGGAAGAGACTAGGAGCGGCGATCCCTCAGTAGTAATTTGCAAACATTAATATCCAGGTCTTAGTTGCCAAATATCATTGCCCACCTAAAAAGAAGCAGGATTCCTTGGAAAAATGGCTGCTTTCAGGGATGGGGCACCAGACAAGCAAAATGGGCATGGAACATTTCCCTGGGCCAGAAAAGAAAGAACATGTTTTAAAAATGAAGGAAATATATCAAAGGGCGCAGCTTAAAGAGATTCACCTTCCCAAAGCTGAGAAAATTGAGCATCAGAATAAATACTCAGAGTACAGACATAGCCCTATGAATAATAAAAGAATCCATGTATTCATACTGATAAATAAATAGGAAAAACACTTCCTTATAACATCATGCAGACTCGTAAATGTAGGTAGAAAAATGGTAGAAGTCATCATTTTCAACCGAAGTAATTGTTGATCCAGGCAAGATTCATTGATGGTTGCTAAAATAAGTAGATAAAAGTTCAATGCGGAATAGGAGATTTTCATAGTCTCAAAGTACCTACCCCCAATTTACTTATTAATTCTAAAAGGAAAGATAGTAAATTTATAGTGGAGAGATTTGGAAGACTCCACCTTAACCAAGTGATCAAAGTTAACCTGTCCAATTATGGGACAACTGGACATGGCGCGATTCTGATACGAGGCACTTAGAAGGACCCGGTATCATTTCTGTGCCGTTACTGCCAGGTGCGCAGGAGGAAACTTGAAAGAAACCCAAATTAAGGGACATTCCGCAAAATAATTGCCCTCTACTCTTCCAAAAAAAAAAAGAGGGAGGGAGGGATCAACAGCATAGACGACAGCTCTTCCAAGTTACACGATCTTGGATGAATGACAAATAGATGATTTGCCATTCATGCAAGATTGGATCCTGATCCTGGAGAGCATTCTAGGTTGGAAAAAACTTTTGCCATAACGACATTATTGGTACAATGGATGAATTTGGAATTAGGCCTGTAGGTCAGATCGTGGTGCTGTATTAATAAACACTGTATTTCCTGACTTTGAAAACTATACTGTGGTTGTCTTCGTTATTGGGAAATACAGAAGTAGTTAGGGATAAAGAGCTTACTCTCAAGTTGCAGGAAAGAAATTAAAAGAGAAAGAAAGTGATACGGGAAATGCGGCAAAATGTTAACAATTGGTGAATCTAAGGAAAGGGTATGCAGCAGTTCATTGTACCATTTTTGCAAATCGTCTGTAAGTTTGAAATTATTTCCCCAAAAAAAGTTGAAAGAAAGTATAACGGGAAAATGTGAATCTGTGTACCTCCTAAAAATCATACCATAGTTTTGAAAAAAAATGATCTAAAGGTCTGTACGCCCACTTCTAAATGTCAAGGAGGGCTGTCATGAGAGGTGGGTGGAGCCAGGTTTCCTTGGGAGATGGGGATGGTGATCACTGTGGCAGCCATGGGATGGGTTAACTTATACAGTTCAGGATTCAGGCCGGGGCCAGCAGTGGCCAAAGTGAGTCCAGGTCACCAGACACAGAGGGCAATTTTCATGCCACCGTTCCATGCTTCTTCTAAAACCTAATGTGCTTATACTGTATACTTTTGTTCCTTTATTATTCTGCTGGTAACCTAGTAACCATATTCAACCTAGGATCCTACAGTAACTTATTTAACATTAAGGTACCTACAAGGCTCTTAGGAGCAGGAAAGCAGTACTTTTAAAGAGGCAGGGGGAGGGGCGAGGGACTCTTAAGTATGTGCAGTTCTTACATTTCTCATTATAGTCTCACGTTCAAGAATCATTGCTTAACCAAGAACACAACATGTTTAGTTTGCTTTTGGAATTATGCTTTCACGAATTTACCTGAGGTTCTCTTCCATGACCTAAACAAGTACCAGGTTGTGAAACTGTGACAGGTCTTAATGAAGTGGATTAAGGCATTTCTTCCATTTACATTTTCATAGAATGAAGTAAACATTATAATCTTTTTTACAGAACTCTCTCGCATCAGGCCATGATTTGATTTTCTACCTGTTCAAAATATCAAGTTTTGCATTTCTTTAAATGCTAACGCCTTTTTGTGAACAATAAGACAGGAGTCATCCCTGAGAGATTTATAATAGTACTTAGAGCAGACTCGTCAAGGATTCTTCTACAAGAGTGTTTTGGATCCTGAGGAGATATATTTAGTAACTGTACTGAAGAAGTTGTCACGTAACACAACATTTCATTGATTTATCTGTATTATTTTTGTATCTCTACTGCAGGCAGAGAATTCAGCGTTGGCTTTGGAAAATGAAAATCAAAGGGAACAGTATGAGAGGTGTCTTGATGAGGTAAGGGGAGCGGGGTGCTTCTGGATAAGAGGCTGGATGATTTAGGATTCCCTATGTCAGATCTTAATATGTGTCTATTACTGGTCTCCAGAGAACGTTAGCATTTTCTCCTTCAAAGGAAGGCTGTAAACATGGTGAATGTGGAGAAGGAAGGTCAGTCAGTCCCCTCCCCCTCCCTCCCTATATCCTTATACGGGCATCTGCAAATTCCTCTTGGTTATTGTTTAATATGCTTGGGGCATAGGTTGGGAGATGCTTCACTGTGGGATAAATTCATCCTGTCCAGTAAGTGTGATCCCAGCCTGTGAATGAGAAAAGCCACCTCAGGGCACGTTGCATCGCCTCCAGTTGGATGCCATTTCTGAAAAAGCAAATCCTTGATAGAGTGGGTGGGGACGATGTTCACAGTTGGCAGCCAGAGGGAAAAAATCAGTGGATTGAGAACAAGGCAAGAAGAGAAAGGGAAGTAAGGAGGCAAACTTGAGCAGAATGGACGGAGACAGGGCCACATGCCTGAGTGAACTGGAGAAATGTGATTCCACGATGATGAAGAGATGAAGGCAGAGATGGTGGGTGTCTCAGAGTTCCTGAGAGGGGAGGGAAGACTGAAGGGTATGCAGGGCCCTGGTTTTCCTCTCAGCCATCCCCTGACACGGCGCCAGGGATCGTACCACCCATCTTTCCTACATCATCCAGCCCGGACTGGCCATTGGTCTCTCTGACAGGCTCTTATCTGGGACTTGGTTGGTGATTGGAGTTACTCTTTTTTTTTTTTTTTTTTTTTTGCGGTACGCGGGCCCCTCACCGTTGTGGCCTCTCCTGTTGTGGAGCACAGGCTCCGGACGCGCAGGCCCAGCGGCCATGGCTCACGGGCCCAGCCGCTCCGTGGCATGTGGGATCCTCCCAGACCGGGGCATGAACCCGTGTCCCCTGCATCGGCAGGCGGACTCTCAACCACTGCGCCACCAGGGAAGCCCTGGAGTTACTCATCTGATGGGATGACTTTTCTAGTCATCTGCCCGATACCCTAAGACTTGCACATATTCTTCTAAGAGGTTCTGTTTAAGAGCTGTTATGATATAGCCGACAGAGATTTTAAGAAAATAAGAAAAATTACGTTCAGTCGAGTCCTACTACCTTACCAGTGGAAACCAGCAATGTATCTTCAGTCTTTGCCTCTTCACTAACTAATACTGGGTAATTATTTCAAAGTATGAACTACAGATACACTATACAAACGCTCTTGAACTTCCCTACCCCTTCCCTCCCCCAGTCCCCCCTTGATTGTCCCGGAAGGTGATGGGTTAAATGACAAAGGACACAGGTTCAAATCCCGGTTACGGCATCATCACCTCCACCATACACTACTCTTCTCCCTTGGAACTAGAAATGGTGTTTCCTTCAGGGCTCCACCTGGGCTGGATATTTTCCTACGCCAGTGGATCTTGAAATGGGATCCCTGGACTGGCAGCGTCAGCCTCATCTGGGAACTTGTTAGAAATGCACATTCTTAAGCCCCATTCCCAGCTGTAGAGAATCAGAGACTCTGGGAGTGGAGGTGGGCCTGGCTATGATCGATCTGTAGATCAACAAGCTCTCCAGGTGATGCTGTTGAGCCCTACAAACCAAGAGCCATTATCCTCATAACACAGACCACTTTGCTTCACAGTTGCTTGTTGAAGAACCCTCAAAATGTCCCCAGAAAATTGCTTAGCTATTTAATATTTTAATTGTTTCATATCTCCAGCCACATATATTAGTTACTCAAGCAAAATGGTGTTTGCACTCCTCTGCCCTGTCAAGACTTAAAAGGACTCTGAATAATCTTTACACTGTCCAGAGTTAAAAGGATCACTCAAGTCAGTTGACATAAAAGGAGGAGTGGTGACTCAGTGTCTAGTGAGGCCAGTTCAGCCCCCTCACCCCTGTTCCCCAGGCACTTGGTCCAATCAAAGTTTAGGGCAAGAAAGACCAAATAGATCCAAAGATATTTAAAGGAACAAATATTGCCCTTGGGTCATATGTATTGATCAGCAAAGTTCCACTTTAACCTCCTGCACACAAATTTCCAATGAGACTTAATCTGCATTCAGAAGTCAAATTTATGTGAATCACACCACAGAAACTTCTTAGTTGTCACAATTTTCCCACAAGTCATCCCTCCTCATCACTCAAAAAGCTCCCAGCATTCCTTTCTGGAAATTCACAGCCTGCTTTCTGTATGTTCTCTATGCCTGCATTCCGAAGGTTTCATTAGCATGTGTCTGGTGAAACCAAAGTTTTCACCCACAAAATCATTTAGTATAAAGTTTCCACTGAACACAGAATTTTCAGAGGGAGAATCCCACTGTACTTTTTTGTTGTTCTTTTTTTTGACATGAGAACGATTTTATTTAAATCATTGATCACTTGTGCAGTACTCAATATTAGGACTTTGAAATGATTTAGACAAAGTCTGTTTCCTTTTAACAGATTAAAAAAACGAATCCTAGTTGGCAGAAGCTAATGCTTGCATCACACAGCTAATGGGAGGTAGAATCCTAAAATCTGCTTCCAACTGCCACCTGTACCTGACAACACCAAGCGAAGTGTTTATTTTTGTGTCGCGCAAGTGTAAGGACCATATAATCTGGATTAACTTTATAACAATAACTTAAAAGGTAGAAAAGGGTCCCATATTACAGAAGTTTTTTAATTGACTATTTTGCCATTTATATTAATACAATAAATGAAGAAAACTGACAGTAGAACAGGCCAGTGGTCAGCCAACACACAACACAATGTGTTAACAAACATGGCGAAAGGATCAGTTTGTGTCATGCATTACCTTCCATGTAACATCTGTTTTGGAGGGGGGGAGGGAACATAAAGGTGGATTGATTCAAACTAGCCCTATTAAATATATCTGTTAAGTTTATACTTCTGAAATTAATATTTGAGTGGAACATGTATTAATTATTCACATAACACCAGCTTTCTACTGAAGTTTAAGAATCCAGCAGATGATGCTCACATTTAAGGAATCCTAGGAGTAATTGCACTGAGCAATATCTACTCAATCAATTATGAACTACAAAATAATACTGGGTAATTATTTCAAAGTATGAACTACAGATATAATATAAAAAAACATATAGTAGAACAACTTTCTAACTTTAAAGTACAAATGGTTAAGTCACCAGTACCTGCTTACACACAAATTAAACAAAATCAGAATAAACACTGAACTTCTAGGAGAAGCAGTTTCAGTCCTGCTTTTACCACTTAATAGGAGAAAGATCTTACGTGGGTCCTTTCATTCAGGGATGATTTGAAAACCAATTGACAAAGTTAATATATTGGATCCCAGCTAAGAAGACTCTTCAAGGATCTTTCCTACTAACTTGAAGTTGGGGAACATACAATTTGAGAAATTAAATGATACCACCCCCTCATGCACACCCAGGTTACCCATGGTGAGTCCGGATCACACTTCAGTTCCTAATGACCTAAGTTAAGAGTCTCCTTTCTCCACATCTCTTATCTCGCAATACTCGACGTGGGCTACAGAACACAAAACCAACCTGTGTTCTGTGTGGCACCACCTGGCTGATACTGATACCTAAGTATGCATAGGATTGAGTTAAAAAGCTCTTCAACTCATCAAAGAAAAGAAAGAATCAAAATAACACCCTTAGTTTACACAGGCTTAACCTACGTTGATCACCTAGTAAATCTTGAATTGGCTTCCATTAGTGGTAAATAGAATATTTTTGTATTTGGTGTAGAAACCAACAAATTTAGGTTAAATCAAGCCTTCACTCCGACGGTACAAACTATGTTTATTTGTGTGTAAAGTGCCAGTTTTATATACAAATCATAAGTAAACTTTAAAATCTGAAGCAGTGAGTCTGATGTCTGCCTACTGCCTTGTGGCAGTAACTGTTTAATCCTGCTGGATCAAACTCGCTTGACTCCCCACACTTTGAGGCCAAGGAAGGTGCTGTTAAGAGCCAGGGGGAAGTCACGTACAGCCAGCCTGCTTGCAAACGCCAAACATGGACAAGATCTTTCGTAAGAATCCGAGTAGCTCTTGTCAACGCTTTCAACCTAGGTGACCCCACTAGCATTAACAGGATTGATTTTGAGGTAGCTACACAGTTTTAAAGATGCCATTATGGGCAATTTATGGTGTAGCCGGTTAATACAGTTCAAGTAGCTGATTTTTTTTTCTCTTTTGATGAGAAGGAAAAAAAGAAAAATCAGCAAAATAAGAGCACATCTTCAGTTCGCTTAGAAGTCAGCATCCAAGGTAAAGGAATTCTCTGTCGGACTGGACATCACTCCCATCCTCTGATACTTGCCTACTCTCTTCTCAGAGAACTTAGTCTTCCCTTCCAGTGACATATTCTCCATAAAGTCAAATGGATTTTCTACTCTGAAAACCTTGCTAAAACCCAGCTCCAGCATAAGTCTGTCTGCCATGAGTTCGATGTACTGCTTCATCAAAGCCCAGTTCATCCCAACGAGCTTCACTGTCGGGGGCTCCGTGAGGAACTCCTGTTCTAGCCTAACTGCATCGACGATTATTTCTTTGACCCTCTGCTCCGAAGGTTTGTGTAGCAGGTGTTTGAACATCAGGCAGGCAAAGTCTCAGTGTAAACCCTCGTCTCTGCTAATAAGTTCATTGGAACATGTGAGGCCGGCCATCAGTCCTCGTTTCTTGAGCCAGAATATCGATGCAAAAGAACCCGAAAAGAAGATTCCTTCCACTGCGGCAAAGGCTACGACACGTTCTCCGTACATAGCCTCTTTGTCCTCGATCCAGCGCAAGGCCCAGTCTGCCTTCTTCTTTACACAAGGCGTTGTCTCAATGGCGTTGAAGAGAAATTCCCTTTCTTTGGAATCTTTAATGTAAGGGTCAATGAGGAGACTATACATTTCAGAATGTATGTTTTCCATGGCAATTTGGAAGCCGTAGAAATAACGGGCTTCCGTAATCTGAACTTTTTGGCTAAGCCACTCCACCAAGCTTTCATTTAGTGTGCCATCCTTGCTGCAGAGAAAGCCAGAACATGCGAAGTGAAACATCTCTCCTCAGGCTTCAGGGCTTCCCGGTGCTGAAAGTCCTTGGAAAGGTCCACCTCCTCAGCTGTCCAGAAGGAAACCTCCGCTTTCTTACACATCTGCCAAGTATCATGGTATTCGATAGGAAAGACGACAAAGCAGCGGGGGGTTTCTTTCAGAAGAGTGGTTCATCCTCCACCCTGGGGGCAGATAGCTTAGGGTTCGGCTCGGCGGGCTCCTGGCAGATCCTCCTCGCGGTCTTGCTGGCCAGCACGTGGGTCCCGCTGAGGGACGGGGGAGTGTCCTCCTCATCCGCCAAGCTGAGCCCCTTCATAGGCGAGAGCTGGAGGAGATGCTGCTGCTGCAGGCCAGCGACGGGGGCGGGCGGGACGCCAAGTGGGGCTGCGTGCAGGTCGCGGGATGCCAGGTGGGGCTGCGTGTAGGTCCTGGGCCCTCCGTCCTTAAGTGCAGAAGTTTAACTGTTGCCAAAGAGGGGATCTGTAATAAAGAACCACCTGTGAGCAGCACAAATGTTCTGTATTCATGAATCCCGGCCCCTGATTACACACGCCTGTTGTTTTGTAACTAATTGCATGAGGGTAGACAATCCATTTCCATGCATTGTAAGAGAACGCTCTCAAAGGGGTAGTTGAATCTAGTAATAATGCCAACTGGAAATTCTTTTCAAGGCTTTTTATACTAATTAGACAAACTAACAAGGTAAGGCCTCATGTAACTTATTTCCTTGCTAATGGGTTTCATAAAACATACACAGGTGGATAAAATGTAAATTTGAAGTGTTCTTCAATCCCTTTTGTACTGATTGTTATTTTCTGGGAAATGAAGAACATATTGAGGATTTGGGGAAAGCACTTGGGAGTCAGAGACTCCCTCTGTGTGTTCTAATAAAAGGGTGTGTTTATTCAGAAGGAACAGACACACATCCATAGTTACACACACACAAGTGCATGCACACACATTGCCACTTCACCACCACTTCTACTGCCACCCAACCCCTCATCTCCTTGCCTTGCAATACAAACGCAAAACCAGGGACCAGTCTTGGTTTTCTGGAGGGTAGGGTGGCATTGGAGGTTTTCATGTTTGTATCTAGCTTTTGTCCAGCTGCTTGACAGCTTGCTGGCAAGCAGCGAAGCGCTTTTTATTCTCAGTGTCACTTTGGCCAGTTCCTTTAAGACCAACTTATTCTCAAGTAGAGAAGATAATGACACATACCATCTCCTCAAACCGCTGCCTTGCTTTTAGATGGATTCAGCTGTATCCTCCAAACCTTCATGGGATATCAACCTCGCCCAGGCCCTGGGATCTCAAGGTACCCCCAGCCTAGCAGGAGAAGTGAGGGACGTGGTTAATCCCAGAGGAAGGAGGTGAGGGAAACTCACAGAGGAAACTGGCTACGCTGGGTCTTGGAGAACATACAGCGCAGTCACCAAAGGGCAGGCAGAGCAGTGGGCAGGCGGGCAGGCGGTGAAGGGGGCAGAACTGATAGGGCATCTTTAGGAGAGAGAGCTGGAGCAGGTGAAGTCTGAGATCTAGAAAGGTGAGTGGTCCTCACTCTTACTGGCACATGCACTTAACCTGGGGGGCTTTAAAGGAACCACTGGCTGCCGCCGCCGCCCCTCGGAGATTCTGATCTGATCTGATTCTGCTCTAGAGTGGAGCCTAGGTATTCAAGTTTTTTAAAGCACTCCAGGGGCTTATAATATTCAGCCAACATGAAGAACCACTAGCCTTATGTCTCTGAATGTGTGCTTTAGAGGGCATTTTCAGAAAGCATCCATAAGAGGATGAAAGCTCCACCAAACTGGTTGTGATGATAGAAGAGCCATGTGGACCCACGTGGAAACTGAGTTATTTCCAATTCCTTAACAGTGTCTGAGCAAAAAATACACCCTATCCCAGTGCTTCTCAGAGTGTGTTTCTGAACCCCTTCTGCATCAGAAAGATGTGTCTCGATTGCTAAAAATTTGATTCTCTGACCTCACTCAGCTACTCTTAAGCAGAATGTAGGGTGAGGAAATTGGCAATTTGAACGAATTTCCCAGGCAAAGCTTTTGCACACAGAAGTTGGACCTGCCTCCCCATCAGGCCATCCGAGTTGGACCGGGGTTTGTAGGCAGCCAGGGTGCCGTAGTATTTGAGTTCTTCTCTGACTTCTCCGTGCTCTACACTTCAGAGCCCAAGGGCAGGGAAAAGCAGACCTCTGGGTGTAGTTCAGAAATAAAAGAAAAAAGCTACAGAATTTCTTTTAAACCAAGGCTAACTAAAGGCAGAAGCAGGTTAAAAACAGTTCTTCCTTTTCTTTCTGGTTCCTCTGCTATACAGCAAGACTGGATTGTGGAATCATTATCAGATATTGTCATTGTATAGCCCACATCTGGGAACCTAAGTCATCTTTAAAATCAATATCTTGATAAATGTAGATGGAAGATGATCCTGCTTATGGCTCTCACATGCTTCAGATGTCCATTTCATGTTCGTTTCATGAATGGATCATAAAATCAACAGATGATCTACTTCTTGTACCTGCTCTAGACTCTGATCACCACAGGCAGCCCCTGTGTTCTCATTAGCATTATCTCTTCAAGATCCAGCACAATTCTTGGCCCAGACTAGGTCACTTAATGCATATTTGTTGAATAACTAAATGAACGAATGAAAATTATCCGCAGCAAATTAATTTCCAAATTAGTTTTCACTGGAATCCCATATATAAATCTCCCCCTCTCCCAGGGTCTTACAGGATTTTTTTTTACAGAGTAAGTAAATAATATAGGTGCTTAGTGATTTTTATTTATACATGCATTTTACACACACACATACACACTTCATCCCTTTACAAATAAAAGCCCTTCTTAAACCACCCTTCCTTAGCTGCTTACCTGAAAATGTGTTTTAGTTTCTGAAGTTTGAATGATTGGATTCAGATTTAACATTTTTGGGGTGACTGCTTTTGATCAGGTACTGCCCAAGGTGGTTTCTCTGATGATGTCTATCATCTCATGCTTTTTTTCACAATTTTAGAGGCAGACAGTTCCCCTGCTTGACAGCTGAGAGAAATCAGGTTGCTTCCCCACCCCCATACATATCAGTGAATGACCAACACAGGCAGTATTTGAACCCAGGTCTTTTTTGTGATTCTGCCCCAGTGCTCTTCCCACCTGCCCCCAGCTGCCTTCCTACAATAAACCAAGCTCAGAAGCAGAGAAAACGTCCCCGAAGCACATTTCCCAAAAGGCGTGCTTTAGCGACCAGGTTTTTACATTACCTTGCTGACATGACAGTGGCTTGGCATGATAAAGGAGCACATAAAAGGGTGAGAGCAGGACCACCAAGCAGGAGGACAGGACCGTTAAGCATGGTGTCCGCTGAGTACCTTACGCGCCCCACCCTGGACCCCATCCCCGACAGTCTTCAGGATGTGGTGAGAATTGGCTCCCTCTGGAATAAACTCATTCAGCCTCAGGGACTGTTCGGCAATAAAGTAACAGACAGCTCTGCAGCCCTGATTCTCCTCTCTCTGCCCTCCCCGCCCCCGCCACCCCACCCAGATCCCTCTACATCTGACAGGGAAGAAGAACAAAGATGTGTGTGGGTCACAGATGAGCCAAGTGTCAGAGGAGCTGGCTCGTCTGAGAGAGTTCCTACGGAGAGGAGAGGAGAGGTGTACCTGGCGGCTGTTCCTCCCGCCCTGCTCGCCCGCTGCCCACACCCCTGCTCCTCTCCTAGATGCAAAGAGGGAGGTTTCCACAAAGAGCCCAAGGGAGGTGGTCAAACAAGCCAGGGGCTTAAGGACCCTTTGCTCAGTGTGTCTCAGGTCCCCATGGCCCAGCCCAGCTGGTCTTTTTACTTTCTTTGGAGAGGAAAGCTGTCAGCTGACACTAGAAGGTATTTGTTCTCATTAGCTGGGCCTGCCCGAGTGTGATTATTTGCAACCCGAGTGCTAAGGGCAGGATGCTGCGATGAGGGCAGGGGCCCATTCCAGGGATCATCTTGTGAACCTGTTAGAGGTTTGCAGGCACAAGCTCCACACAGTTGTTCTGTTGCTGCATCGGGGAACCTGAGCTGTTAAAAGTAGTAACAGGGGCTTCCCTGGTGGCGCAGTGGTTGAGAGTCCGCCTGCCGATGCAGGGGACACGGGTTCGTGCCCCGGTCCGGGAGGATCCCACATGCCGTGGAGCGGCTGGGCCCGTGAGCCATGGCAGCTGAACCTGCGCGTCCGGAGCCTGTGCTCTGCAACGGGAGAGGCCACAACAGTGAGAGGCCCGCGTACAGCAAAAAAAAGAAGAAGAAAAAAAAAAAAAAAAAAAGTAGTAACAAAACCCAGGAAACTATCTTTGTAAAAAAAAAAAAAAAAAAAAGTAGTAACAAAACCCAGGAAACTATCTTTGTAGACAGAATCAAGGAAAGCATGTGTATCACCTGCCTGCTTTTCTGCAAGGAACCTGTGAGCCCTTCTGGGTAATAGAACCCCATGTCAGTAGGTAAAGAAACAATGCATTCATATATCTTTGTTCAGTTTTCAGGTAGAGCAAACAGTTGTCCAAAGTACAGTTCCAAAAGGAACTGTATCAGAGATAGAGTCTATAAGCCTATAGGGCAAACATATTGGATTGCAAAGATATAACATATTTACTCCTGCAGGCTCTTACAGATAAGGTATTCATTTATGACTCCTGTTAAATCATGAAGAGAGCTATTTTATGCAACCACTGTGCACAGACTGGTTTAAGTGAGGGACCAGTTCGGAGGAGGAAAAGAAAATATTGATATTAGGCAGTTTTATGAGAATGTAAATCAAATTCAAAGTTTGCTATCCAAAAGAATTAAATTATTTATGGTATAAATTAAGTTTGGTACATTGTTCCTGATTTAAGCAGCATGAATAGTTCAATTCTTCTGTTGTTGGGTTTTTTTTAATTTGCAAGAATAAAATAGATGGTATATAGTTTGACTTTAAATTCGCAGTTACAAACTGAAATGAACATTTAAAAACTGAAAGATTTTCAAGATTATGCTATTGGTCAATTTATGTCAGCCGATCACCATTGTGATCATGTATAAATAAAGTAATAAAGGAAAAAGTAATGGTATCAGTTATGGAAAATACGATTTATTTTGGACTATGATAGTTCTTAGATATGCTTCTTTAACTTGGGCTGGACTAAAAAGCAAAATACCTAAGAATACTTTTTCTTCAAACCTGTAGTTAGTTTCAATGAAAGGCCTTTCTTTTTTACTTAATGTCAACAATATAAATTTGAAAAGGATTCTGATAGGGAAAAAAATCCTTCTTGTGCATACAGTTCAATGAGCCAATTATAGGCAATCTGATTCTAGTCATTTGCTGCTTGTGGTATAAATGTCTGCTAACCGCAAGTTGATTGCAGCCTGTATTTTAATTTTCAGATCTGTTCCCCTATACTAGACAGAGAAATGAGCACACACAGTTTAGCATCCTCAAAACTACATTTGTTATCAAGAGAAAGAGAAGATAAAAGTGTGGTCCTTAGCCTTCGGTTGAATGTGAGAATTACCAATATGATGACACGATTACACGATTATCACACTTATAATTGTGTTCTTGCCAACCTCCTACCAGCTATGTTCTCTTTGAAATGGAAGAACACATCCCAATCATAGATACTCTGCAAATTTATATTGAATAAATGAATGAACAGAAATACCGTATATTTAAGATATTTAAATATCCTGACTCGGTCTTTAATGCTATCAGTTTCAGTTGTCACACTAAATGTTTATAGTTCATGTATGTATTGACTAAAAAATTCCACATAATTCACCTATCTACCGTAATTTTATCAATATTAGCCATACATATGGGTACATAATTTCAAGGTTGTGGTGAAGTTTAGTGACTCTTTGTGAAGTGTTTTTGAAACCTGCAGGTGAAAAAGAAATCTTAGTGTAAATACATGTAGAAATGATGAATGGTTATCTGGAGAAAATGCCAGATTCTTGAAATATCATGGACATGTTATTGGTTTTTCACATGGCCGTTAACTGGAATTGTGTCACATGCCCACTCCTAAGCCAGTCGCCGAAAGGAACTGGAATAACCAACACTGGCTTAGATTAATCAAGATTCACCTCCTTGGGCTGAGAGGGGCCCAGCTTCTCCTACTGTCACAAGTTGCCTGATACCTGAAGAAAATGAGGGTTCTAGTAATATATTAGTGACAATTATATTTGGTTGTATATGAGAAGAAACTCAACATAACAGTGCCTATTTTATTTCTCTCTCATATACCAGTTCAGAGGTAGACAGTGCAGCTCTGTGCATCATCAGGACCAGGCTCATCCTATTTTTCTGCCCCCAAATACTTAATATGTGACTTCCATTGTCAAGGTGGCTGCTGAAGCTCCAGCCATCACTTTCATATCCCAGCTAGGAAAAGAAAGAAGGATGAGCCCCCTCTTTTATAAGAAACTGCCTCTAAGTCCAAGAAAATAGACTGCTAATAACTCATTGGCCAGAAGTTTGTCACACAGTGACAAGGGAGGCAGGGAAATGTATTTGGATGTGTGCAGCCAAAAAATCAGGGTTTGTGACTTAGGAGGAAGGGGCAAATGGGGGATAGAGTAAACAACTATCAGACTCTATCACAGGAAACAATGACAAGAGGATGGCGTAAAAGAAGATGTGGAGTAGGAAAGCAGAGCGTATAGGAAAGAATGAGTTGCCCCTGTTCTCCACCATTCCAGCTACCCCTGTTGCAAGTAATTTTAAGCAGTGAAATAGTCACACAGCAGAAGAATAGGAAGGAGAGGCAAAGGACATTGTAAATCAGCAGTGTAGAAACTGTATACAGATAATTAGGATCGTGTTTTACCCTGTATCATTTTTTAGCCTTCTTAAAGTACTTTACATATGAAAGGATATTACTTTTCCAAATATGGAAATGTGAGAGTCAAGGTATGAATGAGCTTTCCAGCCTAACCATCTTAATTAGCAACAAGGTCACCTTTGGAAAAAGCGAAGTATTACCTAGAAGGAAAGGCTTATTATGAAAAGAATCAGGTCCTCTGGAGCTAGAGGAAAGAGGAAAATAAGGAGCTAATTAGCTATAGTAAGCTGTGGGAAACTTACTGATAAATTAGAGTCCATGCATATAAAGTCTCATTATTATAAACGGCAACTCTTTTCTTTATTTTTTAAAGGTAGCCAACCAAGTTGTGCAAGCTCTGCTCACTCAAAAGGTAGGTCACTTTCTGGCTTTATTATTTTCAAAGTACTTATGTGAATAGATTGGAACTCACATTGTCAAACTAACAGAAACTATGATTGATAGCTGCAATACTTTTCTATTTATTCACTTAGGTTAAAATTGTGTGCATTTTAGATGGCATATGCAGTAACATCAATGACCAATAGATTCATAAAATTTAAACTCTTGGGAAAGTAATAGAAAGCCTTTTGAAGATGAAAGATTTCCATGGGCCCACCCAGATGAGTAGCAAACCTATCATTTTTGTTTAGTAAATTCAAACATTAAATAAGTTGATGGATTCCTCTGACTCCTATAAAATGAATAGCCTGCGATGGGCCGCATTAACAGAGGCCTAAAATTCAGCAAGAGATCTTTGAGGTTAGGAAGTTTATTTAACTTCTCTGGACCTTAATTCCTCTTCCGTAAAATAGGGATAACAATGTCTACCTCCCAGAATTGCTGTGGTCGTCCTATAAAACGGAACATACAGAGTTGTTCCCCCAGGAACAGGTTTGTGGTAAAGATAAAATAAATGGTGGTATTATATACCTGAAAGTTGCTGAGAGTAGATCTTAAGCCTTCTTATCACAAAATAAAAAAAGAGAATTAACTATGTGACGTGAGGATGTGTTAATAATTTTGATCTTGGTAATCATTCTACCATGTAATGTATATCAAATTATCATGTTTTACACTTTAAATATATACAATTATATTTGTCAATTACTCCTCATAAAGTTAGGGAAAACAACAAATGGTGATTTCTCAGCCTGAAATTTCTGTGCCTTCTCCTTTGTCATCTTCTTATTCTGCCTTCAGATCATGTTATTGGGGCAGGGTGGGTAAATGCAGGTAGTTGCCCAAATTTGGCAGGTTTGGTGGATTTTACTGAACCTTTTGCATCTCCTTCCATGATGTGTCTGAGAGGCTAAATTCTGATTGCTTCAAATTTTTTTATTCTGAGTTACCTCTCTGTGAGATAGATTTCCTCTTTAAAAGAAAATCTTAGATCATGTGGCATGTTCAGGAGGATGTGGCTAAGGAGAGCAAAATCATTTATGACATTTTGATTTTTTGTGTGTGTGTGTGGTACCCGCGTACGCCTCTCACTGTTGTGGCCTCTCCCGTTGCGGAGCACAGGCTCCGGACGCGCAGGCTCAGAGGCCATGGCTCACGGGCCCAGCCGCTCCGCGGCACATGGGATCTTCCCGGACAGGGGCACGAACCCGTGTCCTCTGCATCGGCAGGTGGACTCTCAACCACTGCGCCACCAGGGAAGCCCCCCATTTTGATATTTTTTAATTGAAAACAGTTTTATTAGGGGTTGACTACTTCTCATAAAGGCACTTAAATAAATATTATTTTAAATGTATACTATAGAGGCATTAGAATAATATTTTTGCTAGATTCTCTCCCCCAACTACTTCTGTCAAAATATCATGCTTCCTGCTACAAATGATTTTCACTGGTTCAGATTTTACATTAACATTACATAAATAGAGAGATTTGAGCACATTTATTAGGTTAGAATTAGGTTCCATTGTGAGTAACAGAGATCCAAAATAATGGTGTCTTAAATCAGATAAAATAAAATAAAATCAGTTATTTATTTATCAGATCTAAATCTATAGGTGGGCAGTCCATGACCGGTGTGATGACTCTGCTCTATAAAGTTAATAGGGTTCCTGGCATCCAGGCTTCCATCTTACTAGTCTGCAGGATGTGGCCTTCATTTCCAGGGTTCCCTCATTGTCCAAAATGGCTGCTCTAGCTCCAGTGATCACATCCACATTTCAGCCATCGGGAAGAAATGAAAGCCAAAGAAAACGAAGAGGCTAAAAGACACACACCAGCTGTCTTTTAAGAGAAACGTCCAAAAGTTTTCACACCTCCCTACTTACATCTCCATGAACAGAACTTAATCACACATCCACACCTAAGGAAGCTGACAGGGGAGTCTTTATTCTGGGTATGTGCCCAGCTGAAAATTGATTGTCACCTTATTGTAGAAGAGTCGAAATAGATGTTGAAGGGCAACTCCTGATTTCTGTCACAACGTATTTGAATGCCTTTTCTCTTTCAAAGGCTTTAATTTCTCAACTGCTTTCCTCCTGTTGGAAACTCGACACTCATTTAATTACAAACCTAAGGAACGACGGGGCACTGTTGCAGCTCTGTGTGTAACTGTTGAAAGACTTCTCGTGCCTGTCTTTTTTAACGGTGCCTCAGGAAAGAGACAAGAAAGCTGTCTGGTACGATATAAAGGAAAATGGGACCTTTCAGGTCAGCCACAAAAAATAGCTACACAAATTCAAGTAGTAACTAGTAAACAGATAAATCTGCCTTGGTACAGTGAAGCAGTAAGACACAAAAAGATGTGCTACTGTGAGATAGCCTACCTCAGGGATACTGTGGAAGCAGGCAAAGATGCCTGGGCTTTCAGAGATTCCAAAAGAATCATGTTCTGCAGAAACATGCACTTCCCAGTTTTTCTAGAGACTGTAGAATTGCTACAAAAAGACAAAAATTTCTTTTTAATTAAGAGCACAATATAGGAAATAAAATGTGCTCCAAAAGCAGATGAGAAACCTAATTCTAAAGAGGGATGAAGCTGGCACAGAGTAAAAAAACAGAAATCTTGAGTGATTTATCCAAGTCACACACACACATAAAATCCTTGAGGTAAAATTATAGTCATAACCATACAGTTTTGGACTGTATCATTTGTTATGACACAAAGGCAAATCTACCATGACTTCATATCCTCCTCCTTAGGCAACCAAAAAGGTATTTTTCTGGCATACCAAGAATTGGCTCCGATAAGCATCTTGAAGTCACAGAGTGTATTTCCTTTCCAAATACTGGTAGAAAAAAAATTATTTCCATGAATTTAGCAGCTTCTGTTAAATGTACATATCATGTCCTAGTCAAGTAATTCAATTTATCTCAAAAATCCACGAGTCCTCTTAAGAGAGCTGACTGTCCCTCCTTTACATCAGTAACGCTAAAATGACAGTATTAAACCCAGCTCACTTCCACTTATGCCTCCAAATCATAGGTCCAAGTCTATAAGTGCAAGTGAAATCAATAACCTGAGCTAAACTCATATTTTTGTCTGAAATATATTTTATCTTCATTAAGACAATTACACTCACTGAAAATGTTACTCTCCTAGGTTCTTTTTTTTTTTCTTTTCTTTTTTGCCACTAACACCAAACATGGAAGAAAAGCATTTTTCCCTGGAGTTATTTTCCAGCATATCAACAACCTGAGCCTTAGCTTCATGTTCTTTAGAATCACCAAATATTCATGGTGTTTTTTAATTTGCCAACATGGATTAAGGCCCTTGTATGGCGGAATCTAGCAGCTATACAGCCAACCAGATAGCAGCAGAACACAATTTTGTAGCTTGAAGCTAAAAGAACTCCCAACTCCTACATATTTCCCTTGTAGGAGGTGTGGTCAGGCCGTCTGGGTCCACTTGTGTAGCAATGGTGTGGGTAGGATCTGGTTTCCTTGAAGAGAGTCTGTTTATATTTACTTAGCACTTGCAAGGAGTCAGACCCCACGTCCAGCATTTTAAATGCACTGAATTGTTTTATTTTCACTGCCCATCTTGTGAGGTATGACTACGAAAATAAATTTCCCATAGTTCCAATTGCTAGAAGTGCCAAAGCCCGTATGTTAACCTAGGGCTACTGCACTCCACTCCACGGCCTTACCCTTTGTACCATTCGGTACAAATTTGGACTATATCATTTGTTATGACACGAAGGCAAATCTGCCATGACTTCATATCCTGCTCCCTGGGCAACCAAAAAGGTATTTTTCTGGCATACCAGAAGAGATGCTATAAAAATCAACAGATGGGTTGAAACCCAAAGATTAGTTACATACGATTGCAGGAAATAAAACAAAAGGGCAAGGAAGCCAGTAGATTTCTTAAAACTTCTGGAAGCATCGCCAGTCCTCACTAGCAAGGACGTCCAGGATCTGACATGCGTGGAGTCAAAAGTGACTGTAAATTTGGAGCTTTCTCCAAATCAAGCTTTCTCAGAATCAGTCTTATTTTGGACCCCAGAATTTCCCAACTGTCAGGGACCTTAGTGAACATTTAACCCTGAGCTTGTCAGCTAGCCTTGGTAATAGGCTCAATTCACCATAATGACATAAACTGTTTAGCCATCACCCAGATTAAGAATGTTTTCATCTGAATGCCTTTTGGATGAAGGCTTGCAGTATTCTGTTTGCCACGAGACTCACCACTTCCTATTGATTAGAACTGGCCTGATTCAGTGATACAATTATGTTACCTGTCTTGCCTTTTTAAGTATTTGATGTTGAGGTCCTTGGTTGGTCTGAGATGTGACCAGCCTTTTCCAGTAATCCTTTTCTTTTTACAGAAGTATTAGCATTCTTAGAAGAGATAGGGATATATCAGTGACAGACACTGAGAGGGTTTGTGACTGGGAGAGGCTGGTGGATGTGGTTTCCAGTAAGCTTAAGGAAAGGATTCAGGTGGCCCTTGACAAGTCATCTCATGAAGCAGCTGAGGCATGCCTTGTCTTGAAAGCCTGGTTTTGTGCAGAAGCTACATTTACAGGTGAGGAAACTGAGGCGTAACCAGAATAAGTTACTTCCTCAAGGTCATGTGGGTAATGAGGACCAGAGCCCAGGCCCTCCTAACTGCCAATCCAGTGTATTCCCATGATACACACTGCTTCTGAAATAGGAATACCAATACAATACCCTTTTACACGATAAAATCAGATTTAAATAGTTTTCAACAGTACTCCAGTGGTAATATCAGTATATATCGAGTTTCTAATCAACCAGCATTTCCCTAAATTTCCTTTAACCTGGAGCTGGCAATGGTTTTGCTCTAAATGCATGAAGTAACCATACTCCATAGCTACTACACAGCAGTGAAGCCAGAATCTCTTTCGGCCACAGGTGAAACACAGGTGAAACTTGTCAGGAGTACAATGTGTGGATCCTCCAGGGAAGTTATGGTTTGGGATCATTAAGATACACAGGGCCGGGCTTCCCTGGTGGCACAGTGGTTGAGAGCCCGCCTGCCGATGCAGGGGACACGGGTTCGCACCCCGGTCCGGGAGGATCCCTTATGCCGCGGAGCGGCTGGGCCCGTGAGCCATGGCCGCTGAGCCTGCACGTCTGGAGCCTGTGCTCCGCAACGGGAGAGACCACAGCAGTGGGAGGCCTGTGTACCCACCCCACCCCCAAAAATACACAGGGCTCTTTTCGACCAGTATCATCCCATTGCTCAGTATATTTTCCCCTGGCATCCGGCTGTGATGCCTTACTTTATTTCAATTGAGAGTGGCAGGCAGATTGCAAAGAAAACAGGTTGGGCTATTTCCTTGAACCCAAAGACCACTATACTTGCTTACATGAGATGAAATGTAGTCAACTCTTTGGCATTTTTTTCTTCCTGATAACATTATACAACACATCCCCTTTTTTCTTTCAAAAGACACAACCTTATATTTTCAGTGGGGTCCTCCCCTTGAGGCCTGAGACATACTAGGGAGCAGAGAAAATAAAAGGCTGTGGACGAGGGCAGATGGTCCAGCCCCTGTTGGGAACCATGATCTCAGAGGCTGGCCTCTAAACAGGAGAGTTCTTTAGTTTCTAATGCCTTACCTGGGGGGCATAGTCTAGTTCTCACCTCTATAATCAACAGCATTAGAATAGTGGCTCTTGCACCCAGCCTCAAAATGTCATACGGGCCTTTATGGTAGTGGGTTCTCATTGTGAGCCCAGGGGAAGCACAGACAGCCCGCTGACACTCTCTGCCTAGTAGTCAAGGAAATTGTGGTTTTTCTCTCTCTCTTTCCATCTATCCAGTCTGGCTGTGTTTATGTGTGTGCACATGGGCACACACACATGGCTTTGATTACAGTTTCTTGGGATGACAACTGTCTGGCCTCACCATCCACAGCTTGAGTGAAGAAAACAAGGATGTTAAAACAACACAGAATATTCTTTTATATCTACAGATTTTCTGTCCAGCTCAATTCTGTTGGTCAGTGATTGTAAGAGCAGTGTCACATTCCTAAAGCCCTCCATTTCCCCCTCTGCTCTGTGCTGATCTAGATGAGGCCTGAGTGATGAACGGTTCTCAAGGTCGGGAAAGTGTGTTCCTGCTAATGAACTTTTACTGCCTTAAATAACAGTAATGGCCATGGAAATTTGGGCACTGGTACAAAAACTTGCTTTAGAATATATTGATTTTTTTTCTTTCCTTTTTTTTTTTTTTTGTTCTTTTTTACCCATCTGAAGAAATCTTTTCAAGTTATTCTCAGTTTTGCTACTAAAACTGTTGCTGGTGTTCCTTACAAGTCTCCTTTCTCCTTGCAAATCCAGACTCATATGCTTCTGGTCCATCCCTGCCCCTGCAAGTGAGACTGATTGTGTTTTCCCACCCAATAGGTTCTATTAATATTTGTTTACCTCACGGTCAAGTTTTATTAATTGCTTAATTAGCAGTAGTGAAAACAATTAGCGTTTGGGAGCAGGGAGTGTTATATACCCGCTAAGAACAAAAATTAGCATTAGCGAGACACAGAGGTTGAATTCTAAATAAAGACAGCAAATTTAGCCTTTTCATTTGAGCAGTGCCTAGGCCCCCAAAACAGCCTCTGCTAAATGGCATGCATGCTCAGGTGTGCACACACCCCCTGCTCCTGCTTTTACAGTGCTGCCCTCCTACAGCTTGCACCCTGGTGCCTCGTCTGGACATGGCATTCCTTTGCTCTGTTCTGCATTTGTAGGCAGCAATCAGTTGAAAACATCTTACGCATAAGCTTCCTTATTTAGCTAAAAAGGTGAGGTGAGTGTAAGCTGAGCACTGAGCTATAGCTTGGCCTGTCTCTTTGCCTCCCGTAAATAGAGTGAATAAGCCTGGAAATGATGATGCATCTCAGGTAAGGCCTCGGAAGCTAGATCTCTCTCTAGCTGCACACTTAGGTTGCCCCAACGTTATGTATGGAACAGGCCCAGTCACCGTTGTGACTGCTGTTTAGGTCCTGGGGGGCAGAGGTGTGGACTGGCACCCTGTCTTGCTTGCAGAGCCTTAAGTGAGGCCTGTAGCTGCCCCACCTCAGAATACATAGGTAGACACACTAGCAATGTTGAGAAACTTAAAACTCTCTTTATCACACCATCACGAGAGAACAGAAATCATCATCATTAACCCCTTTAACAAAATTATCACACAATTTTATCAAGCTCCTACTGCACTGTGGGGTGCTGTGCTAGGTGGTGAAGGCAAAATGTCAGAACAATAAGCTTGTGCTGATGTTCCTGTATCTTCTCATGCCTTTGGAGGAACGTGGCATCTCATTGACAAGATAAGTCCAGAGCATGAAAGCAAATCAACACAAAGCAGTATCTCACATTAGCTAAATGTCGTAGAAGAGGCATTGAGGGCCTACTGGAGTTCAGAAAAGGGAGCAGATAAAAGTGGAGGATGCCAGATAAAGGCGTCGGGGAGGAAACAGAATTTGAACTGGATGTCAACCGAAGAGCCAAACTTGGACCGGAAGAAGGAGGTGGATGAGAAGCAAAAGGGAGGTCGTGGAGGGGGAAGGAGGCAGAATGCCTGGTGCTTTCGAGAACAGGCAGAGCCTTGTTAAAGAACAGGGTAAGAGCATGGTAAGAGCAGAAACCTTTTTTTTTTTTTTTTTTTCCAAATCAGGAAATAGTGTAAGATAAAGTTTGAAATGTAGAAAAGAGTCAGCTTTTGAAGAACCTTGCCTTGGGGCTTTATTCTACCTGGTGTTCCTTGAACCCCACCAAAGAGGGTGTAGACATGTAAGTAGAAGTACTGTCTTTATCACAAGTTAACTTGGAAGGCAGCTCCTGGGTGCAATTCTAGAGCATCCTAAAGCTCCCGCGTGTCGGCCCCCCTCATGGAAGCTGGGGAAGAGCTCTCCTTGGTGTTTGAACTATTCAGAAGAGCTGCTCCAAGGGGATGCTGAGGTACGGTTCTTCTACTTTTTCCCCAACACTAAGACCAGAACACCCCAAAAGTTATGGAAATCCACTAGTTCAGAGGATGGGCAAGTTTCAAGTGGCCTTATAAGCCTTCACGTCACAGTTGCTTCACTCCGTGTAAATGCATCACTGACTCAGTTAGCAGCCGCATTGAGAATTTCAACTCATTTCCACAAACGACAGAGGAAGCTTCCGTCAAAAGTGATAGTTTCCATACAGTATTTGTTTTTCTCTTTCTGACTTACTTCACTCTGTATGACAGACTCGGAAAAAAAAAAAAGTCATGAAGAACCTAGGGGTAAGATGGGAATAAAGATACAGACCTACTAGAGAATGGACTTGAGGATATGGGGAGGGGGAAGGGTAAGCTGTGAGAGAGAGGCATGGACATATATACACTACCAAACATAAGGTAGATAGCTAGTGGGAAGCAGCCGCATAGCACAAGGAGATCAGCTCCGTGCTTTGTGACCACCTAGAGGGGTGGGATAGGGAGGGTGGGAGGGAGACGCAAGAGAGAAGAGATATGGGAACATATGTATATGTGTAACTGATTCACTTTGTTATAAAGCAGAAACTAACACACCATTGTAAAGCAATTATACTCCAATAAAGATGTTAAGAAAAAAAAAAGTGATAGTTTCTTTAGTTGATCAAATCTCTATTCAGTGTAAAAACATTGTCCTGTGGTTTGTGCTTTATGATTGCTTTTATGAAGACAGTGAAAAAGCCAAATATATAGGTGGAAACTTAAATTGACTTTATATTGCTGAGATTTACCATCTTCAAAAATAGCATGCTAGATTAATGCATTTCTGATTTCAAGGTGCTTTTTTTTTTTTTTTTAAGTAGGTCTTCCCTGAACATAATAATTCTATCAGACAGTGGGCTATGGAAGAAAACATTGTGTGTGATCTATTTCTGGGGGGCTTGAAGGCTTAAAATACTATTTTCTACTACTGTGCCTGAAATATCAGATGAAATATCGTGATAATATGCAAAAGTGTCTTAACGGTAATAGACTTTTCTTTCTTTCAATGTGTTTGTTGCAGGATCTAAGGGAGGAATGTGTAAAGTTGAAAACAAGAGTGTTTGATTTGGAACAACAGAATCGAACGCTAAGCATCCTTTTCCAGCAGCGAGTCAGACCAACTTCTGATCTGCTCCTCCAGGTATGTGTTTCTGTGCAAAACAATCTTTGCTACTGAAATGCTGTTGACAGGAAGTGAGTTAAGTTCAAAAGGTACCACTATCTCCATGGGCAAGACATATTGCATCAGAACCTCCTTTCTCTCCCCTCTCAAGGGATGTCATTAAAATTGAATGTCTCTTAAATCTCTGACTCTTTAAATCTAACTTTGATAAAGAAATGCATCAACAAATAATAAACAGGTAAAAGGAAACAATCAGAGGTATCAAGTGAAACCGGGGAATGGAGTCAGCAAATAATTGATTGCTTTGGGGACAAGTATTAGTAGTCTTGCACTCCATGATAAGCAAGGCAGAGTTTTATGTGATGCCGAAGTACATTTCTTTATTTCAAACTCTCTGTAAGCAAAACTACAGCTGGGGTTTGTTGTGCTTTCATCTCTCTCTCTATGCAGCCTGCCTCCTCACAACTTAATACTTCCTCCACTCCGCCTCAGTCTTTTACAGGTTCTCTTCGTCTAAGCGTTCTTACCAAACTCTTCCAGTTGCCTTCATAACAGGGAAAGTTGTGGAAAGGCAAACCATTTGAATCATTTTGAAGCTGCCCCCGAGAAAGCACTAGAAAATACATCTGACTGCAGGGAGACACATGGATTGGCAAACGGGTCTAGAAGGCTGATCTTTGCTGTTTCCTATTTTTTTTAATGCTATTAATGTGCATATTTGCTCAGACAAGCTCCAAGTTTGTAAAGGATAACCCCCAGCTGCCTGGTCTGATTGACTAAAGGAAAGGGGAAAGACTGAGATACCCTCTAGACTAGCCTGTCACCACTGTAGCCGCTAGCCATGTGGTGCTATTGAAATTAAACATTAATTTAAATTAAGTTTCTATGTCAAACTAGTCAGATTTCAAGTGTTGAAAAGCCACACATGGCTGGCAGCTACCATATTAGCCAGTGTTTGTACAGAACGTTTCCATCATGGTAGAAAGTTCAGCACTTTTCCAGATGGTTGAGACAGTGTTGCTAATTTACCCTCTGAACTTTGGCACAAATATCTTTCCCTGACTCCTCAGGGAAATAATGAGAAATTGCAGTTCATTTCAGAGAAAGAAAGATGTTTGGTAAAACCGCACATCAAAATGTAATCCTCCCCTCCCCGCCCCCGATGAAAAGAAAAGAGCTCTCTGAATTGTAAAATAGATCTCATCTCTTAAATTAATTTTCTCTCTGCTTTATCTATTAGCATATAATTCATAATTTATGACTCATAAATTGTGTGGAAAAAAAATCATCTATCTCTATTCTGTTTCCTGATCCTGGCCACGATAAATGTTGGTCAGAGAGAATCTTGCATCTGTTAAAAAGTTGTATCTCATTTGCTCACTTATCATCAAGATCCACTATTGTAATTGCTTTTGACAGCTATTGCATGTTCATGAATTTTTCCGTTTTACATGTTTTAACTTGAGGCTTTTCTGGAACAATTTTTAAGGATCTACAGTCCCTGTTTGAGAATCATGATGGTTCATTTCCACAGTAAACACATGTGCCATAGATATTTAAGCTTCTTCATTGGCTGACACATTTCTTAAATACATATCCAACTGGCAGGGGATGGTGTTTGTACTAACAATAGAACTCAGTGTTTACTCCTTGGGTGTCTTCAGCCAACACACTGTTTCTCCCCAAATAGACCTCACTTCCAGGAGCCATTCTAAGTTAAATGGAATTTGTAAAAGATGGGCTGATAGTATTTCTGTGATGTAGAATAATAGCAAGGATGATGCCTGCCCTCTAACATCTAAGGGCTCACAGTCATAGACAAAGTTGCTGGTTTTTCAGGTGGTCTGTTCATTATATGACCTGTGATTTTTTTTATTTTCTGGTGGCACAAATACATATCATGGAGCACTGGCTAAAGTAAAAGCAGTTTGAGCTTGCTTTGCACCTGTGGAAGCTCTGTAATTATTTGTTGAATGGAATAATGAATAAATGACCCAGATTCATTCTGCAAGCTGGGGAGTTCTTTTACATACACCTAAGAGAGGTTTATACCCCTACCTCTTCTTCTGAATGTTTCCTGTCTTGTGTGGAGGCTTTGGAACTATGCAGCCATGCTGGTCCAGCCCAGTTTGTTTGAGGGTGTGGCTGGTGAGCACAGCAAACCCACCAGTGTGCCTGGTCCCGAGTATGAGAGATGTTACAGCTTCTGCCCATGGACTGGAGATTCAGTACAGAAGATTTCTAAGTAGGTTTCTGTGTATCTTAAAAAACTGATTAGTTGTCATCTGCTGAATACAGCCTAATGATTCTCTACAATCTAAGTAGCCACCTGAAGAGAAATACAGAAAGAAGATTGTTGAACACATTGGATTTTAGTAGATACATTGTAAGTTGTAGAAAAGAAAGTAATTTATAGGAAATAGCTAATTATTTGTCCCTCAAAAACAGAGAATAAGAGGTTACATGGATATTCTTTAGCAAATTCTGATATAGGAGGAACAAAAAGGGATAGTTCTAAGGATTCGTTGACAGATTCTGGGAAACTTACAAAAGGAACCAGTCCATGATGGGAAAGAAAAGAAGGCTAACCTGAAATTTAAAATCTTAAGAATGGCCATAAATTTCTCTGTTGATTCCAGTTTCCAGAAAAGCATCTCTGGGACTATGGGTGGAAACAAATCAGATTAATAAGGGCCTCCATATTAAAATCAATAATTTGAGCTAAATTCTAATGGATTAAGAAACCAGTATAGCAAATAAAATCTAAAAGTAACATTCTTAACGGAACCGGAGTCTATAACTAAACCTATTTGAACTCACTGGCCAGATTAACCAATGCTCACCATTTCCTCTTATAAATTATATTAGATTACACTCTCAATTTACCAAACATTGACAACTAGTTAATTCTCTTACCAGTTGAGTTGTATTTCCACCATGAATGGGTTATGTTTGTAACTCAGTATGTTCACGTGACTAGTACTTGTCACGGTGATTATGAAATTTTTAACTACTTTATAAACTGATGAAATGTAGTGCAAAAAGAATTGTTTCTATAAAATAAAGTTGAGTGCTTCAAAAACACTATAAAGGTACGTCCCTAAAAATGTTTGTGATCAAATGAAATATAGGTGTGTAACTGCAAAAAAAAAAAATGTGGGAGATGGTGAATTGTATTAAATGTAGAGGCATTCTGCTTGCAAATTGCTTCTCAGGTGGTTTTAAGCTCTTGTTCCACTATTAAGAAAAACAAAACCTAGAAATCATAGACAATGCCTAAAGCATGTGTTTGATGCCAAAAAAATTAAAAAAGACATTGGAGGACTCTAATAATATGATCCCTAGGCAAAAAAGCCAGCCTTGGCCCTACCAAAAAAACAAAAGTGCTGGATACTGTTCTACAACCTTTATAGTGTTCACCAATTTATCTCCATTACAGTGCTGTCAGGTAGGAACTATCTCTATACCCATTCTACAGATGAGGACACTTAGGCACAAAGAGGCTGTGTCACCCAGTGGTAATTGACAGACTGGGGATTTAAATCCATGGTCAGGGTCCACTTCCTCCCTTTCACTTCCTGTCTGTGCTCCCTCTACATGGAATACAAATGAACACAAGGAACATTTTTCTGATTCTGTACTCTGACAGACGTTTTGATTAACGGGCCCACCTGTGCTCAAATCAGTTCAGAGGGCTTCTGCAGTGTAATCACCTACAATATTTACACATTTCTGAAAGCCTCTTGATCTGTGGCATCCAAGATTTTCCCCTCTCCTGTGTGTTCTGCTCTTGTCTTGCTCTGGACACCTGTGTTATCGTCATCTTGATAGGACATTATTCTCATATTTTCTGCCTAACACAGTTTATTCTTCTCCTTTTTATCTGATATTTCAAAGGGTCCTATACTCGCATCCTTGGGCCAAGATAGAAAGAAAAGAATGTTATAGTGTATATTATTCTCAGAAACAGTTGAGAATCTGACAGCTTAGAACCAAGGTGTAAAACTTTGCTGTCACTTCTGAGAGCGTTGACTTTTTTTTGCTAGTGTTTTGTTTTGTATTATTTCAGGTGAGATGAGACGATTTAAAACTTCTCTTTGTGCTTCTGGTGTCTTTTGCGTTCATTGCCTCTTTATTTTATTTAATTTCATATGCAGTTATAGCATCCTAGAGTCACATGGTACTGATGGTGAAGGTCATGCAGTGCAACCCCCATAACTAGGGATTTCATGTTAACTTTTATTTCACCTAAATAGGAATCTCCTTGAGGGCAGCAATTATGCTGAATGTTGCATTTTACCCTCCCACAGATATTATCACCATTCATAATACATAGTCAGTGTATACTTTGATGGCTTAACATTTAATTCAATATATTTTTTTAACTTTTTATTTTATATTGGAGTATAGCTAATTAACAATGTTGTAATAGTTTCATGTGCACAGCAAAGCGACTCAGCCGTACATATACGTGTATCCATTCTCCCCCAAACTCCCCTCCCATCCAGGCTTCCACATAACATTGAGCAGAGTTCCCTGTGCTATACAGTAGGTCCTTGTTGGTTATCCATCTTAAATATAGCAGTGGGTACATGTCAGTCCCAAACCCCGTAACTATCCCTTCCCCACACCCTTCCCCCCAGTAACCATAAGTTTGTTCCCTAAGTCTGTGAGTCTGTTTCTGTTTTGTAAATAAGTTCATTTGTATCATTTCTTTTTAGATTCCACATATAAGCGATATCATACGATATTTCTTTTTCTCTGTCTGACTTACTTCAATCAATATGACAATTTCTAGGTCCATCCATGTTGCTGCAAATGGCGTTATTTCATTCTTTTTAATGGCTGAATAATATTCCATTGTATATATGTACCACATCTTCTTTATCCATTCTTCTGTCAATGGACATTTAGGTGGCTTCCATGTCTTGGCTATTGTAAACAGTGCTCCGGTGAACACTGGGGTGCATGTATCCTTTCAGACCATGTTTTTCTCCAGATATATGCCCAAGAGTGAGATTGCAGGGTCGTATGGTAGTTCTATTTTTAGTTTTTTAAGAAACCTCCATACTGTTCTCCATAGTGGCTATATCAATTTACATTCCCACCAACAGTGTAGGAGGGTTCCCTTCTCTCCACACCCTCTCCAGCATTTATTGTTTGTGGATTTTTTGATGACAGCCATTTTGACTGGTGTGAGGTGATATCTCATTGTAGTTTTGATTTGCATTTCTCTAATAATTAGCGATGTTGAACATCTTTTCATGTGCCTCTCAGCCATCTGTATGTCTTCTTTGGAGAAATGTCTACTCAGGTCTCCTATGCATTTTGTGATTGGGTTTTTTGTTTTGATGATATTAAACCACATGAGCTGTTTGTAAATTCTGGAGATTAATCCCTGGTTGGTCCCGTCATTTGCAAATATTTTCTCCCAATCTGTGGGTTGTCTTTTTGTTTTGTTTATGGTTTCCTTTGCTGTGCAAAAGCTTTTGAGTTTAATTAGGTCCCATTTGTTTTTTTGTTTTTTTGTTTTTTGTTTTTTCTTTCCGGTACGCGGGCCTCTCACTGTTGTGGCCTCTCCCGTTGCGGAGCACAGGCTCCGGACGCGCAGGCTCAGCGGCCACGGCTCACGGGCCCAGCCGCTCCACGGCATGAGGGATCTTCGCAGACCGGGGCACGAACCTGTGTCCCCCGCATCGGCAGGCGGACCCCCAACCACTGCGCCACCAGGGAAGCCCGAGTTCTTTTTTTAAAAAAAAATTCCACGTGTAAGATAGATCATGCAGGGTTTTTTTGTTTTGTTTTTGTTTTTGTTTTGTGCTACGTGGGCCTCTCACTGTTGTGGCCTCTCCCATTGCAGAGCACAGGCTCTGGACGCACAGGCCCTGGATGCGCAGGCTCAGCGGTCATGGCTCACGGGCCTTGCTGCTCTGCAGCATGTGGGATCTTCCCAGACCAGGGCACAAACCCGTGTCCCCTGCATCGGCAGGCAGACTCTCAACCACTCTGCCACCAGGGAAGCCCAATCATGCAGTTTTTACTTCTCTCTGTCTGACTTATTTCACTTAGCATAATGTCCTCAAGGTCCATCCACGCTGTCACAAATGGCAAGATGTCATTCTTTTTTATGGCTGAATAATATTCTATTACATATATATGTAAATATATAAATATATCTCTAAAATACATTTATATCTTATATATATATATAAAATATATATCATATATATCACATTTTCTTTATCCATTTATCCATCAGTGGAGACTTGGATTGTTTCCACGTCTTGGCTGCTGTAAATAATGCTGCAGTGAACGTGACGGTGCAGATAATCTCTTCTTTGAGATAGTGATTTCATCTACCTTGAGTTTATGCCCGTAACTGGAGTTGCTGGATCATATGGTAGTTCTATTTTTTTTAATTTTTTGAGGCACCTCCATACTGTTTACTGTTGTGGCTACACCAATTTACATTTCTTACCAAGAGTGTAAAAGGGCTCTTTTTTCTCCACATCCTCACCAGCATTTGTTATCTCTTGTTTTTTTGATAATACATTCTAACAGGTGTGAAGTGATATCTCATGTGGTTTTGATTTGCATTTTGCTGATGATTAGTGATCTTGAGCACCCTTTCATGTTCCTGTTGGCTCTTTGAATATTTTCTTTGGAAAAAGGCTTATTCAGGTCCTTTGTCCACTTTTTAATTGGATTATTTGATACTTTGCTATTGAGTTGTATGAGTTCCTTATTTATTTTAGATATTACCCCTTATCAGATGTGTGGTTTGAGAATATTTTCTCCCATTCTGTAGGCTGCCTTTTATTTTGTTGATTGCTTCTTTTGCTGTGTAGAAGCTATTTAGTGTGAGGTAGTCCCATTTTTTATTTTTGCTTTTTTTGCTTGAGCTTTAGGTGTCACATCCTTGAAATCATTGCCAAGACAAATGTCAAGGAGGTTTTTCTCCCCCTGTGTTTTTATTATAGGAGTTTTATGGTTTCCTATCTTATATTTAAGCCCTTAATTCATTTCGAGTTAATTTTTTGTGACTGGTGTAAGGTAGGGGTTTAGTTTAATTCTTTTACCTGTAAATATCCAGTTTTCCTAGCACCATTAATTGAAGAGCCTGTCTTTTCTCCATTCAGTATTTTCGGTTCCCTTGTCAAATATTAGTGACCGTAGTATGCATGGGTTTATTTCTGGGTTCTTGATTCTGTTCCACTGCCCTATGTGTCTGTTTTTATGCCATTTCCATACTGTTTTGATTACTATTGCTTTGTACACAGTTTGAAATCAGCAAATGTTACATCTCCAACTCTGTTCTTCTTTCTCAGGACTCCTTTGCCTATTCAGGGTCTTTTGTGATTCCAGACAAATTTCAGGATTGTTTTTCTATTTCTGTAAAAAAATACCACTGGAATCTTGATAAGGGTTGCACTGAACCTATAGACAGCTTTAGGTAGTATGGATATTTTAACGATATTAATTTCTCCAATCCATGAACATAAGATATCTTTCCATTTATTTGTGTCATCTTCAGTTTCTTTCATCAGTGTCTTATAGTTTTCATTGTAGAGACTTTTCACTTCCTTGGTTAGATTTATTCCTAAGTATTTTATTCTTTTTGATGCTATTATAAATGGGATTGTTTTTCTTGTTTCTTTTTCAGATAATTAGTTGTCAGTGTATCGAAACGCTATTGATTTCTGTATGTTGATTTTGCATCCTGCAACTTTATTCGATTCATGATTATCTAAAAGTTTTTTATGAGGTTTTTACATTTTCTATATATAAAATCACATCATCTGCAAATAGAGACAATTTTACTTTTTGCTTTCTGATTCTGTCTTTTATTTATTTTCTTTGCTTGAGTGCCCTTACTAGAACTTCCAGTACCATGATGAATAGGAGTGGTGATACTGGGCACCCTTGTCTTGTACCTGATAGAGGAAAAGCTTTCATCTTTTCACCACTGAGTATAATGTTAGCTGTGGACTTATCATATATGACCTTTATTATGTTGAGGTATATTCCTTCTCTACACAGTTTGTTGAGCTTTTATTATAAATGAATGTTGAATTCTGTCAAATGCTTTTTCTGTGTCTATTGAGATGATCATAGGAATTTTTAAATTCTATTATTGTGATACATCACACTTACTGATTTGCATATGTTGAACCATCCTTGCACCCAAGGGATGAATCCCAATTGACTTTGCTGTATGATCCTTTTAATGAGCTGTTGAAATCAGTTTGCTAGTACTTTGTTCAGCATTTTTACATCTATATTCATGAGGGATATTAGCCTGTAGTTTACTTTTCTTGTAGTATCTTTATCTGGCTTTGGTATCAGGGTGATACTGGCCTCATGAAATGAATTTTGGAGTGTTCCCCTCCTCTTCAATTTTTTGGAAGAGTTTGAGAAGATTTGGTATCAGTTTTTCTTAAATCCTTGGTAAAAATTTACCAGTGAACTACCAGGTCCTGGGCATTTCTCTGTTGGGAGATTTATGGTTACTGATTCAATCTCCTTACTCATTCTTAGTCTGTTTAGAGTTTTTGTTTCTTCATGATTCATTCTTGGTAAGTTGTTTGTTTCTAGGAATTTTTCAATTTATCCTACATTATCCAATTTGTCGGCATATAGTTGTTCAAAGAAGTTTCTTATTATCCTTTGCATCTGTGGTATCAGTTGTAATGTCTCCTCTTTCATTTATAATTTTATTTATTTGAATCCTGTTTTTCTCTTGGTTAGGCTAGCTAAAGGTTTGTCAGTTTTGTTTATCTTTTCAAAAAACCAACTCTATAGTTTTGTTAATATTTTCTATTATTTTTTATTTTGTTTATTTCTCCTCTTTTTTTTAAATTTCCTCCCTTCTGCTACTGTTGTGCCTCATTTATTCTTCTTTTTTCTAATTCCTTGAGGTATAAAATTTATTTATTTGAAAGTTTTCTTTTGTTTCTATGTATGTGTTTATCCATATAAACTTCCCTCTTAGAACTGCTCTTGCTGCATCTTTTAAGTTTTTGTGTGTTGTGTTTCCATTTTCATTTCTCTCAAGATACTTTTTTATCTTTTCATCTCTTCTTTGATCCATTCGTTGTTAAGGAGTGTGTTTTTTTAAAAAATCCATGTATCAAATATTTGTGAATTTTCCTGTTTTTCTCCTGTTGTTGATTTCTAGTTTCATATCATTGTGTTTGGAAAAGATTTGGTATGATTCAATGTTCTTAAATTTACTAAGACTTGTTCTGTGACCTACCATATGATCTATCCTAGAAATTGTTCTGTTTGCACTTAAAAAGAATGTGTGTTTTGGTGTTGTTGAATGGAATGTTCTGTATGTGTCTGTTAGGTCTATTTGATTTATAGTGTTATTCATATCCACTGTTTCCTTATGAATTCTCTGCTGGATGATCTATCCATTGTTGAGATTAAGATATTAAAGTCTCCAACTATTACTGTATTGCTGTTTATGTCTCCTTTTACTTCTGTTACTCTTTGCTTCATATATTTAGATGCTCCAATGTTGGCTACATAAATATTTACAATTGTTATATATTCTAGGTGGACTGACCCCTTTATCATCATACTATAACCTTCTTAGTCTCTTTTGAGCATTTGCAGCTTAAAGTCTATTTTGTCTGATATATGTATAGCTAACTCTGCTTTCTTTTGGTTACCATTTGTTTGAAATATCTTTTTCTATCCCTTCACTCCCAGGCTGTGTGTATCTTTAAAGCTAAAGTGAGTCTCTTGTAAGCAGCATATTGTTGGATTTTTAAAAATTATATTCTGTGTCTTTGGATTGGAGAATTTAATCAACTTACACTTAAAGTAATTATTGATAGGTGAGGACTTATTACTGCCATTTGATTAATTGTTTTCTGATTGTGTTGTTAAACCTTTGTTCCTTTCTTTTTTTTCCCCTTGCTTCTTACTGATTTATTTTGTGATTTGATGACTTTTTGTAGCAGTATGCTTTGTTTATTGTAATCTTTTGTATAACTACTACAGGTTTTTCCTTTGTAGTCATCATGAGACTTACATAAATATCTTCTATTTATGACATCCTGTTTTAAGCTGGTAACAACTTCAATAGCATACATAAACTTTACACTTTTTCTTCTCCCTTCTCACATTTTAGGTTTAATGTTAAAATTTACATATTTTTATATTGTGTATCAATAATAAATTACTGTGGTTATGGTTATTTTTAATACTTTTTTCTTTAACGTCTTAAGCTGGAGTTGTAAGTGAACTATGGAACACCATTACAATATTAGAAAATCTGGCTTTGCTTATATATTTGCTGTTACCAGTGAGTTTTTTACCTACATTCATATAATTTTGTGGTGTTAATGAGCATCATTTTATTTCCTCTGGAAGAACACCCTGTAGCATTTCTTATAAAGCATGCCTGGTGGTGATGTTTATCAGCTTTTATTTGTTTGGGAAAGTCTTTATCTCTCCTTCATTTCTGGTATTCTTGGCTGTGCATTTGAATAAATGGTCACCTCCTCCAGGTTTTACAGGTTCATTCCAGCAGAAACAGTCCTAAACCATAATGCATATATTGTTTTTCTTGAGTGTGTCCCCTAAACCCCATAGGTTTTTAAACATTTTCTTTCTTTCTTTCTTTTTATTCTTTTCTTTTTTTATGTTGCTCAAATGACTAGATAATTTCAAATGACTTATTTTCTAATTCACTGATTTATTCTTTTGCTTGGTTGAGTCTGCTGCTGAAGTTCTCTACTGAATTCTTCAGTTCAGTCAGTGTATTATTCAGCTCTAGGATTTCTGTTTGGTTTTCTGGATGGGTTCTGTTTCTTTGTTGAACTTCTCATTTCGTTTATGCATTATTTTTCTAATTTTATTTAGTTGTCTGTGTGATCTTGTAGCTTACTAAACCTCTTGAAGAGGATTATTCAGAATGTCTTGTCAGACAGTTCATAGATCTCTATTTCTTCAGGGTCAGTTATTAGAGCTTTATTAGTTTCTTTTGATGGCATCATGTTTACCTGATTCTTTGTCATCCTTGACTCTTTGCATTGGTATCTGTGCGTTGGAGAAACCAGTTTCCTCTTCCAGACTTTACAGATTCACTTGGGCAGAGGCAGTGCTTCACCTGTCAGCTCAGCTTGGGGTTCTGACGAGTCAGCTGGTAGCATCCTTAGAAGTGGGGCTTGCTATCAGGGTCTCTATTTGAGGGAGGCCACTGCCCAAGCTCTGAGTTCAGGGGTGCCACTGGCTGGGAACAGTTGACTAGCACTACTGGCTTGGTTCTTTTCCCCAGTGCAGCTGTAGAATGGACTCCACAGTTGCTTGCATTCGCTGGTCAGGCTTCCTAGTTGGGCGCTAAACTCAGTAGTTAAGGGGGCCTGCAAATTTACTTCCCTGCCTGGCCAAAGTCATAGAACTGCTGGAATGGCTCACTGTCTGGGGACCAAGGCCAGGCAAAACTGTCCCCTGAGCTCCCTGGTCAGGCAGAGCCACTGACTTGATTCTGCAGATGCACAGAGCTACTGACTGGGTTTTCTGCTCAGGTGCCCCTGTAAGTGCAGCTATAGGGTGGGCTGCTTAGCCTCCCAGGTGCTCTGGTTATGCTTCCTGATCAGGCAAGACTGAGGGCCGTACTCAACAGTAGGTAGGGGTAGCAGCCTACTTCCCTGCCCAGGTGGTGCAGCAGAACAGGCCCTAAGGCCAGCATTGCTTGTTGTTTGGGGATCAAATCAGGCAGAATTGTGCATCAAGTACTCTGGCCACATGGGGTCACCAGCTTGGCTCTGAAGATGGGCAAAGCCACTGGCTGGGATCTCCTGCTCCACCGTGAGGAGGAACTTACTCTGCCCAGAGCTAAGTGCTGGTTACTGTAAGCCCCGCCCCCCTTTGATGTGCTCTCCAGTGTCAAGCCCCGCAGCTTCCTTGTGATCCCCATGGGGTGAGACCCAAATGGGCCTCCCAGGGGGTGACCCACAGTGCTGGGAAGGTGGATATCCACCTTGGGCTCTTTGTGTCCCACTAGAGAAACCATAGGCCCCAGGGGCCCTCTCAGTGTGGCTCTGTGTCATCCTGAGGGAGGGGTGACGGGATTAGAGTCTAGCCGTTCCTCTGACCCTCTAATGAGGTCTTTCGTGGTCTCTGTGGTCCCGAGGGGTGCTGCCGGCTCACCTCCGTCTTCTGGGGTTTTCACGGTGGTGTCTTGCCTATGTTGGTGTCACTAGCTGGTCTTCTAGTGAAGGGGACTGAATTCAGGAATGCCTTATGTCACCATCTTGATGACATCACCCTTGAGGGAGATGCTTCTAACGACAATAAGATTGTAATATTCTTGGTTTGAAGACCATGCCTTTTTCTGTCTGCTTATGTGTATTTTTGTTTCAATCCACTGTACCTAGGTGCCCAGTTCATATTTTTAATCCTTTTATTTATTTCTGAGAAGCGAAGATTTTTAGGCATTTACATTCTTCACTACCTTGGAACTTGCCTTTGCATAATGAACACAGCCTCACAGAAGTACCCGGAATTGAACAATCAAACAGCCAGGCCAAAGACATCTCCTCTAGGATATTTGGCCATTCAGAGAAATTGGAAAATGCTAGCCATATTAAACATTTTTAAATGTATGTATTTTGCTTTTTAAAAGGTCTACCTATCTACCTTTTGGGTACTTTCAAAATATATACAGTTAAGTGAGATGAAAAGAAGAAATCATTAAGAGGGCATTGGAATAATACGGAAAGCAATAAGGGAAGAGGAGTAAGTGAGGGAAGGAGCGACTGGGTGAAGGATGGACAGTGGGTCTTGAGTTCTGGTAGAGAAGGGTTTCATTCTGATTGATCTGTGCCTCTCTTGAGCCACACGCCATGAAAGAGTCAAGAGAAAAGGCAGGAAAATCCGCACAAGTTTAGAGCAGCTACCTGGCTTCCCATACAAGGATGTACATTTGCCTTATGGGTTTCTAAAACTGATCAGCTCTGCCCTTGAGCTGCTTGTGTGCTGGCCACAGCGGCAGCCTCCAGCCCTGTCCTGTAGACCTGCTGTCTAATTTAGAAAGATCCACAGAGCAACAGGAGGAGCAGTCCGGTGATGCTTCAGGGATGCTGAGGACTGCCAGGGTCCATCCAGATGGCAGAGTGCCCACCAGCAGTGACCTGTCATCCCGCGTGATCAGAGGGCCATGCTGGCTTCCTTATGGACAGCTGCCAGCCATGAACACACACGGAGAATGTGAAGCAGGGATTCTGTCTTACACACTGAGCCCTGGAAAGGACATTAACTTGTCTGAGGTACAGAAAGTGGCATCTCTGAGAAATCGGGGACCCTTTGAAGGATCACACAACTCCTGCAGGGCAGGGCTTGCAGGTGCCTCACACGAGGTTGGCTTGGGAGCAAGTTAGAGCAGCAGAGAAGATGAAGAATCTGCAGGGTTACGGCGGGATGTGATTTTCTCCTCTGCGGGACGCACCCAAGGCCCTCCGTCAGCTTCCTTTACCTTCAGCAGCCTCGCTCGTCTTTTTCTCCCTGACACAAATACTCCAGCCAAGCAGAAATACCCTCACTCTGCACAGCATGACAGAGGTTTTCCTTCAACTGTCCCATTTTGTATGTCATTCCCCCGTTCAAAATGCTGTTCGGCCAACCCTCATCCCACCCGCGGCCACTCCTCTTCATTCAGTTAACCAACTGGGAGCACCAAGGGTCTGTTGGTGCTGGGGATTCGGGGGTAAAATGCATTTCCTCAACAGCTGTGGTCTGCAAATGCCATGCAGAGCAGAGTGCCATGGTGAGGGGCACTTGGTGAGGGGCAGGGTAGGGCTGGAGGCTAATTCTGTTGGGCGAGGGGCCTGGGGAAGACCTAACGGAGGGAATAATGCCTCTCCGTGTGTCTGAACAAACGAAGAGGAGCTTGTTAAGCAGACAAGGGAGATCATACATGCCAGCCGGAAGGAACAGTCTGTGCGTGAAGGCGCGCTTCCGGTCCTGTTTCTGAAGCTATAGGCTTCGGCAGCGGTCCTGGAATAAGCACCCCTGCCCCTCAGTCCCCACACACACCTGGCTCACCAGGTCCCAGTCTCTATTAATATGTTACTTTGTAAGTATGCCACAGGTTTTTCTCTCACATGTTTGTTCTTCATTCGCAAATCAGTCGAGGAGTGTTTTCTGTTTTGTTTTTTTTTTGCACAAGACCCAGGCTTATTGGCTCATGTGTCCTGATGGGCTTCCTGCCTGCAGTATTGTCGAGGGTACACGTGGTCTGTGAAGGAAGTCAGGGTCGATTCCTGCTCTGGACTTGGCTTGCTTTGACTTTTATTTTCATAGGGACGAGGGGCCTTGCCTTATTGACCTCTGAATCCTCCCAATGCGTACCTTTTAACAAAGCGAGCCTTGATAAATGTTGAGTGAATGAGTGACTGAAGTGAACCTCTGGGGCGAGTGGAAAGGCTTGCCGACAAGGAAGGAAGAAGGAGATGGCTTCACAAAGGAAGTGACCACGAGGGGGAAAGAAGAGAAGGGAGAGGGAGCAGTCCTTCGGGCACTGTGCACACCAGACTCTAGAAGGCTGACTTTGCAATAGTATGTTTAGAGAAGTTGGGACGACCAGGGGAGCTTCTCTCTTCTTTTTAATGCATTCAGTTTTGTTATTGTTTGGTTGGTTTTTGCTTTAGTTTTATCTCTTCCTGTTGTCAGTGAGATCTCAGACGTGGTTTACATCTTGGAATTGTTTGTACCCTGTTGATACAGAGAACTGTATTACATGATATATCCTTGGCTGAGGGACTGGGGTTCCATATGGTTTCACGGACATGAGTTTTTAATCTCTCCCATCCCAACCCCCTACCCCAATTTTAAGTTACTTAATGGAAGGCACCTGGCTTCCTGTTCTTTGTCTCTTCCTAAAACTAGATAATATGCCAAATATGTATTAATTGCTTTCGAGAGCACATGGCTGGCTCTGCATAAACCAACCTGTCACCTGAAACAATGAAAAATCTGATGTTCTAAAAGCAGCGTTGCGAACTGAAATGCTTAAAGGGGCTGAGCCAGGTGAAGGGATAAGCAAAGGAGGCTCTGTACTCAGCTGCCACTTGCGGTCATGTGGAAATGCTTGTTAGATGTTAGCATAGATTTAGACGTTTTAAGAAACTGGAAATGCAGACACTTGTGTGCAGCCTCCTGACTTTTAAATGTTGGCACCTGATTCAACTATTTTATAACACCGAGGGAGCCCAGTCAAACATCTGCAGGCCAGATTTGACCTGCAACCTGCTTTTCTTTCCTTTTTTCTAGTGATGGTGGATTTTAATTTAAAACATGGTACCAATTCTCAGAATACCTGGGCACCAGGCTCCACACTCATACTCATAATACAGCTAGAATATATTCCTGTGTTCATTATTTCAAGAAGAATTCATTGACCGTCTACTGAGGACACAGAATTTATCATTTAATAAGGAGACAGAGAATATGAACAAACTGTTGTGCAGTAGAGTAGTAAATGAAACAGCAATATTTACTAGCAGAGGTCCTCAGAGGAAAGAGTGAGTTTATCTGGGGTATCAGGGAAGCCTTTTAGGAGGTGGTGACAGCTAAAAGGGACCTTGAAGGACGCATAGGAGTTTGTTAGGGTAACAGACAATTCTCAGACTAGATTCAGGACTAAGTTTAGTACTGGGGTTTATATTTAGATCAATCCCAGAGTCTGGCTTTAATCACGACTATAAAATTATAAACTTGTCTTCACCTGATTTGGTCTTGTTTGGCCTTCCGAAACCCTTCCAGCAATATCAGATGAACTCACTGAGCTCTGTGGAAAAACAAAAACCTCTGAGGAGTTGCCATGCTAGTTGAATTCTCTGCCCCTGTGACCTTCAACGGCCGTTCTTTCTAGCTTTTTATCTGAGTAGAATCTAGTTAAGCTAAATTTAAAAAACGGATGAAACATACAGAGCCCTCTGCGTCTGAGGTTTGTTTTAAGAATTTTAACATTAAACGAAGCTTTCAAATCTGAACGTAAATCAACATTATATTGAAATAGACTAAGTGATTGAATTGTAAATTCAGGAAATGTACCTTGTAGCATGTAACCTTCAGGCTATATATTTTTTCCATATTTCAAACATATAGGAGAACTTGATAATTCTGAATTTGGTGAATTTCATGTAGTCAGTGCTTATCATAGTAACCTTCAAAGCTGCCCCAGTAAAAATTGTTATGAAGCATTACATTTTCATGAATTGTGGATAACTGTAAGCATCTGGAAATGCAAGGCAGCACGGAAAGTACTGAGAAAGGCATGGTGATGTTTACCTGGGGATTTGAGGATGCAGATTGGAGCATTAATTTCTTGGCACTCAAAGTTGTGGAATGTCCGTTGCTATCAGTGGATGTTACACCAGGGAAATTTTATCCCTGGCACGAAAAGATTAAGTAACCCAAACTGTGACATGGAAGACCAGTGTTTCCAGGAGCTAAAGCAGTTTGGCTTTGTTGTGTCACGTCTCTTACCATGAGGATACACTTGTCTGAGAGCTGCCTGACCTATTTGAGAACCACTTCGTGGGACCAGGTAGCCATTCGCAATCTGCCAAAGCTCTCTAGGAGACTCTGGAACAAGTCTTTAACTGACCAGCCTTCGGTGATGATGCATATCCTTGAAGTCCTGGCTGTGTGGGTCAGGGAAGGGAGGGGAGGTTGGGGTATATACCAAGGAGACACATAGAAGCATCTGAAGTCTCTCAGCAGAGCCGACCTAGGATGGGCTGAGGCTCCACGAGGAGAGAACTTCAGGTAGGTGTGAAGCTCAGTGCAGCTTGGGATAGTCAGACTTTAGAGACAAATGGGAGTGGCCTTCAGCTGTGCCTGGCCTGCTGCAGTCGCTCAGAAATATGCTAGGACTGGGGTCACAGTAGTCCCCAAACCGATCAGACAGAAGGAGATAAATATTCCCAGGGCCCTCATATCCTGATGCACTGACGTGTAGCTTATGTACTTGGCCGCCCCTGAGCAGTCAGGACCAGCTTCAAGGGCACAAAGACATCCCCTCTCCCACCTGCCACCACGTACACATATACATGCACACACAAGCTCAGGTCACATTTTCAGACATTCTGATGGACATCTTTGGACAGGTGAGGTCAGAGAGCACCTTTGTGAGATTGGGAAACCAGGGCGATATTGCTGAGTCTCCTGTTCATAAAACCATCTTCATTCAATCCAGTTGCAGCAGCCTTTTCTGCCTTTAAAACAGCCTGTGGCCCTTACCTGGCTCAGTTTCTACTGATCACCGTCAGCCTCGGGTCTCAAAAGCAAGAACTAAAATAATTCCTGAGTTTTCTGCAAAATCTGGACGTCAGACCCTTTACCTGCACGGAGGCCCCCTGGAATGAGGGATGCCACCCCGTAGGTCACAGGCCCTGTTCCGAAGACAGTGGTACTGCTGACTCATTGGTGACCTGAGACAGGCCGCACAAACCCGTCACCACCACCTCCAGCCATACCCTGTGGCTGATAAATCTCTGCGTCTCTGAACCTCACAGGTAGGAGGGTAGAAGGGCCGGGAGAGTACTTACCTGTAAAGTGATGCACAGTAAACGAGCAGGGTTGTGCGTGCAGAGAAGTCACCCATGCAGTTCTATCAGCTTAGTATGTGCTGCACTGAGGCCGCAAGGCGATTTCTACAGCTGGCTTGGGGGAAGACCAGGCCTCGTCAAATCTAGGGTTTTCCACATGGGTGTCTGACGGTGATGTCAGTAAAGTTTGAGGTTGTGCTGTACCTTATTAGCAGACAGATGTCATCTCACCGAACCCTTACGCTTAGCCTGGAGTATTATTGCTTTTTTACAAACAGGAAGATAAAATTCCTAGAGGCTTCTTCTTCTTAGCCAGGGTTCTTCTCCTGGTCCAAAGCTTCTGGCCCAAAGTAGCCACGGCCAGCTCACGCCTTCATCTCCAATTCTCCCCTCCATTACTTTCCCCTGGCCTGCAGAAGGGAAGGCTGGAGCAGTAGCCTTCAGCAAATCAGCCAATTCAAAGGCATCTGAGGGTCTGTTTGGACTTGGCAATGTGCTACACTTTGGACAAATGAAGTTAAATACATTTGGGTGATGTCCTAATAATCCGAGTGATAGGCAACAGCATGGTGGGCCTAAATACTATTTCCCCAAATAAGGACGATGAATCTAATAGCCTAGTAACATGATCAAATCGCTCTCAATAGAAACATGTTTATGCCAAGGAATAATAGAGTTAGAATATTATATCCCAACTTTCAAGATCATGTAATCTACCCGCCTTGTTATCTGATTCTCAGATTGATTCATGCCTGGTACAAGGTCACATGGTCTGTTTAGGGCAGACAGAACCCAGGAGTCCTGATTCCCAGCACTGTGCCTTTTCCACTGTGCAATGGGTAACACACTTGAAATTTGCCTGAATGAAGGAAGAGTAAGAACTCAGCAGGAGACATGTGCTGTCAGACTAATAGGCGGCTTTGGGAAATGGTTTAGATGAAGTGGGCTGATGGAAAACACCCACCTGCAAGGAGGCATGATGGAGAGGACCAGAGAGGCAGGAAGGGAAGAGGAATCACTGGGTGGAGGGGCAGAAAGACAACAAACACTAAGCTCCAAGCTCTCTTGAATTCAAGTCCCAACTCCGCCAGTTTCTCGGTTAGGTGACCAGGGGCACGTTCCTGAAATTCCTAGAACCGTAATTTTCCATCCAAACAAAGCAATGAAAAATGTCTAAAATGTCTAGTCCAGGGCTTCCCTGGTGGCGCAGTGGTTGGGAATCCGCCTGCCGATGCAGGAGACACGGGTTCGTGCCCCGGTCCGGGAAGATCCCACATGCCGCGGAGCGGCTGGGCCCGTGAGCCATGGCCGCTGAGCCTGCGCGTCCGGAGCCTGTGCTCCGCAACGGGAGAGGCCACAACAGTGAGAGGCCCGCGTATCGCAAAAAATAAAGAAAAAATGCCTAGTCCACTGACTGTCATATAGGAGAAGCTGAACAAATGTTGTACTTTTTTCCTTTCTCTTCCTGTGAAGTCAGTGACCGGCAGCTGGGTAGCAGGGAAACAGAGGCGATGCAGAAAGGTGATCCGTTTGTTCAGCAAGAGTCTTTCTGAGAAACTGGTCTGAAAGGATGTGGTATTAGGCCCACATTTGCTGCATTAAATCAGTTTCTCTTCACTATTGACTTGTTTGTTTGTTTTGGATTTTCCTGGGAATTTGTATTTCTGGAGATTCTCTGGAGATATTTAGCTCTAAGTAGATCCTTACTGGCTTGTAGCTCAATGACTCAGAGTGAACCTTTAAGCAAGAGTATGTGTATGAGATGTGCTGGGGTTGAATGAATTGGAAATACCCTGAATTAAGCTATTTATCTCATCTGCTGGTTAACTTTGAAGGGGAAGAGAGTCATGGCTGGATCACAGAATCCTTTGCGGTTCTGAGCAAGGCAATAGGTTTCTCCCCACATACAGAGAAAAATTTTCTTAAAACCCAAAGATCTTCAGGGATCCTGTGAAGCCTGTCTATTACTTCCTTAAATAAGAAATGAATCCGAAATTAAGATTGAATCCTCGATGGTAGTCTGCATCATAACCTACCTTCTACCTTTATTCCTTCATCTTGTGTTAGACACTTTCTATTTTATATGATTCTTTCCTTTAGACCTGTTTTAAAACCCTTACCAAGTATGCTGGGTCCCTGAATGTCCACCTTTAAAAATTCAAAGTACAGGCCCCCCTAAGAGCAAGAATTGTTTTCACGTTTCCCTTTTTATGGTTGCATTTCTTTCCCAAGTAGCTAAATATTGAATGGGATGGGATGATAGATAAAGAATCATGTCATAGGAATCGTACTGCATAATAGGTATCTTTCAAAGCAATTTTAATGTGACGAAAATCAGAATTTCATAGTCGAATGTGTTGTGCATTTTTTGATATGAGATGCATGCAGATGTTTTCCAATAAGCCTTGCTCATATTTCATTGTTCCGTGTGATGCTGTTCAAGGCAGGCATTGAGATGCTTGAATTAACGCACAGATCTCATAATAATATGCGTGCAAAATGCCATTACCATGACGCTGCAGCAGAATTTGCCATAAAAGTGGGGAAAGCCAAAATGCAAGAGATAATTGAGAAGCTGACGCCTCTGATGCAAACTTATCTTCTCATTACAATGTTACATCCATTGCAAAAAGAAAAAAATAACTGACTGCATTAATTCCATACAAAACAGAACATTTGAGGTGCTCCTGCATGCCCTTGGTGCAGCTGGATGGATTACCACCACTGATTGTTCACTAAGTTTCCAGACTGTTTACTTTAGTAGCTAAATGTTGCTGCTATTCTCAGACGAGATTGCTGAGACACTGAAGATCCACATAACATGGTATTCTTGGTGACTCCTCAAAGCAATTTTCTGATATCTAGACCTTACCCAAATTGAGAGGAACCATTAAACCCATTTCACCAAAGATTGTGACCCATTTCTGAAGAATATCTGCTTTATCTATTCATCCACCCACCCCCCGACCCCAAATATTCCCTTGTTCCCTTTCCCAGTCAATTCTCCATAATCTCCAGCCCCAGGCAACCACTGATCTGCTTTCTGTCACTATGGATTAGTTTTGCCTTTCAAAAGTTTAATATAGGGCTTCCCTGGTGGCACAGTGTTTGAGAGTCCTCCTGCCGATGCAGGGGACATGGGTTTGTGCCCCGGTCTGGGAAGAGCCCACATGCCGCGGAGCGGCTGGACCCGTTAGCCATGGCTGCTGAGCCCGTGCGTCCAGAGCCTGTGCTCCGCAACGGGAGGGGCCACAGCAGTGAGAGGCCTGCGTACCACACACACAAAAAAAAGTTTAAATGAAATCATGTAATGTATATGCTTTGGTGTCTGGCTTATTTTGCTTAGCATGTGTTTGATATTCATCCGGGTAGCTGCTTGTATCAGTTCTTCCACAATGACTTGATCTTTTGATTTGCGTTGCAATATGTCATGAGTACTTCCTCAAAGGCATTCGTGAGAATGTCCAGTAAGTTAATGACCAGCTTTTTGGTAGTAGATGCATTTGGGTCTCAGTTAATCATTAAAAATGTTCCCAGGGCTTGTTAGCCTAATGCGGTGTTGCCAAAAGGGAAGATATGTATTTTTAGCTGGATTCTAAGGAAAATAGATAAGTACATAGAAAAGTTAGAACAAGATTTTTGGTGTTAAATACACCTGGGTTCCAATTCAGTCTTTGCTACTCATTAATATCATGACCCTGGGCAAGTAACTTCATCACTAAAGTTCTGGTATCTCCTCTGTGAAGAACAAAACCCAACATTTAGCTCTTGGTTGTTGTGTGTGTATGTTTTAAGAGTTAAGTGAGTTACCATACGGAAAGCATATAGTACAGTGTATTAAACTGTAAATAACAGCTATTAAATTATATCACTTCTCTTGTTTTTTGTACCATTTTCTTATATGTCTTTGCTTCTCTCACAGTGCTTAATGCACTTTTGGGAATTAATAGCTTTTCATTGGCTTTTACTATCAAGCATTTTGATAATTGCCTTCAGCCATTTTGGGTACACTTGTATACTTTGCAACATAAATGTGACCCATTTCCAACTTTTTAAAAGTATATAATTGAAAACCAACAGTATTTGCATAGCATGGAAATTTGCTCATTTCATACACAATCATAAAATACTACACAAACCGTTCCACAGAATAAAAATCAGGTAAAGCTGTGTGTAGAATTGTATACAATTTGTAAGAGAAGCACAGTTAAGCCACTATTATCCCTGTTATGTTAGAAATTGTAATAACCATTCTAGAAGCTAATCCAATTCTGCCTTTTTCTGAGTCCTACATTGTGTGACCTTAGACAAGTCATTTAAATGCTTTAGGTCTCAGTAGGTAAAATGAGGCATTTGTCAAGGACCCAGGAGCCCTTCTTTCTGTTATATTTTGGTTTGCACTGAGAAAAAGGGATCAGGTTAGGGGGCGGGGGTGTGGGGAAACTCACTCAATGCTGAGTCAGCGTGAAATAACATAAAGAAAGGGGAGGCATGCTCTGTACACCTAGGTTTGAGTCTCACTTCTGAAACTTTAGCTCCAAATGCACTATATCAAATCAAATGCTTATTACTGGAAAATACGGTTTCCTTCAGCAGAAAAAAAACTTTGAAAATTTTGGAAGCTAATATGTTCACCAAGGTAAACTAACAGCCAGTTGGAAAATGCAATTTCCATACATAATATCAATAAAAAAATATGAACTACCTAGCAGTAAACCTAATAAGATATATCTAAATGAACAAAATGGAAAATTTTAATAAGAAAAGAAGGGAAGAAATGAATAAGTGGAAGTATATTGTATATCCATGAGATGAGAAAAGTCAATGTTATAAAAATGTTCATTCTCCCAGAGCCAATCTACAATTAAATGCATTTTCAATCAAAATTCAACAGAATTTTTTATGAGACTTGCCAAGCTGATTATAAAATACACCTGGGAAGCTTAAAATGTTCTCATATAGACAAGACAGCTTTGAAAATTAAGAACTACAGCAACGTGTGGGGTGGAAAAATTATCCTATAATGCTTTAAAATATACTTAAAATTGTAGTAATTAGAGAAGAGTGAGTTTGAACCAGGAAGAGAGAAATCCACTGATAGAAGTCCAAAAGCAGACCTATTTTAAAATGTGGATTTATTTTATTGTAAAAGTGGCAGTGGGGAGTAATGAACTATGCGTAAATGGTTGGTGGACATTTGACAATACAGTTGAAAATCATCATCATCGTCATCACCATCATCAGAGCCCGACCTCACCATAAAGAAATACAAATTCTGCACAGGTTAATATTCTAAATGTACAAATAATATAAACGCTGAGGAATTTCAGAAGACCGTTATTATTTATCTTAGTGTACTGGATGCTTTCTCAAACAACACAAAAAACCAAAATAACAAAGAAAAGGACTGTTAAATTTTGACTACCTCAAAATTTCTAATTTTTTGTTGACCAGATAGTCCATAAACATAAGCAAGAATAAGCAACAGACCTGGAGAAAACACTTTAACATATTTAACAATAAAGGAATGAAATCTAAAGTGTATGAATAGTTCCTATGAATTAGAGTTACGAATTTGTAATGAGTTAGAAAAAATGAAGAGGGAAGACAAAGGGTGGAAAATAGGCAGTTAACAGGATAGGAAACACAAACAGCTAATAAGCGTACGAAAAGACGCTCACCTCACTACTAACCAGAAATTAAAGTCCAAGACACTTTTTTTTCACCAGTATATTCTGGCATAAATAAAATTGTGATAATATTAAGCGCTGTCAAAGGTAGAGCTTGCTACGTTGAGAACAGTGTTATTTCACTGATCGGATGGGATAGCCATTTTGTAATACATGCAGACAAGTGTAAAAAAATGGTAGAGCAAAACAGTCTCATGCACTGTTGTTGAAAATATAAACTTCAAGCATTGCTGGTAAGATTATAAATAGGTACAGTAATTCTTGTGTGGCAATTTAGTAAGAAGAACATCTACCCTTTGATTTAGCAGAAACTCTCATTCATATGCAGATGGTGACAGGTAAAATGTTATACACTGTTTTCAATAGCAAATCAGTAGAAACAACCTAAATGCTCACCAAAAAAATTTACTTTACTGACAATATTATGCAACAGTTTAAAATAATCAAGTTAAACTATATCTACTCATCTAGAACGATCTCTAAAGTATATATATATATATATATATATATATATTTTTTTTTTTTTTTTTTTTTTCCTGATACGCGGGCCTCTCACTGCTGTGGCCTCTCCCATTGCGGAGCATGGGCTCCGGACGCGCAGGCTCTGCGGCCATGGCTCACGGGCCCAGCTGCTCCGCGGCATGTGGGATCTTCCCGCACCAGGGCACGAACCCATGTCCCCTGCGTCGGCAGGCGGACTCGCAACCACTGCGCCACCAGGGAAGCCCTAAAGTATATTAATCGAAAAAAATGAAGTTGCAAAGTAGTACAGACAACGTGATACCATTTATATTAAAAACATACATGTGGGACTTCCCTGGTGGTGCAGTGGTTAAGAATCAGCCTGCCAATGCAGGGGACATGGGTTTGAGCCCTGGTCCCAGAAGATCCCACATTCTGCAGAGCAACTAAGCCCGTGCGCCACAACTACGGAGCCTGCACTCTAGAGCCTGCGAGCCACAACTACTGAGCCCACGTGCTGCAACTACTGAAGCCCATGTGCCTAGAGCCTGTGCTCCGCAACAAGAGAAGCCACCACAATGAGAAGCCCGCGCACCACAGCGAAGAGTAGCCCCCGCTCGCCGCAACTAGGGAAAGACCGCGCGCAGCAGCAAAGACCCAACGCAGCCAAATATAAATAAATTTAAAAAAAATACATGTGTAGGTATATGTATGTATATATATGGAAAATATTCTGGAAAAATACATGGCATACTGGTAACAGAGGCTACCTTTAGGAGAGGGAATATGATGAGGGATGGTCAAGTGATACTTCATCTTTCTTGTAGGGTTTGAATTCTTTAGTGAGAAATTATTCATATATTACTAATTCTTTAAAATAAAAGTAAATTAAAATAGTATCAATGGTCGAAGAAAATTATAAATATTGGGAATAATTGGTAGACATGCAATATATACACAGGCAAGCACACACATACATTTATAATGATAGACTTCTGAGAACGTGTAATCTTTGTGTTTCATAGGGACTCGAAACAAAAAGCACATATTGCAAGGGAAATTATTAATCTAGATCTTAAAATGCTAAGCTATCCTCAGTAAAATCTCGCCCTGGAGAGTAGTGAGGGGCAGGGGAGAGCAAATGTGTTCCAGAGATCTCGTGGAAGGGGGGAGGGGGGAAGGAGGAAGAGAGAAGGGGCAGTGAAAGTGTTCTTGAAGACAGTTTAGCAGGTTGAGGAAATGCAGACATAGAGGAAACGTTGTGTCTCCGTGGGGAAAATAGCTGGTATCGTGTTTTCTCAAAACATGAGGAGGATATGTGTATTATTTAGGGCAAAAGAGCACTAGAACTTTTAACAAGGGGAAAAATAAGAAACTAATAACACCTTAAACCAATAAAAATACTGAATCAGTAAGAGATGGAAGAACAATATAACATAAGAGATCTAAATTAAGAGGGAATGAATAAAATAACCATATCAACATGACACTACAATGTATACAGATGGGAAGGGAAATAGGGTCAGATAGTGGTCAAAAGCCGAGTGAGATTGTCAGATTGGGTTAGATAACAATACCCAATAATAAGCTGTTTATTAAACAAACAAACTTATAGTGGGGAAAATAAATGAATAGGTAATACCTGAAAAATGCAAACATGAAGAAAACAGGTATGGAGGAATTACACACATAAAGTGAAATTTAAGGGTAATTAGAGAGGCATTTGTAATTAGTAATAATAAACAGTATAAGTCATGAATAAAAATTTAGTGGTCACAAAATTGTGTGCACCAAATACCACAGCAGTTACAAAAAACTTAAATGCAAGGAGAACATAATAGTTAAAAATATATCATTATGGAAAGTGACTTCAGAACACAAAGACATAGATTCTTTCAGAATTGGGTAACTCTGACAGACAAATAATAGGTAGGGCATAAAGAAACAAATAATACAACCAATAATCTTGATGTAATAGCTATATACAAAAGTCTACATCATTTCAATAAGGTATATCCATTATTTTCATGTGTCTATGGAACATGTGGAAAAGATCAGTTGTGCCTTAGCCACAGAGAAAACCTTAATGAAATAAAAAATGTGTGGATTTACAGGCTGATTCTCTGATAATAAGCTAATAAAATTACAAATTAATAATAAAAAAGTGATCAAAACATAACGATAATGCTGATATTACCATTATTATCCTATATTGTGTTCGAGGTTCCAGTGAGTTCAATAAGACATGAAAATGAAATCTCAGGTATAAATTTTAGAAAGGTAGAACTACAACTGTCTCTTTTATTCATTTTATAGCTCCAACTTAGAAATCCTCTCTAATTTGAAAAAAATGTACTATAAAAATGGTAAACTTGTTCAACTGAAGGTAAATATAATAACAATTAATAGCTCTTGCTTGTTCTTGGAATAAAGCACCTAGAAATGGAAACAGGAAATGAATCCCTCTCATAGTCAGGATTAAAACTATAATATATTTAGAAATAAATTTTAAAAGAAATGTACTGAACCACATGATAAAATTCACAAAAAAAAACCCTGGAATTGAATTAAATTATTTTAGTGTAGTTTTGGAGAAATAGATGCCTGAGAAGAGAAAATTTAAGAAAAATGTAAAAAAGAAGAAAAGTCAGGGGACTCTCTTACAGGTATCAGAACAACTAGAAAGTTACTGTATTTAAAATCAATGTGGTATTATCATAGGAATTGACAAACATACCAGGGGAACAACATATAAGATTTAGAAATAGATCTTAGTATGTATAAAAATCTAATATATGATAAAGTCAGTATTTCAGTCCTTCAGGAAAAGGGGTGGATTATTTGATAGATTATACTTATATTACTAGCTAACTATCTGGTAAAAAAAAAAAAAAGGTATATAGAAAATAGGTATAATTGGTTATCTTATGCCTCATGTCAAATTCTAGATACATTAAAAATTTTAATATAAAGGAAATGATAGATATTACAAAATAATATGGGATACATATATAATCAAGTATAGAAATCCCAGAAACTGTAAAATAAAGGTGAATATATTTGATTCTGTAAAAACACAATAATGTGTATGGCTATTAAAAAGTACCATTAACAAAGGCAGTAGACAAACAATAGATTTGGGGGAAAAATGTTTTCAATGTAGATAATAAATATCTGTAATATACAAAGGACTTTTACAAATTGACAAGAAGGGGACATAAAAGACACTAGAAATTGAGCAAGGCAGTTGATAAGTGCAAGTACTAATGGTCAACAAACTTTCAAAAGATACTTACGAGTATTCAGGGAAATGAAAATTTAGGTAACAATTACAATCATATTAGCAATAATTAAGGAGGGAAATAATTTTGACTGTTATGGATACCGTGCAGAGGCTACTCTCATGTATGTGAAGTGTTATACTTTTTGGAAAACAAGCAAGCTGTATCTACTAAAATTGAAAATACTTCTTTTCAGCCAGCAATCCTAATCCCAAGACTCTGTGCCATAGAAATAAAGTATTAGTCCAGAAGAGGAAAATTGTACAGAAGAGGAAACGAAAACTGATGAGAGATTTCTATAAGTTTGGGGGAGAGAGAAACAAATGGAGTAATAGCAGCTGAATTAATGAAGTGAAAGAAGCTACAACCTAAGTATTGGCATTGGGCAAATAGCAAGAGGAAGCAACTCTCCCTGCAGGACCCTTGAGGGGTACCACTGGGAGACCCCCCAGGTGCCAGAGAGAGAAGCATTGGAAGTCTGTGTGTAGAGTGGCTAGACCCCCAGATTTGCTTCCACCATCACTCACACCCATATTCTGAGAAATAAAGGAAATTGAGCAGGAAGGGCCCATACTCAGAGATGCCAGTATAACCAAAGTCTGGAGTGAATAATAGGGCTGAAAAGAGGGAGTTAAATGAGAGTCTACATGCTGAACTGTGGGAAGCCCCCCGTCCCCACCTCCACTTCTGTCCAGCTGCCAGAACATCAACATGCAGATGTACACCACCCTGCTCCAGCCCAGGAGGGAGGTTGGAGGATTCATCTCAGTAACTGAAAAACTTCCCATTTCTGTTATCTGGAGAGTGTCCTCAATGGGAAGGTCAGCTCGTCACCCTCTCAATGAAGCCCAGCCAGGAACAAGCCATGCCCGTGCACAGGGGTGTGTAATCAGCTGTTAGAAATGCATTCTCCTACACGAATTGACAGTCGAGGGTGACCAGACATTTGAGGACACATTCATAAATGAAAGACACCAATACAAACAAATGGAGAAAAAGGACCCAGAGTTCACAGAAATAACTCAGTGAACATTGAAAAGAAAAAATATGACAGAAAATGTTAAATCTATTGATACAGAAATGGTTACTATAAAAAGAGATTAGAGAAATTTAAGAATGCTTGGAAATTACACTGTGGTAACCAAAATAAAAGACTCAGTAGAAGGGTTGGAAGATTGAGAAAAAATTAGAGTCCAAAAATAAGGAAATTAGAGGATCAATGCAAAAGTAAGAATAATAAGGATACCAGAAAGAGACCACAGAGAAAACAGAAGAATGCAATTATGAAACAAGTAAGATAGCTCTGAACTAAGGAAAGGCACAAGCCTGCAGATCGAAAGGGCCACTGAGTACGTAGCCCAGTGATTTAGGAAACACCTCCGTCAAATGTATCATGAAATTTCAGAATACTCGAAGAGAAAAGATGCTCCTTAAGGACCAAGGTGACCAAAGAATAACGGAGCAATTACAGATAACAAAATAGGAATTACAAGCTGAATGGCGTCAGACTTCTCAATAGCATCACTCTTAAGGAAGCAGTGGAATGATGTTCACCCTACTACAACCAACAAAATATTAATCAAGCACAAGAATAAAGATATTTGCCAGCTTACAAGGACTCAAACAAACGAAAGAATAGTATGTGCCCCATTTCTCATTTAGCATAATGCCCTTAAGGTCCATCCAAGTTGTCACAAATGGTAGGATTTTCTTCTTTTTATGGCTGAATAATATTCCGTTGTGTGTGTTTGTGTGTGTGTGTATCACATTTTCTTATCCATTCTTCCATTGATGGATACTTACATTGTTTCCATGTCTTGGCTATTATAAATAATGCTGCAATGAACATGGGAGTGTAGATATTTCTTCAAGACAAGTGGTTTCATTTCCTTCAAATATATACCCAAAAGTAGAATTGCTGGAATGTATGGTAGCTCTATTTTTAATTTTTTGAGGAAACCCCATACTTTTTTCCCATAGTGGCTGCATCAATTTACATTCTCACCAACAGTGCACAAGGTTCTCTTTTCTCCATATCTTTGTCAACACTTGTATTTCCTTTTTTTTTTCACCTTTTGAAAAAAATATTTTATTTATTCTACTTATCAGCCACAATCAGAGGTTCAATTCTAAGGCCGACCTCACTTGTGTACTAAAGTAAGAAAAAAAATAAGAACTAAACCCAGGTTATTCTATTAAGTTTTGAAAAGTTATATAAAACATCATGGAATTTGTTCAAGATTCTGTTTATGTTCAAGCATTTCTAGTATGTGTAACTAATTACATGCATTCATTGTTGTTTTTTTATTAAAACATTTAGCTAACACTGAGGCCTATCCCATATAACAGATAAAGTAAGCTGAAATTACAGTTTTGGAATTTATACTTACTATAATTTCAAATCATTGTTTTAAACTGTTTATATTGCAGTGCCTGAATATTCATATTTAACACATTCTTACTGTGTTTCTTTCTCAGCTTCCTGAGTAAAAGGTACTGAGTAGACTAAAGGGGGATTTAAAACTAAGGAAAAATGTCTCCCATTTACCCTCAAAGTCACAATAATCCAATGTTAAAAGCCAGCTGGTTCATGTTAACAGGGCTATATCCTATTCCCATCGCATTTTTATTTTTATGTTATATGAAAATTGACATAAAGATAGAGCAGTGACCACAGTGACATCTTAATACAGAAGTGGTTTTATAAATTATAAATGCAGTTTTTTTATGAACTTGGAAGTGACTGGTTTTACAAACAGGTGCAATTGATGGCTGCCTATATGATTTAAGACAACAAAAGCGCCTCCTCTCTCAACTATACTGCTCTCTAAGTATCTGCTGTGTGGGCACTTAAATCCATGCTGGACAATCCCAGCACACTAGCCTAGTGATTGGTCCAGGAGTAGACTTGTGACCAAGCACAGCCAATAAACTTCCTCCCTAATGTAACACTTGTATTTCCTGTCTTTTTGATAATAGCCATCCTAACAGGTGTGAGGTGATATTTCATTGTGATTTTGATTTGCATTTCTGTGATAATTAATGATGTGGAGTATCTTTCATGTGCCTGTTGGCTATCTGTATGTCTTCTTGGGGAAAATGTCTATTAAATTTCTCTAAAAAATTCCATTTTTTAATCAGATCGTTTGGGTTTTTTGCTATTGAGTTGTATGAGTTCTTTACATATTTTGGATGTTAACCACTTATCAGATACGTGATCTGCAAATATTTTCTCCCACTGAGTAGGCTGCCTTTTCATTTTGTTGATGGTCTCCTTTGCTGTGTGTATATTTTTAGAATAGTGTCTAATATGCAAAAAGCAGTTTGTGCCATGACTATGATTATTATTCCAAAAACTGGGGGCAAATATAAGGAGGAAACGTGGTAATAGAATATAGGCCGAAGAGGTGGAGAAGAATGGGAGAAAAGACTTCTATTTTTTGCTTTAATTATAAACCATTTCGTAATATTTGACTTTTAAACTTTTACATATTTTACTGGAACAAAATAAAATTAATTGACATGAAATTAACCGGCAGTGCAAGATTAAAAGGAAAACAATGATAATAGGGCTATGATGAGTATAACTATTTGAATTAAAATTGGAGCAAAGAAATTAATCAGTCCATTAAAGGCACAGAAGTGAAGAAAAATCAACACAGACCTCCCCAACAAAGAAAGAAATTTGAATAAGCCTGAAGTAGGGAGAAAAAGTAAAAATGCAAATAAATGACATTGGAAATTAGAAAATGGTTTGAACTACAGATAAGGAGAGCTTTACACCAATAAAATTGAATGCATAATATTCTAAGGAAGACAGAGGAGGAAAATCATCTCAGGAGATGGTAGCAAGCTTTAGCTGACCAGTGACAATGACAGGAGAAGAAGCTCCAGGGGCAGACTTACCTCAAAACAAAGCAGCAGTTTCACAAGACTGTACCTTCCCATCCTTTTGACACAGATAATTTGTATCATCATTTAAACCATTTCAGAGGGAAAGTTTCCCAACTCATTCCACAAGGCTAGGCGAACCCAGATACTGACATTGGACAAGCAGAGCCCACACAAACCCGAAGTATAAGTCTCTCACTTATGAAACACATGTGGGAAAAAAGGTAAATAATTCTAAACATTGACAAATAACACCCCATGCCTTTCATTCCAAGTTGGTCCTTTCCTGTGAAACTGTTCCTTTAAGCAATGAAATAGTCACCAAAACAAGGTGGGCCTGACTCTACTGCCAACCACAGGTGTAGCTTCAGGGCCTCCCCAGGTTTGCTCTGCATCGTGGTCTGGGAGGTAAAAGGTGTGTGGCCTTCTCATATCTGTGTCGATGGAATGAAGCCCATAGTGACGTTCGACCTGCGTTGAGAAGCAGGACACGTAATAGTCTTTATCTGGCTTTCAGGTCTAGTTCGCTGCTATTACCAACAAGGTTCTCTTTCTCTGCTTCTCCCTGTGTCGCTTCCCTTAAGTGGCTCTTACTATGATGGCAAATTACATCCTTGGGAAGGCATATTTATAGCCTAATGAATACATAGATAAAATACATGCACTTCTATATCCATGGGGGGAGGGAAATAAAGAGTAAATCAGCCCCCCTCCACTTAATCAACAAAACGTTATGTCACATGTCCCAGAAGTTAAAACAAATATGAACTAAAAGTAAAATGAAACAAAATGGCTTGATGTTTTGCCCCCTTGAATGATCACCATAAAATCTTTAGAGAATGTTCTGTCACTTTCTGTTCTTCTTATCAAATTCTGTGGGTCCCTTGTTTTCAAATATATATTTAACCTCTTTTCAAATGTACACATTTTTTTCTTTCAAATTTAAACACTTGTAAGTAAAAGGACTACCTTCTTCCCGTAGATCACAAAACAATTCTGGGAGGAGGTAAGAACTTGTGGGAGAGGGTGTCTTGGGTGTGCTCATACTAAAGAAAGTTTTGTAACGTTGATGCATGAAGGAACTGGGGTGTGACATTCCCAGCCCCTAACTGGTGAGCACACTCATTCTCCTTCCTGCAGTGCAGTGCTTATAAAAGTCAACATGCTGTTTAAAAAAAACAATGATATATTACTAAAACTTATAACAAATTATTACCAAGCAAAGTTTAATCCAGTAGCACAAAGATCTAACTTAATTATTCCGTTTCTGTAATCCTCTACGTTAAAAAATAAAGAAAACAAATTTCATATAATCATCTCAGTGGCTGCCAGAAATTATGCCTCATTACCTAATTAAAAAGAAAAAAAAATCTTAGCAAGCTAGAAGATACTTAATAATAGTTGTCTATTAGAATCCAACAGCAAGTATCATTTTCAATGTTAAAACATTGAAGCATTTAAATTAAAATCATAAAAAATAGAAATATGTTTATATCTATTATTATTTAATATTTATTGGCCAATCCAATAAGAAAAGTAAACAAATAAGTGGCATATGTATTGGGGGAAAAAAAGGCATAGAGCTATCATTATTTCTGAATAATATGACCTGCGAAGTCTAAACAGATTACTAGAAAGCCTCTATGAACAATTAAGAAAATTCTTTAATGTGTAATACAGAAGTACAAAAAACTACACCATTTCTACATACCAATAAATGACTAAGTAAAGAATTATAAAGGGAAATGTATTGATAGTAGCAACAATAAAAACCATAAAAGACCAATAAATAAGTCCATGTGAGAGCTCTATAAATCATATGTGTTGCAAACTATAAGATTGTATTGGACAGTAAGAGATACATAATGTGGAAGCATATGATGCACATGCAAGACTTAACAATATAAAGATAATGTTACCTTAAACACACACACACACACACACACACACACACACACACGTGAGTCAAGTTTATTCAGTGTCTTACTGAGGACTATAGCCTGGGAGATGGCATTTCAGATCACTCTGAGAAACTGTTCCAAAGAGGTAGGGAGGGAAGTCAGCCAGTATACATGCGATTTTGGTGAAGGAGTACATGCAACCAAGCACACATCTTGGTTGCTGCTAGTCATGAGGAACGGATATCTTAGTTAATGATTTTAGTGCTTTTCTAAGTATGGGCAGATGCAAGAATCCAGGTTCATTAAAAATTTCTCCTGAAGATATCTAATGGTCTGAAGGCCTGTTCTGCCAGTTTTCTCAGAGCACAGAGTGCCTCGTTCCTGATCTCCACCCTGAACTCCTTTCAGGGGGTGTTGAAGGTCAGTGGCAGCAGTGGCTAATAACTCGGTCATTGTAGAACCAAATGAGTAGTGACATTCTTCAGTTGGCAATAACAATATTAATTCCCCAAATTGACGGAAATTAAATTGAATCCCATTAGTTTGTTTTACGGACTTTGACAAGAACTGGAAGAAACTTTTTGAAAAAGAAAGTATGAAGAGGGACTTGCTTACCAAATCTCAAAACAAAGTGCAAAGCTACAACTAAGTCAGTATGGTATTGGCTCAAAAGTAGAAAAACAGGGGCTTCCCTGGTGGTGCAGTGGTTGAGAGTCTGCCTGCCGATGCAGGGGACACGGGTTCGTGCTCTGGTCCGGGAAGATCCCACGTGCCGCAGAGCGGCTGGGCCCGCGAGCCATGGCCACTGAGCCTGCGCGTCCGGAGCCTGTGCTCTGCAATGGGAGAGGCCACAACAGTGAGAGGCCTGCGTACTGGAAAAAAAAAAAGTAGAAAAACAGATGAACTAAACAAAATAACATTTTCAGGAATAATGTTTAAATGGGAGTTTTGTTTACAATAGAGATATTTTAAATCAATAGAGAAAATAATAGACGTTTATCAATGTGTTTCAAAAAAATTAGTTTATTCTAACATTATTCAAGCAAAAATAAATTTCAAATAAATTAAAGCATTAAATATAAAAATAGAGAAGAGAATGGCATTATAATCTTTTGATAGGTAAGGTATTACTAAGCAAGACACAAAACCCAGAAGTCATAAATGACTGATATATTTAAATTCAAAACTAAACCAACCAAACAACAAACAACCCTTTTACACAAGACATCATAAAGTTAAGGGACAAACAACAGGGAGGAAAAAATCCCAATATTAGTATCCACGCTATATAAAGAGCCCCTCCAAAAATAAGGACAAATAACCCAATAGAAAAAATGATCAAAACCTTTGGAGAAGCAAAGGTTCAAAGCAAACTTTCCTGTGAAAAATTTTTTTCACAACAAAAAAATTTCCAAATATCAAATATACCATCAAGTGCATTAGTAATCAGTGAAATGAAAATAAAACAGCTATCAGAAACACTGACAAAAATTTTAAAAACTGATATCCAGCATTTGGCATGTGATACATCAATGCTGTTAAGTATGAATTGGTACATTTTTTTGGAAGGCCATTTAGCTGCTTATAACAAAAATCTAAGTGTGTGTGTTCTCAGCCCCAGAAATACCTCTTCTTGATACCTCTTCCACTGAAATGCTTGCGCACATGCATATATAGATTCGTTGGGATGTTTATTGCAATGTTCAGAAGAACAATGATTTGGAAACAACCAAAAGACCTTATTGGGAAAAAAGATTCAATAAAGAATGGTTCTTCCAAGTGACGGGACACAGTGCAGTGAGAAAAATTACCAGATTTATCCACATCTACTGACCAGAAGGGGTTCCAAAATATTGTATTATGTCTAAGAAAGCAAGTTGTACCACAGTATGCATAATACTGTGTCATCCATTTATGTTTTTGAAAACTGTGTGTTGGTATGTGTTTTAAATGTAGGTTTTGTAGTATAGTCCTAAGTCAGGGAGTCTGATTCCTCCAGCTCCGTGTTTTTTCTCAAGATTGCTTTGGCTATTCAGAGTCTTTTGTGTCTCCATACAAATTTTAAGATTTTTTGTTCTAGTTCTGTAAAAAATGCCATTGGTAGTTTGATAGGGATTGCATTGAATCTGTAGATTGCTTTGGGTAGTATAGGCATTTTCACAATATTGATTCTTCCAATCCAAGAACATGGTATATCTCTCCATCTGTTTGTATCATCTTTGATTTCTTTCATCAGTGTCTTATTTCTTTCATCAGTTTTCTGAGTACAGGTTCTTTACCTTCTTAGGTAAGTTTATTCCTAGGTATTTTTTTGTTGTTGTTGCAGTGGTGAATGGGATTGTCTCCTTAATTTCACTTTCTGATTTTCTCTTGTTAGTGTATATGAATGCAAGAGATTTCTGTGCATTAATTTTGTATCCTGCAACTTTACCAAATTCATTGATTAGCTCTAGTAGTTTTCTGGTGGCATCGTTAGGATTTTCTCTGTATAGTATCATGTCATCTGCAAACAGTGACAGTTTTACTATTTCTTTGCCAATTCGTATTCCTTTTATTTATTTTTCTTCTCTGATTGCAATGGCTAGGACTTCCAAAACTGTGTTGAACAACAGTGGCGAGAGTGGACATCTTTGTCTTGTCCTTGACCTTAGAGGAAATGCTTTCAGTTTTTCACCATTGAGAATGATGTTTGCTGTGGGTTTGTCGTATATGGCCTTTATTATGTTGAGGTAGGTTCCCTCTATGCCCACTTTCTGGAGAATTTTTATCATAAATCGGTGTTGAATTTTGTCAAAAGCTTGTTCTGCATCTGTTGAGATGATCATATGTTTTTTATTCTTTAATTTGTTAATATGGTGTATCACGTTGATTAATTTGCGTGTATTGAAGAATCCTTGCATCCCTGGGATAAATCCCACTTGGTCATGGTGTATAATCCTTTTAATGTGTTGTTGGATTCTGTTTGCTAGTACTTTGTTGATGATTTTTGCATCTATATTCATCAGTGATATTGGTCTGTAATTTTCTTTTTTTGTAGTATCTTTGTCTGATTTTGGTATCAGGGAGATGGTGACCTCATAGAATGAGTTTGGGAGTGTTCCCTATACTACAGAGCTACAGTAATAAAGACAATATGGTAGTGGCACAAAACAGAAATATAGATCAGTGGAACAGGACAGAAAGCCCAGAGATAAACCCACACACCTGTGGTCAACTAATCTATGACAAAGGAGGCAAAGATATACAATGGAGAAAAGACAGTCTCTTCAATAAGTGGTGCTGGGAAAACTGGACAGCTACATGTAAAAGAATGAAATTAGAACACTCCCTAACACCATATACAAAAATAAACTCAAAACGGATTAAAGACCTAAATGTAAGGCTGTATACTATAAAACTCTTAGAGGAAAACATAGGCAGAACACTCTATGACATAAATCCCAGCAAGATCCTTTTTGACCCACCTCCTATAGTAATGGAAATTAAAAACAAAAAATGAACAAGTGGGATGGAATGACACTTAAAAGCTTTTGCACAGCAAAGGAAACTAAACAGGACGGAAAGACAACCCTCAGAATGGGAGAAAATAGTTGCAAACGAATCAATGGAAAAAAGATTACTCTCCAAAATATATAAACAGCTCATGCAGCTCAATATCAAAAAAACAAACAACCCAATTCAAAAATTGGCAGAAGCCCTAAATAGACATTTCTCCGAAGAAGATATACAGATTGCCAACAAACACATGAAAGAATGCTCAACATCATTAATCATTAGAGAAATGCAAATCAAAACTACAATGAGATATCATCTCACACTGGTCAGAATGGCCATCATCAAAAAATCTAGAAACAATAAATGCTGGAGAGGGTGTGGAGAAAAGGGAACACTCTTGCACTGCTGGTGGGAATGTGAATTGGTACAGCCACTATGGAGAACAGTATGGAGGTTCCTTAAAAAACTACAAATAGAACTACCATATGACCCAGCAATCCCACTACTGGGCATATACCCAGAGAAAACCATAATTCAGAAAGATACATGCACCCCAATGTTCATTGCAGCACTGTTTACAATAGCCAGGTCATGGAAGCCACCTAAAGGTCCATCAACAGACGAATGGATAAAGAAGATGTGGCACATATATACAATGGAATATGCCTCAGCCATAAAAAGGAATGAAACTGAGTCATTTGTAGAGACGTGGATGGACCTAGAGACTGTCATACAGAGTGAAGTAAGTCAGAAAGAGAAAAACAAATATCGTATATTAATGCATATATGTGGAATCTAGAAAAATGGTACAGATGAACCAGTTTGCAAGGCAGAAATAGAGGCACAGATTTAGAGAACAAACATATGGACACCAAGGGGGGAAAGCTGGGGTGGGGGATGAATTGGGAGATTGGGATTGACATGTATACACTAATATGTATAAAATAGATAACTAATAAGAACCTCCTGTATAGCACAGGGAGCTCCATTTCGCTGTACAGTAGAAACTAAGACAACATTGTAAAACAGCTATACCCCAATTGAAAAAAAATGTAGGTTTTATTATCACTCAGGTGTGATGAAGACAGCAGATGAGATGATTTGGAGGGACAGTGACAGCTTTTTGTTCTTCTGAACAATGCCATTTACCCATTGTAAAAAAATAAAAAAGTATCAGTTCGTACTCAGCAACATTCCTACGTCACATGCCTAATGCTGGATGTCAGTTCTTTAAATACATGAAGAGTCTGGGATTAACAGGTACACACTACTGTATATAAAATAAATAACCAACAAGGATCTACTGTAGAGCACAGGGAACTGTACTCAATTTTCTGTAATAACCTATAAGGGAAAAGAATCTGAAAAAGTATATGTGTATGTAACAGGTATACAGCAAAGTGTGAATCACTTTGCTGTATACCTGAAACTAACACAACTTTGTAAATCAACTAAACTTCAAATAAATAAATAAATAAATGATAAGCTAGAACATTTCTCATTAAAAAAAAGAAAGAAAAGATAGTTTGAAGTTAGTTTGTTACAGGTCCCAAGAGGAAGACATATGCCGTATGTGATGCGATGCAGGGGCCCATGTGGAAGCAGCAGGGTTGGTCAGCAGAGGTGGAGTAAGGCAAAAATGGGGGCAAGAGGCCTTTATTGTAGTTTTCACAATTGTGATTCCTTCCAGTTGTGCTGGAAGGATCTGGTGAAGCAGGTTTAGGATTGGCTAGTTTGAATAATGTCTGAAGGCTCTGGGGGTGTAGGGGCCGCTCTTAGGTGCCTGATATCTAGCCCTGAGGTGATTAAGGCAGAGACCTAGTATGATAATATAATAGAGAGTAAGAGCCTGAGAAAGAAGGCATTGGAAGGATATGGGCTCTCACTTGGTTAGTTTGCATATGAAAGGCACCCTCCTAGGTGAGTTGTTTACTATGTCTAGGGAAAGGCTAACCCTGGGGGAAGTAGTCTCTCCAGGATCAGCAAGGCCCCAAGATAGCAAAGCATCAGAATTACATAAAACAGAAAAGCATGATTAATGCAGTCTGGATTTGTAAATTCTGTGCATCGTAATTGTTCTGGAAGGATGCACACCAAATATAAACAATGGCTACTTAGGGGAAAAAGAATAGAACTGATGAAGGGGAGGACATTGTAAAGACTTTCACCTTGACTCCATATACTTCTACATTATTGAAGTTTTATTATACGAACATATTCAGATATTATATATTTTTTAAAATTTAAGACTATAAATGCCACTGATCCTCATCATATTCTTTTGATAATTACCATATTCTGCTCTTGTAACTCTGAACAGCTTCAGGAACTGATTGATCAGATGATGAATATGTACCCTCGTCAGTCCCAATGAGAGAAAAGTTGTGTTCTTTTCACTTCTGCTGGAAGCAGTAATAAAGATATTCAGGTACTCGGCAGACAGATTGAACAAGCTCATCTGTGCTGTTATCGTGTGGTGTGATTTGGGGAGTGATTCATGCCCCAGAAATATATCTTTTGCTGTTGGCCCCTGAGCCCACATTCCAGCTTAGTCCTTTGTTCTTTGGATGGAGACACTGTTTACCCTCCTGAGTTCCTGGTAGCACTTCAAGGGGGAAAATTGCCAGCATTTCTCTGTCTTTAGCACCTTAGCATAATTACCAGAGCACCAATAAGCCAATTTACTCTCCCAGCCTCCTCCCATCACCCTTTCTAAAAGCAACAGCAACAAAAAACAATTCCAAAAAAAAACCAAAACCAAAAAAAACAGGAGTCCCACTTTCAAGAGCTTTCTGTTGTTTTCACTTCGGTGCATCTTGTTGCAAAAAAATGTTAAGACTTCGAAAGGAGTTGCAAAGGGTCACGTGGGAATGGATTTCTCAGTAAAGCCTTAGTGGAGACATGAAGGACTGAAAACGTAAAGCTCAGACGTTAGGAATGCTCTTAACCTTTTAGGAAAAAGGAACCAAACCTAGTCCGTGGAAGAGTAGCAAAAAGCGTGGGCTTTACCTGGTGTGTCTTCGGACTGCAGTACGAACTAAGAAGGGGAAAGTCAACCTCACTAGGTTTTTTTAAATAAATTTATTTATTTATTTATTTATTTATTTATTTATTTATGGCTCTGTTGGGTCTTCGTTGCTGTGCGTGGGCTTTCTTTTTAGTTGCACTGAGCGAGGGCTACTCTTCGTTGCGGTGCACAGGCCTCTCATTAAGGTGGCTTCTCTTGTTGTGGAGCACGGGCTCTAGGCGCATGGGCTTCAGTAGTTGTGGCGCGCAGGCTTCAGTAGTTGTGGCTCACGGGCTGTAGAGCGCAGGCTCCGTAGTTGTGGCGCACGGGCTCAGTTGCTCCGCGATATGTGGGATCTTCCCGGACCAGGGCTCGAACCCCTGTCCCCTGCTTTGGCAGGTGGATTCTTAACCACTGCGCCACCAGGGAAGTCCCAGCCTCACTAGTTTTGAAATCTGAAAATTTGGCTGGAGCGCCAGATAGAGTAAATAAATGCCTCTTATGTGTATTTCAACAGCCACAAAGCAGACCTGATGCTATGTGTACATCCTATTAGAACTGTAAACAGGAGAGGTTTGGAAAGTGTCTCCAGATGGGCTGCTCTCCATGTGAGGTCCCTGTACCGGCAGCATCAGCATCACCTGGCAACCAGTTAGAAATGCAAGTTATCAGGTTCATTACATCCCTGTGACATCCGAAAGCTGGGGGTAGGGCTTAGTGATGGGGAGTTTATCGAGCCTTCTGGGTGAATCTGATGTTTGCTACCATTTGAGAACTTCTGCTTTACATCAGAAATTATTTTTTTTCTGCAAAGGGCCAGATAGTTAATATTTGAGTCTTTGCAGGCTTTAAGTTATCTTCAGAACTAGTGTTCCGTCTGCCATCGTCAGCCAAAGCATCTAGAGGTAATATATAAATGAATAGGCGTGGCTGTGTTCCTTTGAAATTGCATTTATGAAAACAGGGATTTGGCCCATCGGTTATGGTTTGCAAATCCCTGTTCTAGATAATAATAGCAGCTACTACTTACTGAGTGTCTCTTGTGGGGCCTGTATATGCTTTTTATAAATCATCTCTTTTATTTCCCCAATACTCCATAAGGTAGGTGTTGTTTCCCTCATCTTATAGGTCTTGAAATGAGTATCAGACTTTCCCAAAGGCATTTAGTTCACAAGCCCAGAATTCAGGCCTGATTTCACTGCAAAGGCCATACTTTTATTTTCTTTTGATGTCAGATGAATGGAAACTAACTGCATTGTACCAATATTACTATTATTACATAAGTCCAAAACGGCTGACATTTTCTTCATTTGGTGAGCTGACTGTGTCATTTTTTTAGTAATTATAAAGGAATATTCATAAATGCTTTTCTCTGGTTAGTTGTTATCTCGGGGTCCCATCTCATTTCCTTTGTAAGTTATGAGGTCTCTGAGCTGAGAGCTGAGATGACACCACACTACTTCTGGAAACCAAAAGTGGGAGGAGAGACCCGTCATACAGAGCGCTGCCCAGACCACGCCCACACAGGCCTCAGCTGGGGGCCCTAGAAGAGCACCGGGGGTCTGGGCATCTAAGGCAGGACCCTGAGGGAAGGTTGGACAGGAAAATGCCAGCAGGAAACATCTTCTCGGTTTTGTCATGCACTGAGCCAGCAGTTACCTGTGGAAAGAAGGCTGTAGGAGGGGTCACCTGAGAGAAACGGTCACCTCCTGGGCCTGGACCACACACGCGCACTGTCTATCTGAGGAGCGTCGTGATGGTAACAGCTGTGTACCGTGAACTCTCTGTGCTCCCCACACCTCGCTAAGAGGTTTACCTGCGGCCTCTCCGTTTATTATCATAACATACGATGAGGAAATATTTCTGTTTTATAAGTGATAAATAAAATCAGGCAGATCCCTCAGCTTGGATTTGAACCCGAGTGTGACTTCAAAGCCTATGTCTCAACTACGATAATACCATAGTGCTTCTCTAAACTAAAAACAGATACAGGGTCAACCTTGGGCTTTGTAAAACCCAAGTAACAGTGCCATCAAATCTCAGAAATCCAGCTGAAGCCTATTTAAACCTTACCATAGTGGCCTTCATTCAAAAACAGGAATCAGTAAACAGGAGACTTTGAGGTCATGAGCCAACAGAGACTCAGAAAATCCTAGCAACATTTTAGTATGATTGTAACTGCTTCTCACTGAATCATTCTTCATAGCATAGAGCTTATAAGCGTGCAATCTGGAGTCAGACTGTCTAAGTTTTTACCTTGAGCAAGTTATTTTACCTTTCTCTGCCTCTGTTTCTTCATCTGTAAAGTGGGACTAATAACCACATCCACCTCATAGGGGTGTTGTGAGGATTGAAATAACACATAAGGACCTGGATCAGGCCTGACACACAGTGGCTGGGCCTTCATTTTGACGCTTACAATTGTCACTGCTTTTGTATGACTGTACCTCCACACTCTGTCCCCAGCTGAATGACAGTTGAGATTTTCCACTCTCTCTTCGTGGTCTTTTCATGCATGAGAAGCGGTCTCTCATGTATCAGCACCTCTGGGGATACCAGAGTGTCTGTTTGCCTCTAAATACAAGCACTTTCTCCTCCCTGCCCTTTTCTCTTGCCTTGTCTTTTCCCACCTTGCACAGCACCCACTGCATTGCAGATGCTCACGAAAGGTTTGTTGAACTAAGCTGAACTGAGGTCTGCTCTCAGCTACCAGGAAACTCCTACTTTCTTTGTTTCATCCCTTTGTGCTATTCACTCTTGTTACCTCCACCTGCCTGATCTCAGATTTGCTGCAAGCCCTGCTTATGGGCCTCCTAATTTCATTCACATGTTCTCAAAGACCATTAGTTCTGAACGGGGTGGTCCTACACCTGGGAAAGGGGGTATCTGGGGCATCTTGTTGGAGGACACAATGTTTGGGAAGCACTACTGACGTTGCAGGGACTGGAGACAAGGGTGCCAGACCTGGTCCCTTGGACCTCGCTGCCTCGGAGTTCCCGCCAGGCCTTCATGTGTGCCCGTGATCATCTGAGCACAGAACCTGACACCATGTCATGTACAAACTCAAAGTATTAGGGGCATGGTTTTACTAGAAGCTGAATTTTCTCAGCATTCTTCAAGAAAAACTGAACTTTGTTTTATTTTAAACTTTACCCAGAAGTGTTCACTGTCGCAGGATAGCACATCATTGATTGCAGTGGCCCTCACTGTGTGTGAACTTCCAGGACAGGGAACCAGGAAGAGTCTGTATTTATGGCTGTTTCATTGGTGGTGACTCCACTGGGCAAGCATCTGGCCACTTTATTGTATCCCGCAAGGGAGTAACGCCTGAGCATTTGCATATCGAAAAGCATATTGTTTATCCTAAATGACATTTTTTTTTCCTTTTATGTGAGTTCGAGTTTGTACATTATATTTTTTGAAAGTAATATATTTATTACAGTGACAGGATCCAAAGCGAACTCGGTGAAGGATCAAGGTGCACAGGGTGAGTCTGGAGACCTGCCACAAGCTTCCCAGACTCTCCTATTAGAGTCACAACAGGACAGGCATTGGGTTGTGACAGCATGTGTGGAGTGTCGTCTACTGGGAAAGCTCGCTAGAGCCTCAGTGCCCAGGACTTTTATTAAGGGCTGGTCACATAGGCACCCTTTACCCAGCATGTATCAAAATTCTAGACTCCCAGAAGGAAAGCGGGTGTCTAGCACAAACCACATCATTTGTACAAGCAGCTTAGACACCATGAGCCGCTCTGATTAGCTGCGGTGGTGGGAGCCCTCCAAAATCCAGACGCCAACTCAGGCCCACCCTGTAAGTGGGCCTTTCAAGAGACGGCAGTCAAGCCTGCTATGTTAATTTTTTTTTTTCTGTGCAGTGGGTTATACTACCTATGAATATCATTGGTAAACAGTAAATGGGGAATTTTTTAAAAATACATGTGTTTCCAAGGGACATTAGGTCTGATAGATTGAGAACCATTGTCTTAAATAAAATAGTCCTTCACCCCCAGATACCCAGCCAGAGAATTGGCCAAAGCTGTGAAATTACAATTTTTTGTTACTGGCTTCATGTGCCCCGAATCAAAATTTTAAGCAGAGTTTAAATTTTCTTTAATGTGTATTACTTCCTCCTACCACCACAGTCTGTTAACAGAAGGGGCGCAAACAGAACATTTCTTCCCCTGTATTATGGACAAACCTAGAATGGTTTTTCTGTTTTTCTCCCCACTTCTTTATCTCTAAACTTTGTGTTTTACCTGGGCACAGTTGATACTCAATAAATGATCATTGTTTCTGCTACTTTTATAATTTTCTCACTACTCACTCCTGTAGCACATCTGAACCTTAATTTTTCTTTTAAACCTGAAAATCTTACTGACTGCTGTTGTGGGTTACAAACATGATTCTGACTTGAGAAGCAAAGATCATTCCAACGTGAGGGCAAGGCCCAAGGCATGTAATACAAATAAAAGTAGAATCTGGTATCATCAGGTCACCTCTGAAAGCCCCCTGCTTGACACCATGCTGTGGAATAAAATAACAGCTCCAGCAAGCCCTCCCTGAATACAGTGTGAATAAACAACAGGTGTGCTGACTAACTGTTTTCTCATCATGGTGCATATTCCACACGCCATAACTCCCAAATGACATACCAGAAGAATACATAAAATTAAATGATTCAAAGATTGAAAGCGTTTATTATCCTTTTTATGGTAGAGTGGGAATCCATTGAAACCTTGAAAAGAAATTGTAACCATCACCGCAACTATTGATATCCCTAAATATGTAATATTTATTTTTTGCTTTAAAAACTGACACCTGAAGATGAAAACCACCAAAAAAAAATGAGGTATGTACACATTCAGGGAGTGTATAAAGCAATCCATACTTGGATTTTACAAAAGGAAGAGATTAATTATCTCATCCCACCTGTTAAATGAGCACTTGAAAACTCCAGGGAAGTGTAGCATTACGTGACAGTGGTCTTCCTTTGACCTTTGCGAGTGAGAACTAGAGCGAGACTGCCGAGAAAGGACCGAATCAGCAGTCACACTTGGAGCCATTTACTGTCCCCTTTGCTGCACACCCCGCTCTGCACACATTTCAAACCAGATGATCCCAACTCAAGTTATGTTAAGTGGTTTTTAGCACATGAGTATGTTGCATAAGATTCTGTGTGACCATCTGTTTTGGATCCAACCATTTTGCTGGCATACATCCATGTGGCTCGCCTCTCCCGTCCCATGATCAGCCCAAGGATAGTAGTTAAAATGAAATGTGAGCAACAGTGAAACTTGAAACAGCAAGCCAAGCAGTCCACCTCCTTTGTATTGAATTCTACTAGTGTTCCCTTTCCTCCCCCATCTGATTTGCCTTCTGTTACACTGGTTGGATGCTGGTAGCTTTGGGGTCCTTATGGAAGAGCCCCATCACTATTGAATGAATTTCTATGGACCTTGCTGAGGATGTGAAATACTATATTTAGAGATAAAATCAGATCTTTAATGTAACTGAAGAGGTCATTAATGCTTTAACTCTTAGTCACCTCCCCGCCGCCTGGGTTTTCTTTTTTCTTCTTCTTAAGAGCAGGCTCAGCAAGGCAGACATGTGAATTGTATCATTAACTAGGCTTGTCATAAACTATGCCATCTTCATTATCATGCGTTATATTTTTGTGGATAGTCATCCTGGAAGTTCATATTAAATTTGGTGGCTTACCTTGAACATGCTCTGGTTCATTAGCCACTCACCTATGTAGAGACACAGGAGAGAGGGATAATTTGTCTGTGTCCTGTGGGTAGTACAAGGACGGCTTTCACATTATGAATTAAAGTCCACTTAACTGCACTTAAGGTCGAGAAAGTTGGCTTCAGGATATCATCCCACTGATATCAGGTTCCATGATGGCTAATACACTGGCCTTCCTGAGACTCCTTTTGCCTCTCAAATTTGATCCTTCTGGCTGACATTTCAGGTTGACGCATTGAATCAGTCAGGACAGGCTAGGTTATGCTGTGGTAACAAGCAATTACAAAATCTCTGTGGCTTCAAACATCAAGATTCATTTCTTCTTCATGTTACATGGCCCTCGTGGGTCAGCAGGGGAGCCCTGCACCTCTTAGACACTCAGGAGATATGACTGATGGAGCAGACACCATCTCAAACACTGCTGGTTGCCAGGCCAGGAAGAAGAGAGTCCTGGGAGATCTCACATCACTGTTAAAAGCACTCTGGTTTAGAGCACAACCCTCACAGTTCACTGGCCAGAACTAGTCGCATGGCCCCACCCAACCACAAAGGGGTCGGGAAACAGAAGGCGACACATTCCCAGTAGGAGAGAGACTTAGACATACTTGATGAGCAGCACTCACGACCACCACACTCAGTCACATCCTTCTCCTTTCTTTCCTCTACTTCGGAAACTAGAAAGCCATATACACTGTTTTTCAGCTTCTTTTTCTCCTAGAAGAGTCCACATGGTCCTGGTTCTGGCCTGTGAGACCTAAATGGAACTCTGCAATGGGGACTTACCAGAAGGCTTTGGCTTTCTGGTTAAAGGGGATTGGACACAGCTGTGGTATTTTTCATTCACACTTATCCCTTCTTCCTATCTGGAAGATGGAGGCAGTGCCAGCATACGTAGCAGCCACCTTGGCATGAGCTCCCCAGCCCCAACCCCCCCCCAAAAAAAACATGACAGAGCGAAAAGATGGGAAGAGTTTGGTTCCTTGATGATTTCAATGAACCGCTACACCAGCCCTGGACTGCCTACCTCCAGACATCTTGCTATGTGAGAAATATAAGCCCCTGTAGGCTTAAGACACTGTAAGTCAAGCTTTCCTTTTTTTTTTTCTTTTTGGTAGCTGAATGCAATCCTGAGACTGTCCTTATATGTTCTGAACTTCAAAAGAAAAAGATCCCCTTCAAAAGGATGTGTTACAAACACTCCAATATCATTAAAATATGATTTGGAGATTTCTAACACACGACCCTCTTTTAGACTACTTTTTGTTTTGGTCCTTTTGGTTGGCGTTTCATGTTGGCTCACTGTATCAGTCAGGATAAACTAGGTTGTAATGCAGTAACAAACAGCCCCCCAAATCTCAAACTGCCTACCGCTGGACTTCTTGATGTGTGAGGAAACAAACACCTGTATGTTTAAGGCCTTGAAAGTCAACGTTTCTGCTTCTTATAGCTAGGTGCCATCCTTACTAATACAGTCTTGCTTATTCTTGAATTGAAAAGGATGTGTTACCTGCAATCTGTGAATGTTTTCAGGTTTTCTTATGAAGGGTTATCTAGAGAGATGATTTCATATTAACACTTCCTTAAGAGTTCCCAGTGAACTTCCCATGGTCAGCTCCATCCATCTGAAAAAAGAAAACCTGCTAAAAATGTCTTTTCCCACATTTTCATTCTCTTTCTTCTTTCCAAATTTAAGAACTCTCTAAAAGAAATCCTTTCATAAAAATATGAAGCCCCCATTCTGTGATTTTTTTTAAAAAAAGTCTGGTTTTCATGCCTTTTGGGGGTACCTGGGACACATACAGAAGAAAATCTGTTGGAAATAAAATGAAGGAAGAGAAGAGAATATACTACCGTTCTGAAAACTTTATGAAAGCCTTGAAACTAGCTATGAGACTACTTCCCTATCCTGAGAATTTTACAGAATGTGGCTGAAGTCTCTCAGAATGCAAAGCCCTTTAGAAACTGTAACCTGCTTAACATTAACCTTGACAAATTCAGGTTCTGTCTTGTGAATTAATGAATGCCTCCACTCTTGAGAACTCTAGACCTTGAACATCTAAGTTGAAGTAGGATGGCAGAAAAGTATCTTTATCCTTCTCTCTCCTTCCACCTTCCATCCCATCCCCATTCTCTCTTTCAATTTTTAACAGATTAAGTGAATGACTTTGACAAAAACATCTAATGAGAAAGTGTTTTCAAAAGCACTGTTGGATTCCTCACTTCTCACCACTGGTGCTTCCTGGAAGGACAGCACTTTGCTTTATGACCATGTATTGATCTCTAATATCTTTATTGAACGTTGTCTCTTCTTTGCCTCCTCCAGGCAAAGGGTGAGAGTTAGATAATAGTATTAATTTTCCAGACATCTGCACACGTTTAAATGGCCTTTTGAAGTTTGAAAATCATTTCTCTGCGAGCCCACCACAGGGCTAAAATGCCATTAAGGTCTCGACTGGAACAATACATAACAATCATAGCTGAAGAGCTCGGCTTGGCAATGAAAAGAAAACTCATTTATTTTGGTGGAGATTCAAATTAATGGAAGGTCCTTGCCCAAACGGTGCCAGTGCCTCCAGGTTCTGGGGGTAAATGACAGGACTCAGGATGGCAGAAATCCACCCATCCTTGTTCACATGTGTGGAAAGTCAGAGCCGGGAGAGGTCTTCATGTCACATGCAACGTGGGAGCAGTCAAGTAATGGTGTTCATAAATATTTTTTAGCCATGGTTCATTGTGTAAGATCATAGAAGGCTGTGGTCCCCTTGTCAGAATAATGTTTTGCAATGTGTAAAATAGATGACATAAGATTATAAAGGAAACTGATTATATTGAGGTCCAGTTGCTAAAATATTGAAAAAATATATGACATAGTAATACATGTGCCTCATTTCTGAAGCATAAAATAACGAGCTCAAACGGAAGTTCTAAGTTAGTTTTTACATAATGATTCCAATATGAAATTTCTAGAGATATTTTCAAAAACTGTAACGTGACATGAAGATGTCTGTGATTTCTGTCAGTGACAAAGTCACCAGTTGATACCACTGAAGTTTGATGTCTGCATTTGTAGCTGAAGGAAATGCTAAATTTTAGATCAAGTTTAGTGGAACTAAAGATGCCTTTTCTTCCTCAGAGTTCATGAATGCTCTGAATTCTATCCATGGAATTAACAAGCCCTGAGAGTCTGCATTTTCTATTTCCTGGGAATTGCATGTCTGTGTAGTTACAAGGACAATTATTTGTCCTTGTAACTACTCATTCCTCCCAGTGGAATAAGTGCAGAGTTTAATATTAGACTTTAGAAAATATTTGAATGACTATACTTCATATTTGATGTCACTCCTGATCACTTCTTAACGGAGCATATACCCCGAGTTTGATTCTGTGGGTTGTCTGGTGACAACCACACTGCTTTTTTCTTGGCCCTCTTACAACTAATAACAGTGTAGGGCTGGAAGCACCTTGAAAGGTTTGTTTCTCCGCCTTCATACAAGGCTTCCTGGGCAGGTGTTGAGACCCTACCAGAGACAATGACATTTTCACTGGCTCTACCCAACTGGCCACGGTCACCACACAGAGGTACCTGCTTTATAATCTGACATCTGAAACTCTCTGAGAGGAAAGGAAAACAGGTTTCAAGGAGTCTTGTGTATATTTGCCTCAGGACTCAACATTGGTTCTCCCATGGAACATAGTTTTAAGGGACAGTAACTTCAAATTAACTCCTATAGGAATGTAATTATCAGGGACTTTCTTCAAATTTGAGACAAGGAAGATTTAAAACCAGGAGAATGTCTTATTTCTTGTGGCATAGTAGAAGAACTGGTTTAGCTTGCCCCGTTTCATGGTGATAAAGCAGCATTTGATAGCAGCAGCCCGTGTGATAAAATGATTATGGCAGCAGTGAGAAAGAATCTAATCAGAGAATTGATCTGAAGATTCCAATTCTGTAAGAGCCAACATCAATCAACATAAATGTCAATAATGAGGTCGGATTGAGAACTACCTGATTCCTTCAGATGATTCTAGGGTCTAGTGACAAATCCAAGAGGTAAACGTGAAAGGGAATTGAAGACTCCTACCGTCACTCCGTTGACGAGCAGCAGGCTACATGGTACTTTGGTGGCACATGACCGAGTGGGTCCAGGCTAAAATACATGAGAGACAGATTGTTAAAGGATTTTCATATAGTAAGATATGTGGTACCAGTACCATGTGGTGTAATATAGTAGCAGTTGTTATTGTAACTGGTAATTTATAGTTAGTCATGGCAGTTTAGGGAGAGAGCAGGAGAAACTTAGGGCTCTTATTTATTGTATCTTCGGGAGGCCATGTCTAGAGAGTGCGGCAGCAAAGAAAACTGTCAGTTCTCAGGAAAGGTTATATGGGATAGAATTCTGAAGTCATGATTTGCCATTTTATATGCCTTTATCGATTGTCTGTCCAGGGTTTTTACTAAGAACTGGTCCTCAACCCTGTGTCGTGTTAAGGACCATGGACAGCAACAGGACAAGAGTCAGCAAGTGAATTTCAGGATCAAGAAAACCAGGGAGCATTAAGGCGTGTGGAATTGCTAAGGCGTAGGGCAGGGATTCAGTGGGGTGGGCAGAGAAAGAATGGGAATATAAAATGTCGCTCTGCGCACCGCCACTTGGGGCCATCTTGCTGCCTTAGCAGGAGACTCCTCCCAGATTTCCTGTCTAGGCAGGACCTCCTTTCAGGGCATGGGTGGCCGTCCTGTGGGGACAGAAAAGGGAATACATGAAAACAGGCAGCAACTTTGAAGTCGCTCCTAGCATTCTGATTGTAAAGCACCTGTGACTTAGAATTGACAAAAGTGACTTTTCCTTGCTATATGTATTTTTTCTACCTCCGTCAGGTACCCTCTGTTGACACTTTCTGGAGTTTCAAAGGGTCATTACTTATGTGCTACCAAAACGGTGGTTCTTCAGGGGAGGGGATTCTCATATTAGGAAGCTGTTTCACGACTGTTTGCAGGGGCAGGCAAGTGTTGCTACTTGAGGATAGACGGGGGGCGGGGGGAGGGAAGCATACTACTCTGTTATTGAAAAATTATGTTAAAATTCAAAATTCCACTTTTACCCCAGTTAGGTTAGTAAAGGTAACAAATTAGATCCTTGTGTGATTAAGGGGTGTCTTTCAGAGTCTAATGATTATCAGAGAAGGTGATATCCGGGGCCCACTTGGTGGGTATGAACCTGTGCAGTCACACAGGGGCTTAGAAGGGCCCTGTGCTTGATTTAACTCTGTTCTGTCACCATCTTGAAATTCTTAATGTCTTCTTCACAAATGGGCCCCTGCACTGGGCTCCATAAATTATGTCACTGGTCCTGAAAAGAGCTAACATTTATTGAGCATTTAATATGTTCCAAGCATTTTAATGAATGGAGTCCCTATCACAGCCTTATAAATTCGGGAGTTTCTTCTCTTGAACATCCAGTCTTCAATAAACTCCTGTGAACTAATATTGTTATTATTATCTATAAAGGAAACTAAGACTTAAAAGATGAAGTAATTGCCCCAAGCCACACAAAGCCAGAATCTGAACCCAAGCAGTCTAACACCTGGGCGCATGTGCTGTCTGGGAGAGTAGCTGATTTGTGAACCTGAACCCAGGATTTATACTGAATGTTGAACAGATGACTTTGCAGTTATTATCTTGTTTTTTTTTTTTTTTTGCGGTATGTGGGCCTCTCACTGTTGTGGCCTCTCCCGTTGCGGAGCACAGGCTCCGGACGCACAGGCCCAGCGGCCATGGCTCACGGGCCCAGCCGCTCCGTGGCACGTGGGATCTTCCCAGACCGGGGCACGAACCCGTTTCCCCTGCATCGGCAGGCGGACTCTCAACCACTGCGCCACCAGGGAAACCCATATCTTCTTTGTTTTAAATGTGCCAACGAATCAAGGGTTTGGGTCCATTGGATTCCAGTTAATTGAGGTGTTTCAGTAGTACAGTGAACATGGCTCATGGACCTGAACTTCACACTTGACGACACACTGGACAAGGTATCTTCTGTGACTCAACCACCAGCTTTCTGAATAAGTGATTCACATCTTACACAATGACGATACTTTTATGCACTCAAGTTAGAGGGTGTCTTATTTCATTAGTTTTCGATCAACAGAAAAGTATTTGTGAAAAGAACTGCAGCATCCCACATAAAACAGCTGAACAAGAAAACAGAGATTTATATGGAATAAATGATTTGAAGCCCCTGGAATTATTAACATGGGGCATTTGAGGAGAAATATTTGTGGTTTCCAACTTATAGTCTGAGAAGAAAATTATTATCTTTAAAACTAGCTAATTAGTAACAAGTGTTCAAAATGGATCCTGAATTCTAAATAATAATTACTTCTTGGCAATTTGGACTTTCCCATAGTTTCACAAATGAGTCTAAGGGCAGTTTCTTGTCTCTATAATGCTTTGTAATATTTATAGATCTATAACCAGTTTCTTTGTAGTAGTTATTTATAGATCTCTAGCCAATTCCTCTGAAAAATAAGAACTCGCTTTTGGTATTCTCTGAGATTGAAAATGTTGCACATGTTACCAAATGAAAGGAAACTCAGAGAAAGATTAGTTTGCATCTTTTAAGAAAGTTTCCATCAAAGCAATTTATGAAAATCAATCAATCTGTAGGGATTTGAGAACACAGAATAATTTTAGGATTATGGTAACTGGTGACTGTCTCAGAAGAAAATAGAGAGATTATGTTATTTGTATTTATGCATCAAATATCCATTTAATACTTCACAATTTCCACCCTAGGAGATTAGGAAATTCTCTTTCGACCTTCTTTCTGGGTGCCTGGTTCACAAATTCATAGTGTTTACTGAACAGGCTTGATGAGAACAAAGTGTTCTCTGCCTGCTGAGTCTCAAGTAAAAATGGTAGAAGCATTGTTTTATGTCTTGTGGAGGATATGCCTTTTTACTGAATTTTCTGATGCAGTTGTAAACCCCCTAATCTGTCATACAGATGTTTGTAATATCATATCATGTACTTTTCTCTTGGATGTTACAGCTGAATCTTTAATAGTCAACTTACTAGAGGATTTGCTGGGGAAATCGAGGAGCAGTTTTGACTTGAAATTCTGGTGTCATTTCTAGCTCAGATTTTGTTTTCAACAGCTGCTCCTAATTTGCTTGAAACACACACACACACAAAATTGAAATTTAAATATAGAATATATTTAGCAAACTGATAGAAAAATAAAAATAAATCCACTCGACTTGATAAATCCTACGCTAATAGCTGGAAACTACCACTTGCCAAGAAATGACTTAGCTCAGTGAAATGTATTTTACAGCTAATCCTTTAATGTCTGTTTTACATATTACCCTTCCCACTGTTAATATTGAACAATATTGTAAGCTAGTAATTTTATGCCCTATATTTCAAATTGCTATTAGGAAGCCACATAAATAACAGTTTTCAACTGATTGTTTATAACACCCTGAGGCATTTCTTACCATGGGGTAAAGTAAGAGTGGATTTAAAAAAAACTGCTGTGGGGTTGGAGCTACAGAGAAACTGTGACTCAGATCTCTAGCAACAAAGCCTATAAAGCCAACCGAAGTCATGAGTCTGAAACCCTGATAACACACAACTTAATATTAACTATCAAAGGAGCTGAGACTACAGGCCTTCGCCGAACATTCAGCCAGAAACCGCCTTTACTTGATATGTCTTCACAAATGTTGTGAAATGAATTGGACTCTCCAGCAGCTTGTCCCACTAGAACCAGGTCTTCGGGCTGTAAAATACAGATGAGGGCTCGTCACAGAAGTCATCTTCATCAACGCTCTGATCTGTGTCTTACCCCAAACTCCCTGCAGGGAAAGACTGTGAGAGTGGCTGTTATAGCCCGTGAAGGTCCCAGTGGTTATGTAATCTCCCAAACTCTGCATTTCAATTTGTTCTCATCTTTCCTTGAATCATGGCAGGTGGCACCCATCTTATAAATAATTCTGCATGATCTTTTTTTTTTGGGGGGGGTGGGTTCTCCAAAACACTGACAAGGCACTTTCTCTTCCTAGGAGATTCTCTTCTAGTGTCCAACAATAGTCATTTGATGTTAATATCTCCTCGTCGAAGTTGCAAGAACAGAGCGGGACCCAGGTCTGGCTTCCTGCTGGCAGCCTGGATACTCATAGAACACTCTGGCATCACAGAAGGAGCCACTCTACTTCTTCAGGATTAGTGACTAGAGATCTCTGGAATGCAGGCAGCTCTTTGCACAGCCCTAGCATGCGGCGTGAGTGAGGATCCTGGTTGGAACCCCCTGGCACCCCTTTCAGGAAGAAGCATGACGAGAAGGCTAGAAGCTGTGGGTGTGTCCTCTGTGTCCACATTTGCTTAGGGACCCTTCCTGTCTCTTCTTCCAGTGCTTGTTTACGTACCTAAGGGCCCTGGAGGCCCACAGCCAAGTTCAGCATTTGAAAAAAATGCGTGGTGGGCAGAGGAAGAGGGGAGGAAACTTGTATTTTGGAGAGAGTGATGGGCTCAAATCCCAGCCCCTCCACTTGCTCACCCACCAGGTGACTTGCCGCAGGTCCTTGTTGCTGAGACATCCCTCTCCCCGCTCTCCTCCTTTTGAACTCACCTCTGTCGTCTTGCTGAGCCATATGCAGAAAAAGGTCACTCTCTCTCATCTCTGGACCTTTGTACAGGTTCTGCCCAGAAAGCCCTGTTTTCCTTTCTTGGTTTCTTCCCCTGAATCATCAGTTCTTGTTCATAAAATCTCAACTTAGCTATCGCTTCCCAGGAGAAGCCTTCCCAGAGCCCCCTGCTGAGTTTTCCATGGCACATGACATTGAGGGTGCCCGGTGGCTTGTCCCACAGGCACCTTAGCGGCAGGGACTGTGTTTGTCTATCGTTGTACCCTGGATTAGAGGACATCATGAGAGGCCCTGAAGTCTGTGCCCAGGTTCAGATCCCTGACCTGAACAGTTCCTTAACTTCTCTTGTTTCTCAGTTTATTCATCTGAAAAATGGAGCTCATAATAGATTCTACCTTGTTAGGTGATCCTAAGGATTAAATAAGAAAAAAATAATGTCTTTTTTTTTTTTTTTGCCTTAGCAAGGCATGTAGCAAGCACTCTATAAATGCTTGCTATCTTTTTCAGTTTTATTTTTCAGTTAGATCCAAATATTTATATACAGAATTGCGTTTCCCTGAAAACAATGTAGAGACCTAAGAAGGAAACATCACCGATAACAAAAATATTATCAATAATAATCATCCTCATAAGGAAAGTATATTTTTGAATAAATGAATGATTTATGTTTAAGCATAGTAAGTGAAGCTATCACATTGTACTTACAGTTATTTCTATTTTTAATTCTATGTAGTTTATCTTGTCTAATTAATTTATATTGTTATTTTAGTAAGTTGCTTCTACCAAGCTATCATTAGCCAGATTTAATTGTAGAATTAATGATACAAACTCTGCAGTCACACTGCCTGGGATTTAAATATGATTTATATGACCTTAGACAATGTTTTTAGCTCTGTGCCTCAGTTTCCTCACCTGTAAATGGGGATAATAACAGCCCTTACTGTGAATTGTGATAAGGATTTACAAGGATAATATGCATGAAATAGATACTTAGTGCTAAAAAGAGCTCAGTGGTCACAGCTATTGTTGTTACTGTGTTGTTATGATTATTTCTTTTTCGGTTATCGATTATCTGCCTCTGAGAAAGGCTCTGGGCAGGAAAGTTCCCAAGGCAACATAGTTCACTTAATGGGAGTGACCCAAATTGTGGGCTTAGCACTTAGGCAGAAATAAGCAACTCATCTTGCAAAAGAGACCAATGAGGATATCAGTTTCCTTCCTTCAGGGGAAAAGTGAACAGAATGTGGTAGAGTTTGGACTTAGCAGTAGGCAGATCTGGGAGAGAATCCTGGTTCTACCACTTACTGGAATATAGCCTTGTGACACTGGATACCATCCTTAGCATTGGTTGAGTTCTTCATCCCTAAAAATTAAGATCTTAGCTTCTTCCACACAGTAGCATGAGGATTCATGAGATAAGATCAGGGAAGGGACTTCACTCAGTGCCTTTCTTCCCCCATAGGGCAGGAGGTGAATCATTTCTTCCTAAGAAACAGTGCACTGGACTCCGGTGACCATCAATGCTATTTCCAATGGGTCCGGTAAAAATAGAAGGTCAAGTTGTTTTTCTCCCTAATTCGTTTAGTTCCATGAAATCAGAGGAAAAATTTGTTCCCCCACATGTAAAAGTCAAAAAGCTTCAGAAATCCAGGAGAGTTTTCAAAAATCAAGCTTGATTAAAAATATAAAATGCAGTGTAGATAATTTTACAAAACAGCAGGGGCAATTGGAAAGCTCTTATTAAAGTACCTGTTAAAGTAATTAGTGATAAAAATGGAAATTTCAAGGCACTTCTCTATCTCTTAGATCCCAGAATAGGCTCAGACTGTGCTGAATCACTTCCTCTCTCAGATCAGAGTCACAGAAAAAGACAAAAGAGAAGCTTCAAAGAGTTTTAGGATTGGGAGGCAGGTGTGAACCACTCTTAGGAACTGGCCCTTCCCAGGTCTGAGTGAGCTGAAGCCCTTACCATACATCCTGTTTCCCAACACCTGTCACGTTGCTGTTACATATTAAATACTTCTGATTCCTTTTTGTTTGTTTTATGTAAAGAGACCAAGGGATTTGGGAGCTTGACAGGGAGACCTAAGCCCGTATGGCCTGAATCATTATTGCACAGAATGTTATCTTATTTATATTTAACTGTGTTGCCACACTGACCCCTACCCTCACTGCCCCGCCTCCGTATCACTCTTCCTGTACCATGACCTCTTTTGCATATCCTGCCTTAAAATTCTTCTGTTTTTTTCTCATCTGTGTGTCCAAGCTCCTCATTCATATCATAGGCTCCACTAACGGGCTTCTTTGAGTCTGTTCATAGTTCATAGTCAGGACTCTTACATAGTAGATGCTTCATGAATGCTTCTTGTTGGACTAATTAGAGTGGAGACGCCCGAGGGCAAGGTCTGCTGTTTATATCCTCATCCATCATCCCGCTGGTCCTCTCCCAGCAGGACCTCAGGGCGCTGTTAATGGAATTTCAGAAGATAGGACAGATTTGAGACACTCGAGTCATCCGTCTGAGCTGCAGAAGCCCCAAATAAACTTCCTAGTAACCAAACCAAATGCTCCCTTAGGCAGCCACTGGGTAATCAGGTTGTCATGGTAGCAGGGACCCTTGAAGAAGGTTTTGAATATAGCTGTGGAATAATTGTTTCAAAAGCGTGTATAACCTTGGATCCCGGAGAAGTAGAAGAGAGGGTGCGGAGCCGTGTCCTATGCAGAGGCACCATCCAGAGCGAAGCAGAATGCATCCAAACGGGTCACAGAAGGACGGATATGCAGGGCAAGGCTGAAAGGTGTCAGGGAAAATAAGAATTGCATCAAGGACCGGTGTAGATGGCTAAAAAAAAATTAGCTCTAAAAATTTCACACTCTGGAGTGAGATCAGATCTTGATGGACATATGTTTTAAAGGACCTCTAAGAGAATATTCAAAAGACATGCTCTGTGTCGCATCAGCAAAATGACCGAATGCAGATATTACGTTTTATCTTTGTATCCCCAAATAGAAATTATGGCATAATTAATTAAACATCAGCCTTTATCCAAAAATATTTTGTCCTAGGCTCAAATTTTTGTGAATCTAAGAAAGGACCATATAATACTCAGTTACATAATACACAGTTATGTAATGTTCAGTTTTATAATAAATTCTTAATGGAACAGAATGAAGCCTCTGAAATGTGAACTAGGGGTCTGCCACAATATCTCTTGATGGGGTTTGGAAGGGCTGATGAAAAATCACATTTCTGAGTGTGGCAAGATGTAAATAAAAATGTAAGTCTAGTGTGTGAGAAAGATAAAACTTGGGGGGTTTGGGGATGATCATCTGGGGAGTAAAGCTTCCAAAGAAAAATTATCTTAATCAGGCTTCGAGTCATTTTAGGAGATTTCCTTGAACTTCCTTTCAGAGCCTTGTGCATACCTGTGAAAACTGCCTTATTACCCAACAGAAGGAACAAGGCTTATTCACTTGGAGATGTCTAATTCAAGCCATATTTAGAACAAGTCTCTTAAATATATACCAAATCCACCACACATGTTTTCTACCCCTGTAACAGAGGATATCCAAGAAAGGTGAACTCACAGGAAAAGCCATGAAATTGGCAAAATCCAAAGATGCTCAAAGGATTTCATAACTACGTACTCCAGACTTGCTTCCTTTGTGCTGGGATAAAAGGGGATGAAACACACTGCCTGGGGACCAGCATGGGCTGAATTGAGGGAGCAGGGGTGGGGCTCTAGGAAGCTCTCCGGAAGCTGTGAGTTGAGGTCAGATCTCCAAGGTGGAGGCAAGACATTGTGACAACAAAGCCACAGCTGACGAAGCAGTAAATTCTTCATCCAAGAAATCAGCCTAGGATCCAGGCCACAATGAGACAGGGAGGAAGGGGGCAGGGTACAACTATTAAAAGAATGACACAACATTAAGAAGGACAGGATACGACAAAAACCGGTTAGAACCTACTAGGCCCAAGATGGCAGAAGATTTGACTTCCGGTGGACCTTGAGCCTCATCATCCGCTCACTGTAATGCATTAGCTAAATGACACACCCACAGGCGCCATGACAGTTCTGAGGCCAACCATAAAAGGCCAAAGAGTGAGTGATGCTACAATTCTTGGAAATCCCTGCACCTTCCCCAAAATAGTTGGAATCATCCCTCCCACTCTTTAGCCTGTGAAATTACCCAGCCCGTCAAAATGAACCACCCATAGTTCAGTGCTGCCGCTCACCTTCTGAGACGGCCCACACTCTGTCTATGGAGTGTGTACCTCTCTAAATAAACCTGCTTTCACTTTACTACGGCTCGCTCTTGAATTCTTTCCTGCACGAAGCCAAGGACCCTCCCTTGGTGCCCCCCCCCAGGGACTCACTCAAGACCTAGGACGTGACCATCCTCTCACGCCCCATTTTTCCTACAACTAGATCTGTGAGGAAGGGTGATTCCTAAACAAGGTCAAGTACAAATGAGCCACCAGCCAAGACAGAGCAGTGAGAGCAGCAGCGCTCAGCAGGGGAACGGGCAAGAGCAGTTGAGCCTAGGCTCCGAGACGAGAAGCGACCAGGGGCAGCTGCTGGTATTGTGTCTCTTGGGGAGAGGGTTGAATGGCTAAAGATACCAATGGTGAGTGGGCAAATCCCAAGAAATTCTTCCACTCCTAAATACCCTACCATGAACTTTTTTGAGAGTAGAAAAATACCTTCTGATGGGTGGTAGAGGGCATTAGGAATAGAATTCAGGGAAACGTGGTCGGTAAAGAAGGTTGGGCCCTAGATCATTTGGCAATAGCAGAACTCATCGCTTCATTAATAAAATAGGACTTCAAGAATTGTGGGCAGAGAAGCCATCCCGTCTGACTTGGAGACCTTTTCCACAAGGGGCAGAAAGAACTCTAGAGAATATAAAACAGGACAGGGTAGAATTCAGGACCTTGGTACTGTAGCATCTACCAAGCTTGAGTAAATCAGGGGGATTGAAGCAGATCAGATTAAAAACACCAATTCACATTCACCTTTTGTGGCTGAACCTAAATGACCCATGTTGGTAGTGTCCATTAATCAGATATATGCCATATTCACTCTCATAATTTCTTTTTTACAGGTATTTGGTTTTCTTAGTTAGAGGGGAGAGTAATTGTATGCATGATTATGGTATTAGCTTAATTCTCTCACCATATCTGAATGAAGATAAGGGAGCGATGGTTAGACAATCCCTTTTGTATGTTCCTCTTTCCGTCTGAAACCCTGAAATGAAAAACTTCACACCATCCTTTTCAAACTTTAGGGAGTACATCAATAAATACAAAAGCTGCTCCACCCTATTTCACTTGGTTTTTCCAGTATGGTTTCCCACGTTACCCACATTTCTCAGATAATCTGCTTTTTAACCTCACCTTGTGTCACTAAATAAGGACTCAGTGTCACCCTGGCCTCAGCAATCACTGCCTTCCAGTCGTGACATCGTCTCGGTACTGAGCAAAACTCCAAAGGCAGAATTCTGTTAAATGCAACAAGCCTTCACTAAGCATGTGAAGAAGTGCAGCTCCGTGAGTGAGGAGAGAAACAAAAAATGGCAAAGCGGCCCTCCAGCCCCACCCTGAAAGGCCAGGCACACCTTGGTCTCAGTCTCGGCCGCCATCATTAGCTGGAGAGCTGCAAAGCCATCCGGGCTACTGTGAAAGGGGCCACTCCACCTCCATCCCACCAGGTGATGCACAGCTGGTCTCAGGTGCAGTCCTTCTCGGCCTTGAATTACAGATTCAAAACTGTAAAATAGAAAATAGAGCTGGCTGACTGAAGGCAGAGTAATCCACCAAAAATTATTAACCCAACTTGTATTTCTGGCCCTGGCTGCTCTGGCATTGCCAGGTCCCCAAAGCTGACCATGGTGTCTTACTCTGCTGTGAGGCATGTGTTCTGACTGTGGATTGATGTACACCATGGCTGGTCACACAACCCCTCACCCCTGCCCCTGCATAGTGACACAAAGTAGGCCTCTTCTCCATGAAGCTGAAAATACATGTGTGAATATGTGTCTCTGAATGTGTATATAATGTGTGTATATACATAATGTGTGCATAGGAATTTATGTGTGTATGTGCGTCTTTATTTAGTGACTGCTCTGTTTGCTCTAGAGTGCTTATCTCAGAAAAGGGTGACATCAGCCAGTTAATATTAATCCTGATAACAAACAAACCCCCAAATGATTAATGGCTCAAACCCAGTTTAAGTTTCTTTCTTGTGGAAAGTCCAGAAGAGGTACTTCTGGTCCCAGGGCAGCTCTTTTCCATTGACTTCAGAAATCCAAACTCCTCCTACCTGCTGGCTCCATCTTCAACACGTGACTTCTGTGATTGCTGTGCTGAGTTGGCTGCATCAAACTGGTGGAAGGGGAAAGAGGGTGGAGCACCGCATGTGGAAGATATTCCCGGGCCAGGACAGATATCACTTTTGCTCATACCCCGTTGGCTGGAACTAACCCTGTCACATGGCCACACCTAACTGCAAAGGATGCTGGGAAATGTAGTCCAGCTGTGTGGCTAGAGGGAAGAGGGAATGGGTTCCATGACACCTAGCCAGCCCCTGCCACAGGGACAAAGCAGAAATCGAGGGCTTGGCCTGCATTCTCATGGAGCTGGTCACCCCATTAGGGAAATAGCCCCTGCAATACAGGAGCAATTCAGCCATTACGCACTTCAGATAAAGGGCCAAAATGATGGAGGCCGTAATCCATCTGGGTGAGGAATCCACTGGGAGCTAGAGATGACAGACAACCCTACAGGCAGGTTTCAGTGCAGTCCTGAATAGTGAGCAGGTTTCAGGCAGGTGGGCAGGAGCAGGGAGAGTGTGCTATAGGCAGACGGACAAAAGCACCAGCTCAGAAGTGAGAGGGGCCCATTCTAGAGACAGTGAAACCAGTCTGGCAGGAAGGGAGGGGTGAACAGTTCCCATGAAAGGAAGCATTTGAGTGAAAAGATCTCACTGGCCTCTAGTTGGAGAATGTGTGAGGCTGGGAGTCTCTAAGACCAAGTGAAATCTCAGTTACTGAGATAGTATAAGAAGTGATGTGAGGTCAATTTCAAATCTATAATGAGTAATATTGTTCTCTCTCGTGTCTAAACACACACACGCACACACACACACACGCACACACAAAATCATGTCCGAGTCAGATCCAGGATTCATCCAGATTTGTAGGCTAAAGATTTCAAGTTTGAAAATTTTCAGGTGGGAGACTTTATCTGAATGGACACTTATTCAGTATACATGAACTGTAGGTAGGTAGTCATGTGATAGTGAATTTGCCCTCAAACTAAGCAGGTGGACTTCCTTGAAGAGGCAGGGGTACTCTCCTGTCAGTTATACTCTGTCAATGATTTTAATTGATTTCCTCATGTATATATTCTACCTGAATTAAGGCCACATAACATCACAACACCAGTTTGAAAAGTAATATTCTCTCTCCCTCTCTCTATGAGAATTTATTTATTATATATGTATATGTAGAAAATACAAACCTTTCATAAAAATTCTTATTATAAAAGTATAACACCTAATGGTATTGTGAGCTTTTGTGGTTACTTAACCATGAAGGATGTTTATGTGAAAGGATGATATTTACCTTTTATTTTCTTACCTACAGCCTTAACACAGAAGTAGATTTTATTTTCCTCTAAGTCAGTTTTTATTCTCCTTACATACATGTAAACTATAACAACAAATGATTCCTTTGTACCTTAGCATTTAAGAAATTACCAACTCTCTTATATGTAGTGAGGTGGATGGACCTAGAGTGTGTCATACAGAGTGAAGTAAGTCAGAAAGAGAAAGACAAATACCGTATGGTAACACATATATATGGAATCTAAAAAAAAAAAAAAAGGTTATGAAGAACCTAGGGGCAGGACAGGAATAAAGACGCAGATATAGAGAATGGACTTGAGGACATGGGGAGGGGGACGGGTAAGCTGGGATGAAGTGAGAGAGTGGCATGGACATATATATACTCCCAAATGTAAAATAGATAGCTAGTGGGAAGCAGCCGCATAGCACAGGGAGATCAGCTCGGTGCTTTGTGACCACCTAGAGGGGTGGGATAGGGAGGGTTGGAGGGAGACACAAGAGGGAGGAGATATAGGGATATATGTATATGTATAGCTGATTCACTTTGTCATAAAGCAGAAACTAACACACCATTGTAAAGCAGTTATACTCCAATAAAGATGATAAAAAAAAGAAATTACCAACTCTCAGTTATGACAATTAATTGGTATAAGACTGTGTAAATTTCACAGTACTATCTTATTTATTATCCTTTCTGACTATGGCAGTACCTCTCCATACCTAAGAGGTAGGTTAAGTAGCTTCTTCCATCCCTTTGTAACAGGCAAGGAATCTGAGACAAAGAGGTTCAGTTACATCCTGAGATCTGGTAAAATCTGTGCCTTCGGGCTGAAACTCAGGTCCCCTTGCCCAAGGATCTGTCTCCTCTCCTTCATGACTTTACCTATTTCAATGGAGAGAACTGACCATTTGCATAAAAATAACTAAAATATGGGCCTCCCTGGTGGCGCAGTGGTTGAGAGTCCGCCTGCCGATGCAGGGGATACGGGTTCGTGCCCCGGTCTGGGAGGATCCCATATGCCGCGGAGCGGCTGGGACCGTGAGCCATGGCCGCTGAGCCTGTGCGTCCGGAGCCTGTGCGTCCGGAGCCTGTGCTCCGCAACGGGAGAGGCCACAACAGTGAGAGGCCCGCGTACAGCAAAAAAATAAAAATAACTAAACTATAACCTCATTTAGGAGGATGGGTTTATATATACACATCTGCATGCAGAAAGCAAAACGATGACGTCATATATCTGGTCAGACGTGTAACCATGAACTGCATAAGAAGTCAGATATCTAATCTATAAGGACTCTTCCCCCAAGTCACATGATATACCACTCAAACTCATCATTTCTTTTGTTGACTGTCATTCCCCATGAATTCTTTGACTCTTTGCACGTGGATAACTGTGTTCTCAAGTCTTGGAATGTTATCGTTCTTTTGGCGCTCTCTCAGTCCTTAAACCCTGTGTGTGGGTGGAGCAAGCACAGACATCGTTTTCTTTAGGGACTGCAGCAAGCATCAGTCGTGTACTTACTGAGTATGACACGTTGTGGGACACATCCTGGGGCTTAAAAGATCTTTGATTCTAGAGGGAGCTCGGGATGAGGATTATAAATATCGTGCAGAAACCACATCCTGGCGCTAGTTACCTATGGATGTCTTGGCGTTGTTGGAGAAATTAGAATCTTCAAAATAATGGAAAACCAGATGTCTAGGATTTATGTTCTTTTTGGTCAAAGTAACTCCACAAACACAAATTGAGAGAAGCAAGAGTATAAGTCTGGGGCTTCCCTGGTGGCGCAGTGGTTGAGAGTCCGCCTGCCGATGCTGGGGACATGGGTTCGTGCCCCGGTCCGGGAAGATCCCACATGCCGCCGAGTGGCTGGGCCCGTGAGCCATGGCCGCTGAGCTTGCGCGTCCGGAGCCTGTGCTCCGCAACGGGAGAGGCCACAACAGTGAGAGGCCCGCGTACCGCAAAAAAAAAAAAAAAAAAGAGTATAAGTCTGAAGCAAATGATTTTAAGCTCTACTGATAAGAAGGAGAACTGATCCATAGCAGGAAAAAAAAAAACAACCTGCCTTTATTCCTGCAGATGGATGCAGCACAATGCTACCAGAGTACTTATCCTTCAGTGGGTGCTGAATAGATGTTTGTTGAGTGACTAACCAGGTACACAGGGCTTTCACACGAGTTCAACCTGAAGGAAGTCAAATGGGGAACAGTAAATATGGCTCATTTTAGTGGAGTTCACAGCCCTGCTGACAACATGGTGGATCTGCTGGGACAAAGTGACCCTTGGGCAACCCCTGCATGCTAAGATGATCCTAGCATTAATTATTGGCAGAGAACTAGTCATTTCCCAGATCAACATCAGTATGCAGCAAGGCCTTTCCTGGGAGGAAAAGGAATAGAAAAACTTTTCAGAGGTGAGGGAGGCATCTCAGCCACATTATTTACTTATTCAATTCGATTTTTTAGTGTCTGAAGTCACAAAAGTTGTAACCAAGACAAACCAGGCTGTAAGTACCATTTTTAAAATGTCATCAGCCTAGCAGAAACATTAGACATAAATCACGAGTTTTATTGTATTTGCAATTAAAAAGATCAAATTTAATATCTACAGAAAAGCCTTAGTAATTAGGATAAAGATTAATATAGTGAACTGTCCCTGGTTTAGCAGGCCACCCAAGCAAAGCTGAAATAAAGAATTGAGTATATAATCGAATGGCATGTGAATATTAATGCACAAAGCCCTCCCAAGTCCCCAGATCCCTGATGCAATTATTTTCTATTCACATTAATTGTTCCTAACAGATGACATTAATGACTTTGAGCTAAAATGTGTTCAAGGGAAGATTTCACAAGATCAGTGCTGTTTAGAAATAAGGTCACTTTTACAATCATTTGCTCAGATTTTAACCACTACTCAACATAATAAGGTTAACATGGTGAGTGCTTTTTAATGTGAATATCAAAAGTTAATTTAATGTTAATATCAAAAGCCAATAAGTGTATTGGGGTATTCACATTTTTCTTGCTATTTCTTTTTCCTTACTACTTATTTTCCAACACATACTGACAGACTGTGAAAGTGTGATTATTGTTTATAATGTGTAATTGCACGTGTGTATATATAGAACACTGATAAACTCAGATAAACTTTTTTGAGTTAGGATATGTTATCTAATCTAGAAATGTCAACTCTTTTGAGATTTACCTGTCCAAGGCAAGATTTGAAACAAACAATTAAATCAACACTATTCAAAATTTCTGCCTGTTTTTACCCAGAAACTTCACTCCCGCATCTTAGATCTTTCCACCGGGGATTTGCTCTCAGATGTGGAAAGAAGCCGGAGTCTGACGCACTCACGAACTGATGTTGAAATGCACGTGAGTTTCCCTGTCGCCTTCAGGACACTTGTTCAGGTTGTTATTTTCCTTCCTTCCATCAGAAATGATGTCACAAGTGAACCATAAAGCGCACCCTTGAAGCATTGTCAGGCAGATTAAAAATACTTTCCTTTCTTGTGTTCTCTGCAATTCAATATCATGTCCCCCAGCTGATGAAGTAAGCAGAAAGTGTCACTGTCGGCAAAAATATCATAAATCTTGCCTCGTCCCCAAGATACCTTTTTGGGTATTGATTACATCTCAAAGTCTCTGAGAAATGGCCAAGGAGCTTTTTATTAAAGCCCATGTCCCATATTACTCATCCTACTTTTATGATATATTATGTATGAACTTTTAAAAATTCATGGTCTGTACTTTTTTTTTCTTTAGCTAGGGTTATCTTTGTGCTTATTTGGCAAAACTTTAACCAGCGTGGTTTTTAACTCTCATTGACATAAAAAAAGTATCTTGAAAAACACAAGAGCCAAATAAATATATAATGAAAAATGTTAGGCTGAAAACAATGACAGATGGCCATTTGTGGATAACTGGCCTTTTATTTTACTGTATAATTTTATAAGTGTAGCTAGGAGAGTCTATATCGAAGGTAAATATTCTCAAGTTAGATTGGAATTAAATGTCAGTGGAATGTTGTCACTTTAAACATTCCTGAAGACCTTAATGGCATCCAATCTATAATATGGCCTTAAGATCAGGAATTTTTTAAGTTGCAGTTTTTATCCAAGAAATCCTTGCCTTCGTTCTCTACGTCTCTCTCCTTTTTTTAACGAAAATTATGGATTTTGTATTGCATTTCTCATCGTAAGGATGTTAAAGCATATGAGTGCTTCAAGGTGGTAATCTAAAATACACTATGGGAAAAAGACACTTTGAATAGTGTAAACGGTATACTTTGCCAATTAAGTCAACACAATTAAGATAATGTTGCAACGGAAACCAACATACATCTTGTGGCAAAGAAGAATTTTAATAATAATCATTATCTATTACTAATTACGACTCTTCTCAGGAGGATGTTTTGGAAGGAAGTCTATATACGTGCAGGAGTTCTGCTTATTGTCAGGGGCCTTACTTGGAGCTATGTCATAGTGGCTGGGACCTGGGCCTGACATCAGAATGTTGTATTGACTGGGTGACCTTGGACAAGATTTTAACACCTCAGAGCCTCAGCTTCCCCATCTGGAAAATGAGAAAAAATGATATTTCTTTTCTGTTTCTGAGAGTTGTAGTGAGGATTGAATAAGATAATATATAAAATGTACATAACACAGTACCTGATAACAGTTTGGAGCCATGACGAGATCTCCACTGCTTTAGCCCTCTCGCGTTCTTAAGTATTTGGCCGCATGCCACGGCCACAGAAGAACGTGGTGAAGATGGAGAATGAGAATAGAGAAAAGTGTCTACTGGTGTGTCCCTACAGAAGGTCACATCAGTGACCTGTGGAAATAAAGCACACCCACTTCTGGCTGTTTCTCATCACAGCGCCCATGTGTAAGACCATGATGGCACATTAAGAAGTGTAATGCATGGTCCCTTAGGGAGGCTATAAAGTATAATTTTGTTGAAAAACCAAGACACACACATATTTAAAAAAGAAACATTTTTAGTGATAGTAGTAAAACCTGACAGTTACTAAGTTTTACTATTACTAATAATTACTAAATATCATTAAGCGAACTACTACTAATGGGCAGCGGCTCTTCACTCTTCACGTTGATCTTATGTGCTAGGTGCTTTCATTATCTCCAGTTAGAAAGAAGGAAACTGAGGCATGGAGGAGTTCAATAGTTTTCCCAAGGTCAAAGAGTTAGCCAGTGAGAGAGCCAGGATTTAACCCTTATAAGTGGCCTTGGGATTCAACCGCTCAATCACAGAACAGTTATTTATTGGAGCAGGTAATCCTACATGATAATCATGTGCTGATGAGGGAAGAAACTTCAGGACAGAGGAGCTCACTTTTCAGCCATGATGTCAGAGATGCTGGGTCCCTTATTAAATTCCAACATTGATTGCCCAAGGTCAGGGAAAGGTGGGAGACTTTCCTAGTAGAGAGGACTCGCCCCTTCCTCTTCTTGGCAAAGAATTACTCTGTAATCACCCCGCCACACACACAGACACACACACACACACACCCTCCCCAGTACACTGCTCCAAGAGAGGGCTCACACCACTCCTTTCATCCTGCTCAGCACAGCCCAGGTCACACTGTGAGATACACAACTTGCTACCAAGTAATCCGCATGAGAGGTAATCGTCTCTCTTCGCTCCTCCTAGGCTAGGGGCTTTCTACTCAAAGCACAGGCCCTGGACCAGCAGCATCAAAGCACCTGGGAATTTCTTAAAATACTACATCTCAGACCCCACCTCAGAATTACTGAATCAAAATCTGTATTTAACAAGATCTGGGATGACTTATGTGCCCATGAAAGGATGAAAAGCCCGGCTTAGAGGACACTTCTGTGCATGGCTACCCCAGCCCTGCCTGCCCCACATGACATTGATGGGCCTTCCCCACCTCCCAACCATGTCCTCCATCACATCTGGGCATCTCAAGTTCAAGGTCAAGGGAGAGGCAACAATGCCTTCCTCCTCCAGCTCATCTTCTGAGTTCTAGTGTCCTGTCCTCTTAATCCGACATCTGTATGGAGGTGCACACGTGTGACAACTGGGCAAGGAAGCTTATTTGTTAAAAAGAGGCCTGGGAATGAGTTGTAAAAATAGACAGTATTTTGATAGGTGAGGTGGGAAGGTATAGATAGGAAAGACAGAGAGAAATCACGTATAAGCTTCAGTACTTTGGGACAAGGTAGAATATAAACGGTGACTGACACCTGTGCAGGGTGTGAGAAAAGCCATGGGAGAAGTTTAGATCGGATGGCCTCAAAGGACACGGATGCAGTCTCTCTCTGGATAGTAGACACAAGTTCCAGAGCAGAGGTAGTCCTAAATAAAAACCACCACGCTGCTGAGCCAAACCGCAAAATATCAGAGAATGGGATGGAGAAAACAGAAGACACACAAGTAGAAGTGGCTCATGATGTGATATTTCTGAAAGTCTGTTCGGGGCATATTCCAGATGTGTGTGCCATGGCTGAGTCCTAACTGCATCGTGCTCCAGTGCATTGGGACCACTGGCAGAGGATAGTTGTTGAGATACAAACATGAACTCCCCTTAACTAAGTGACATCTGGCAGTAAGTAAGGTCATAAATCAATAAATATTGCTGAAAGCTGGATTTTAAGACGACTTTCTCCTTTCAGTGATATTTAGAGCCAAATTTCAGGGGGAAAAATAGAGTAGTAAAATTCCTTGGCATTTTCAGATCACTTAAAGAGATTATTGTGCAGCCAAAATGAAGTATCGATAGCAAGGCAGACGCCTGATATTGAAAATCTAACATTATTAAGCATTATGGATATTGATTAGACAGCAGATTAAACATGCCCTCTGTACTGATGCAGGGGTTTCCTATTGACCACGGGTGCTCCCAGAACAGCATTACCTTCCTTCCCCAAGCTGGTGTTTAGTCATCGTCAGTTGGAATTGCATTTGGAGAACAGTGATATGTACCCAGGTACTAAAGGCACCCATAAAGTGTCAGTAAATTGCACAAGTAAGAGACTTAGCCATTCTGCCAGTGACACAAAGACAGATGGTTTCCCATCAATGAGTTTCTGAGACAAAGCTTTTCTAGATAGGGGACAGGAATGAGACTGTAATGGAGAGAGTCCATTCTTGTGATCGGGATGCTAAATTAATTTAGCCTGTCCAGTTAGTGGAGCTTCATCTGTTACATTAGGGGCCTATAATGTGGCTGTCAAGATGTTCTGGGGTGTCTACAGCTTTGTCACCCGTGCCTTATGCAGACCCACTAGAATTCTAACTGCTTGGATCCTTCTGTGTGGGACCCAGATCTGTTTGATGTGAGAATCTTAACCATTCGGATAGCCAACTGATAGGAAAAGTCCTAGGATCTATACAACAGAGCCTCATGATTCCCAGGTTTGGTGTTCCATTACAGTACATGGCTTCCTGGGCATTTGATCCCAGACTTATAATGATGTTATCAGAGCCATAGGAATCATAAGAGTAATCTGGTAGAACTGTCCCACCCTACACCGGAAGACAATAAGATCCGTGGAAGTTAAATGCTTTCTTTCTCAATATCTCATATCTGGTGGCACTTGTAGCCTGAGAGCCAGGTTGCTGGACTCCAGTCCAGGGCCCATGCTCTTGAACCCTTAAGCCAGAGATGCTGCTCTGTCTTCTTCCTTTTGTAGCATTAAAGTCATGTCTTGATATTGATCTGATTCTTTAACCAGTATGACTGGATAAAATGGGACATTACCAGTGTCATATTTCTGCCTAACGATGACGGCAGCTCATAATAATTGAGCACCTGCTTAGACCAGATCCTATGCTGTACGCTTCTCATCTAGAAACTCACTTGGTCCTTGCAGTGACCCTAAACAGTGCACGGAATTATTATTATTCACTTTTTTAAAAGAAAATGTAGCTCTAAAAGATTAAATCATTTCCCAGGCATGTCAGTCAGAGTCACAGCCAAGATTTGAACCCCTAGTCTGTCGACCCCAAAGTCTGTGTTTCTAACCACAGGGTTGTATTCGCTCCTACCTCATTATGACGCTGAGCTGGTATTTCCTCTCTCCCTTAGCAAAGTCCTAGCTGAGAGCTGTCCTGCTTTTTTTAGGAGTGCCAGCTGAACACAAAATCAGGAACCCCTGCTTTGAAACGCCCTGGCCTGGGGGTTGCCATCCATGGTCATCTCTGTCCTCGAAGCAGCTGTAGCAGCAGCGAGCTGTCTCTCTCGAGCACCTGCAGCGAATACTCCAGCGGCTCCTCCTACACGTGGCATGACGGGAAGAACCTCAGGAAAAGGGTAAGGCTCCTTTCAGGGCACCGCAGCGTCAGGGAGAACCAGAAAAGAAGCCTCTTCCGGTAGGAAGGCGGAAGGTGGGAGGGAGGTGAAGAAGGAGATGACCATTTGCTGAGTTCTTGTTCAGTTACGCCTCACAAAACCGAAGAGGGAAATACGATTCTCCCCATTACATAGAAGAGGAAATTGGCTAGAGACGGTTAAGTTCCTTGCTAGAAGTCACACAGCCAGTGAGAAGCGGCATGATGATTCAACCTCAGGTGACGAGGCCATCATGGGAGGGAGTTTGCGAGAGAAAGACATTTCCCTTCTGTGCTTTGGTGGAGACCACCGAATTCCCAGATTTATATCGAGTTGGAACTGGAACCCTGGCCTAATGAAACTGACCACGCTTCAGACCAACTAAGACATTTTCAAGTAGTTTTATGGACATCATGCCTGTGATGCTCAGAGAGACTTGTTAATGTCCACTGCAAATAGGAGTGAACTTAGCCACGTGCCAAGTCATTCCAGACTGAGCATCCCATGAGAACTCAAAGAAAAGTTTTCCTTCTAGAGAACAGGAGAGCGGTGCGTTCTCTCCAAATGAATGGCCGAAAGTTTTGGAAGTATCATTAGCTTTGTAGGAGTTTACTGCTCAAAAATAGCATGTATTATATTGACCTTTAATCACTGCAATAGCCTCATAAAACACTAATATTATGGCTGTAAGTTGGAGGGTGGCACAGTAGAGAGAATTCCATGGTAGCTGACAAGCGCTATGGCTTCAGTGCAAGTCGAGCATGTCTCTACTTAGATGCCAGGAGTTCCTCTACCAGATTTTTAAATAACTCTTACGGCTGGAATGACTCCCATCTGCAAAGTGGGCTCACACCGCTGAAGATTCCTTCACGATTTGAATAAACATCTTTGCACACTGGTATAAGCCAAGAATCTGGAATAGCTGTTTCTGCAGTTTCTTAATGTTAAAGAAAAACAAAGAGTACAGGAGAATGGAAACCCTGAATTCGAATATTTGGAGATCAGTTTTCTGTCATCTGTATAAATTTAGTTTATGACTTCAGAAGCATAAGAAACCAGGGAAATTCCATAGCTGCCAGAAAATTTGGGTGAGGGAGGAGGTTTTTCATACTCTGAACAAGAGCTCAGAAAAAGATTTCAAGCTTGAATTTAGAGCTTATTCCCTTGGACTCAGACTTACAATGCAAAGTGCGGAGCCTGGGGTGTTATCAGAATTGTTCCTTCTAAGGAGCTGTTCGGAGTTCTGAATAATGACTGCCAGGGACCTGGCCCTTAGCAGACTGGGGAGGTGGTGGGGGGGATGTTCCCTCTCTTCGTCTCTGAACATTGCTGGCTCCCAGAGCCCCCTGCTCTGCTCGTCTTTCACAGCTCTTTCTCTCTCTCTCTCTGAGCCTTTATCTTTTCTTTTCTTTTCTTTCTTTCTTGAAATTTTTCCAGTTAGAACAACCCTCGATATTCTAGGGACATCTCTTCCCTGAAAGAGGAGAAATAAGGTTCTTAAGACACGTCACACACACTCCGTTAGCCGTCATCTGGAGATTTTAACAGTGTCCCATCTCAAAATGGCTGTGGAATACCAGCGTGCCTGTCACATCTCCCAGAGAAAAGTCCTGATTCTCAGGGATCCAGCAAACTAGACCCAGTCCCATGAAGACATTTTATTTTATTTTATTTTTATTTGTTTTTATTTATTTATTTTTGGCTGCATTGGGTCTTCATTGCTGCGCATGGGCTTTCTCTAATTGTGGCGAGCGGGGGCTACAATTCGTTGCGGTGCGCGGGCTTCTCATTGCGGTGGCTTCTCTTGTTGCGGAGCACAGGCTCTAGGCGCACCAGCTTCAGTAGTTGTGGCTCGCAGGCTCTAGAGCGCAGGCTCAGTAGTCGTGGCGCACGGGCTTAGTTGCTCTGAAGCATGTGGGATCTTCCCGGACCAGGGCTTGAACCCGTGTCCCCTGCATTGGCAGGCGATTCTTAACCACTGCGCCACCAGGGAAGAAGTCCTGAAGACATTTTAAGTTGATATTATTTAAGGAACTTCTTAAGTTCTTACCATGTACCAGGTACTCATTTAGTATTAACTTACATAATAAATTCATACAATATGATTTTGAATTTGAATATAATATTAACCTATATAATAACAAATATATGACCAATGGTTCTTTAGTAGTTCATAAGTATTTTTTTAAAATATTGTTTTGTGTAGAAACAGAAGGGAAGCCTACATGAAATGCACTGGCCTGCCCTCCATGGAGGAATCTGGCTTGTATTATTGAGTAATTACCGCATGTCAGCTTTGTCAGCTCTTCATAAGTACTAGCTCATTTAATGCTTGTGATAGCTTATTAAGTAGGTTCTCGTATTTCCTCCATTTCACAGAGAAGTAAACTGAGGTGCTGAGAAATTAAATATCCATCCCAAGGTCTCATAGCCAGTAAGTGGAGCTGGGCAGTTGGTTCCAGAACCTTAACCATTCTGCTAGACTGACCTTCTTGAATCAGCCTAAAACGAGGAGGAGTCCCAGTTGTTGGGATGGGTTTGTTTCCATTAAGACCAAGAATGTCATTTAAAAAAAAAAAGAATGTGTAAAACTGTTGTCTAGTCAAGAAATAGGAAAGAACTGTGGGCATTAAACCCAGGCTCCTACCTTATCCGCAGCATCTTTCAGCCAGCTGCACTGCTCCCCAGAGCAACTCTCTTCTGACTTTTCCCTGCCAAGAATGAAGCCGCCAATATGAAATGCCAGCTTCGTCCCACCATCTCCCCGATAGGAGAATCATGCTTTTTATCAAGTTTCAAGATTATCCTCAACCTTTCTCAAGCTATTAAATACCATGACCTCCTTTGGAAAACTGTTGGAGGAATGTGGCTAATCTCACAGGGTGGGGAGCCAGGGCCCTGGGAGGTTTGCAGCCTTGGGCCCTGGGATGACTCAGACCTCAACATGGGCAGGCTCCGGGGAGGCAGAAAGGAAGTGGGTAGGCAGACACAGAGCACATCTATGGCGGGAACAAATCTGCCCTTTTCAAGCTCTAAGAGGGTACTTTTGCCTGGCTTCTCTTCTTTTTCGTGAACGTGACATCAGGATCATGGAAATTCTTAGAAACCCAAGCTGTGGCAGTCTGCTCACTGGTCAGTCTATAATACCCAGACTTACTGAAGGGATTTCTTCTGATTTCCGAAGGAGTTTTTAATGGCACAGCAGAAGAGGACGGGGAAGGGGGAGCATCACCAAAACAGAATCGATCCACAGCAACTCCTGACCCTGGAGAATTTTCCAAAGAGAATATATAATTTGACTTAAAACCAAATATACATATAACAAAAAAAGAAAAAATAAATAAGACGTATTGTTGATAACAAGATTTTTATGATTTTTAAAAATCATAAAATTTTTATGAGAAAGTTTTAGATGTAAGCAGATGCTCACAGCTTACTAAAAAGCTGAGATTCCAGGGTAAGTTTCTGACATGGAGTTAACCTCTGCTTATGAGCGCTCGGGTGTTCAGAGTCCTGGCACAGCAGGGCAGCTAGTGTGGAGATGCCAACAGGAGCGGTACTCTTAGCCAAGACTGGTGCAGAGTGCACATTGGAAACCACCAGATTCATTCATTGACATTCTTCATCGTTAACTGTATAGCCTTTTAAAAGAAAAAAGTCATTAGGTCAGAGCCTCCCAGTTTCCCCGAGTGCCAGTTTGTGATTAAACTCTGCAAGTTCCATTCAAAAGAGGGGTGTTGGAATAACCTACGGTCTCTATTATGACTTTGACTAATACAGAGGGTAGAACAGAGGCCAAGCTTCATTCCAGCAGTATCGCATCCAGATTGATGTGCAGTCTCTAGAGCCAGATTGCCTGGGTTCAGATCCCCACACCGCCACTTCAGAAATGAGTCATAGGAAGGACCCAGGAGACCAGAGTTCAAACCTTTGCTCTAGCTCTCCCTTAATTATGTGATCTCCAAAGGACAGATCTTGCTGAATCTCAGTTTCCCGCCTAGTAAAATAGAGCTGATAATGTCTCCCTCATGGTATTGTTCTGAAAATTAAATCAAAGCACTGGGTCAGAGGCTGGTACACAGCAAATGCTGGGTCAATGTAAGTTTCCTCCTCTGCCATTCTGTTTCTTGCTAGCCGTAATTTGATAAATATGAATGTCTGAGTAGAATGCCATGTTTTTTTCTATGTCACTTCTTGGTCACTCTCCAGAACTAACACTGGTATTTGGAGAAATATGAAGAACAGGAAATTGACCTTTTGAAGTTAGTAGGTGAACCATTGCTATGAGTTCTAACAGCAAATGCCCAGCTGCTCTATCTGTGTAAACATTTCACAGATGTTCACTGCCTATCAAGTAAAGTCATGAAGCCACATGACGTTCTAACTTTCAGTCCTTAGAATGGAAGGGACCGTAAAGGCAGGGACCAACTCACTTTTCCATTTACCCTCTTTACCTGCCATATACACTGAGCAGTGAGCCATATTGTCTTCTGGTTATTCCCTAAGTGTTCCTTAAGCATACTTTTCCAATTTAGGTCTTTGCCATCCCATTTCTTCTAACTGGAAATCATTTCCTCTACTTTTAAACTAAGGCAAACCTATCTATCTTTCTAGGGCTAGGTTTATTTTTTTAAAAAGAAAAGAAAAGAAAAGGAAACATATGCTTTTTGTGTTTTTTTCCAAACAGACATGTGGTCTCCCTCATCTGAAATTCTGGAGTACCTCCTACCCCTGTATGTCTCATATGATCCCTTGACTTATGGTTACTTGAGCTCAGCTCCTCCTGGGGGTTGCATGCTCCTTGAAGGCAGGGTCCTTATCCGCTACTTATCTATATCATATGCTGCTTAGCTCAGGACCTGGCAAGGTAGAGATTAGCTGCATAGTTAATGAATTAGTTTGAATTAATTAATGAATAAATGCATTTATATGTGAATATTTATCAACCACTAGAACGAATTAAGTTTAATGATGGCCTTTTCCTTTTATAAATTGGTGCTCCACAGAGCTCAATCATTTCTCATATCTCCTTTTCTTTCCTAGCAGTCATCACAAAATTGGGACAAAAGGTTAAGTATTGACTCTTCACTCCCGAGTGGCTTTGCTAGTCCCACAGATGAACTACCTCCGACTCGCATCAAGGAAAGCCACATTTTGGAAGGACTCAGAAAGCTCCAGAAGCGAAAAGTGTTACTTGAACCCCCATCAGTGATAACCAAATGGGGTTATAAAGATTGCATGAACTCCAATGAAGGAATCTATTCGCCAGGAATTAAAAGTAGCAGCCTCAAGGAATATCCCCCCTGCAAACCCACGGACACGGGGAGCCCCTGCAAGGAGCCGCACAAGGCCTTTGTTTATGACACAGATTCTCACGACGATGCCGAAGAGGACCCTTCCTCCTTAGCCTCGCTCCAGGCAGTTCCACACCAGGGCTGCAGGCTGCACGGTTGTAAACTAACCCACAGTGCTTCTGACAGTCTCTTTGGCTGGGAGCTGAATGGCAAACACTGTTCAGAAATCCCTTCCTCGGTCTACCCCTGGGAAAGGCCTGAGAAGCTGACCAGTTGTGCTAGCAACTGTCCCTCGGAGCGGAAGCTGTGCCCAAGTGCGCAGGGGCCTCAGGTACAGAGAGAGAGGGACCCGAGCCAGGGCTGCCTGGCTGTCAATCTCCATCTCTCAGACACGGATGACACCGAAACCCTGGATGAGCTGCACATAGAGAGCAGCGATGAGAAAAGCCCTTCAGACGTGTCTTTGACCGTGGACGCCGACAAGGCCGTGGAGAACCTGGACGTCCGCGTGGGATTTGGAAGATCTCAGCGTGGGTCTCCTGAGGAGGAAGAAAAGCAAGTGCCCGTCCACTTCGAGAGCAGGCCAAAGACGTTCAGTTTCATTAAGCAGCAAAGGGTTGTAAAACGGACTTCCTCAGAAGAATGTATTACTGTCATATTTGACGCAGACGGTGGCGAGCCCATTGAGTTCAGCTCTCACCAGACTGGCCTGGTCACGGTTACCAGAAAGGAGATTTCCATCCGTCAGGCCCCTGCTGGGCCCCAGACAGAACACACTGAACTTCTACCTCAGGGAATGGCTCATGTACAGCCAGGGGCCGCTGCTAGAGACTTTGCTTTCTTGAAGAGATCTGAAGAGGAAGCCGAGAGAAACATTCCAAGAGAAGACGAAGATGATGTTGCCGTGACACCCACTGAATGCTCCCACCCCAGGACGGTGACGCAAAACACTCAGCGACAAAGACTGACCAAACCAACACACGCTGCGTCGTGCCAGAGTCATTCTAGGTCCTCTGTGGCCACGGGCATCTATCAGAAGAAAAGCCTGACAAAAATACCTACCAGGGGCAAGTCTTCACCTCAGAAATCAAGGATAATGGAGCCTGAAGCCTCCCTCACGGTCCCCTCAGCTGGCCCAGTGACTCTTGAGAGGTCACCAGCTCCAGGGAAACTCTCACGGTTCAAGAAGCCTGAAGGCCCAGAGCCCCTCTTTGCTTTACCGCCGGATTCACACATTCCAAAACCCTCCTCCACCCAGCTCCCTCACGGCTCCAAAGTGTTCAGCAGAAGGGACTGGGTCCAGTACTCCAGGAGTCAGATTCCAGCGGCACAGCTGCTGCCAAGGCCCCCCGCCGAGCCGAGTGACGATGGCGAGCCCCCCACGAGGGATAAACCCTGTGAGCCGGGGCCGGAGGCCGGGCTGAGACCGCCCTCCCTGCCGTCCCCTCCAGGCAGGTCGGTCTCCCTACTCGCCAGGCCCAGTTACGACTATCTGTCGCCACCTGCGTGGGCCAAGCCGGAAAGCGGGGTCCCCAGTGACGCAGCAAGGGCAGTGTTGCAATCCCCCCCTCTGAAAGGATCCTCTGCTCCGATTATTTATTTTAATCAGACCGTGACGGAAGTGCAGGGGAAGAAACCTTCTGTGGCCTTCAAAAAGCCCGTCTTCACTCCCCCTCCGCCCTCCACAGAAACAGCCATCCACACCAGGTGCCCTGCTCACAGCCCCTCCAGCTTGTTTGCTGGGATGGCCCCAGGGCCCCCAAAGGTCTCTCCAAAGAGAAGTGTCCCCAGAACCCCACCTCACCAAACACTTGGGACCACACAAACGGACGTAGGGTTACGGACCCCCAAGAATTGTCCTGCTACCCAGGAGCCACTGGAAATACCGTCCTCCAAAGGTGTGTCTCCAGCAAGAAAAGGACAGTTGAATGACAGTGTCTCCACATCCCCCAAGCCTTCCTTCTTAGGGGTAAGTGAGTCACCATCGTCTCAGGTTAGCAGTCCCTCATCAGCAGCATCCTCCAAAAGCCATAGCACCCCGCACGGTTGTCAAAACCCTCACGAGAGAGGACTGAAAACTCGCCTCCCCGTTGGGCTCAAAGTCTTCATGAAGTCTCCCCAGTTGCTCAGGAAAAGTTCTACAGTGCCAGGGAAACATGAAAAAGACAGCCTAAACGAAGCCTCGAAGAGTTCCGCGGCTGTGAGCAAGGATAAGCCGGGGACCTCCAGGAACGCGAGCAGCCCTGAGACCACAGGAGGTGAAAGAAATGTGTCTCCACTGGGTTTACGAGCACAGGAGAGTCTGGCCGAAGGGCTTCCCCTGGAAACAGCAACGCCAGAGTCATTGGAAGATAGCACGCCTGGGGCTGATGGAAAAGATGCGGTAGAAAACAAGTCTGTGAAGAGATCCCTGTCCTCCAGCAAGCCGCTCCTAAAACCAGCTCTAGGCATGAACGGAGCCAAAGCCCGCAGCCAGAGTTTCAGCGCTCACTCAGGGGACAAGCCCCCCACGGCCTCCGTGGAAGGGCCAGGCAAGGTCCGGACTCAGATTATTACCAACACCGCTGAGAGGGGCAACTCCCTCACCCGGCAGAGCTCCTCCACGGAAGGCTCTCCCAGCAAGACCACGTCTGCCCCCATGTCTGACGGTCTCCCTGGTGCTGGGAGGCCCCTGGGGCATCCTTCCCCCAGGCAGGGCTCCCTGGGAAGTACAGGCAGCTCCAGCAGCCAGCACGGGAGTCCAAGCAAGTTGCCTTTGAGGATCCTTCCAAAATCCGAAGGGCCCCTCGCCCCACCCGGGACAGAAGAGCAGCAGGCCTATGCCCAGGGAGAAGGCGCCAGGGTGAGTGCACCAGAGGAAGCAGGCAGCGACCACGGCAGGTGCCCATCCACCCCAAAGGACGGCCCAGGAGTCCCTCAGAGTCCGGGGAGGACACGGCAGCCCAGCAGTTTTGAAACCAGCAGGACCTCCAAGCTAGAAACTTCTGGAAGGTATCCAGACACGTCTACAACCAGGACCGGTGTTGTGAGCCCAGAAGCCCCCCTCTCACCCACAATCGAAGAAAAGGTCATGTTGTGCATTCAGGAAAATGTGGAAAAGGGCCAAGTGCAAACAAAGTCCACCTCTGTGGACGTGAAGCCGAAGCCCGGGCCTTCTTTTGCCAGCTGGTTCGGTTTTCGGAGGAACAGACTGCCAGCTCTCAGTAGCAGGAAGATGGATGTCTCCAAAACCAAAGCGGAAAAGAAAGATGCAAAAGGTTTGGGGTTTGGAAACAAACAGCTAAAATCAGAGAGAAAAAAAGAGAAAAAGAAGCCTGAGCTACAATGCGAGATGGAAAATGAACTTAACAGGGACATCGAGCTGGCAGATGGTCCAGACAGTGGTTTACAAAACAGAAATAACCTGAAAACACCGCCAGACATTTATGACCAAGTGAAGTTTGTATCGAGAAGTAGACCCGGCCCTGTTCCATGTTCAACGAAAGATACCTTTATGACGGAACTTCTGAACAGGTAGCGTGTTGGCCAAGGGGGTGGCAGTGTAGAGGGCAGTGCAGAACCCCACCCACGCCTCACCCCCCAACAAGGAGAGTTGTTTATTTCCAGCATACTGAATACCAGTCAAGCATGTTTCTCATACAAGCAGAAATTCATCGTAGCAATCTTTTATACATTAGCCAGAATTTAAACAATGAAATAAAAGTTAGCAATAAAATGGTAATTTAGTCCACGTTACTTTGGTAACCAAACCAGTGGTCTTTGAAATTAAAGGATGGTAAGTTTTATCAAGGTGGATGGAAATCCAGCCTACAGTAGAAATCATGAATGTACCCACATGGCATGAAATGGAAGAAAACTACACATATGTTTTTCTTTTTTGTGTGTGGTACGCGGGCCTCTCACCGTTGTGGCCTCTCCCGCTGTGGAGCACAGGCTCCGGACGCACAGGCTCAGCGGCCATGGCTCACGGGCCCAGCCGCTCTGCGGCATGTGGGATCTACCCGGACCAGGGCACGAACCCGCGTCCCCTGCATCGGCAGGCGGACTCCCAACCACTGCGCCACCAGGGAAGCCCTACACATATGTTTTTAAAGGATGCTGACCCCACTGATCGTACTGAGCAAACTTAGAAACTTTCCAGAGGTAATTACAGATTCTGCTGATCTTAAGCCAGAAATATATTTAGCAATCATTCCCCAGTGGTTTTTACTTTATTCCCTCACACACACACCCGCCATCTCACAAGCAGTCATAAAAATAAAAATAAATGATTGCATTATCAAATCTAAATTGACACACTACCAGAATAGCAGATGAAGATTTGACCAAGGCCAGTGAGACACACTTATCACTCAAGGGTTTAAAGACAAAGAGACACATGGAGGTTACTTTAAACATTAAAGGATTGGGGAAAGTAGAACGATTAAAGAAGAGCAATGTAATTGATCAGAGGAATCACTTTCTACCTGCAGAGTTGATAAGAAAGCAGCTCAACAGACTGAAAGTGGATCAAATAACGTTTCCTGCAGGAGCGTGTTAAAGGGCAGCTCCCAGGGCTCCTGTGTCACCAGCAGCTCTATCGGCACTCAAGGAACCTACAAGAAGAACATCAAAACCAAGGCAGATGTGGAAATACCGAAAGGCTCCCTGGTAAGTCTTTTACCATCCTGGTTATGAAGTGTCAGGTTCTGAGATGGGCTAGTTGGGTTCTGTCTACCCTTTGCTGATGAAAATAGATAGGCAAGAGATTACGGGGGAAAGGGAAAGTTAAAGCCAAAGAGAAAAAAGAGGGAGATCTTTTTTTTTTTTTTTTTTTTCCGTACGCGGGCCTCTCACTGTTGTGGCCTCTCCCGTTGCGGAGCACAGGCTCCGGACGCGCAGGCCCAGCGGCCATGGCTCACGGGCCCAGCCGCTCCGCGGCATATGGGATCCTCCCAAACCGGGGCACGAACCCGCATCCCCTGCATCGGCAGGCGGACTCTCAACCACTGCGCCACCAGGGAGGCCCAAGAGGGAGATCTTGGTGACGCTGTAGCGGAGTGTTGGCGGTTAGACTGGAATGGGCCCGGCTCCCTCCACTCTCGCTGCTTTTGTAGTTCTCTTTTCAGAAGGATGGGATAATCACAGTGCAGGCAAATAATGCTGCGAGTGTCATCTTCAAATTATACCCTTTGCTGGGAATTTGTCCTGATGATGCTTTCCATCATTTCCAGCAACGCAAAAAGGAACGAAAATGATTATAAAAAATAAAAGTGCAGAACAATTTAGGAGAACATTGGCTATTTTGATGATTTGATTTAAGTATTTTCCCTAAAGTTGTAAATACTGACTTATCCTACCTAAGACAGAAGGTGTTAAGACTTAAGAAACGTATCCTTGGAACCAGGCCTGGCTGCTGCAGGGCAGGGAGAGGGGACAGCCTGGAGCTGTGCCCCATGCTCCCAGCTGGGACATCAAGGCTGTCCTGGGACTGGGCACTAGCCCCGGAGCTAGCACGGTCCGCCCTGCAGGCTGCACATCGGGGCTTCTGTAGGCTGCCCAGGTTTCCTGAGCGACAGGTCCCTCGAGGATGGCCGCTACCCACCTGGGCCCAGGCCACCCACAGGAGGCGGCGGCAGCTACCACCCCCATCGTGACGGCCACGGAAACACGCTCGGCAGAGACAGCTATCCCTCATTCGGCAACCCACAAGACAACGTGATAGCAAAATCGTGTCTCCTGTCGTGTCCGTGGTGGTGGTGGTGACCCTGGACCCTGGGAGCGGCCAGCTATTTCCAGTACAACAGGAGGAGGAATTGCTTCAGGACAAATGAACCAGAACACACCTTAGGCCTTCAAAATCCACCCATCGCTTTGGGAAAAGCTCCATCCAGTCAAGAACCGCCTTCATCACTCCCATGAAGTTCCTTTCCTTCTTGGCTTGACCAGCTGCCCTGAAGGGTTTTCTCTTCTGTTTGCAGTAGGAGTGCTGCCCATCCAAGAATTCCTAACTCCTCAGACACCTCGATCGTGATAAGGTAGACAGCTGGACCTTGGGTTGTACAAAAGATTGCTTGATCTGTTGGTTCCGTTGTGTGTCTGGACAGAGAGATTCCAGCTCTGGAATGAGCTCAGAAACTACCTCCTGGTGTGACCCCAGGCCATCGACATGGTCACAAAGCACAGGGGCAGCAGAATGGCACGGGGGTCTTGGGCGGGAATGCCATCAGCTTCTAAAAGATGGAGACAGACTGCTGTTTGGGTTTCCACCAAGCTGGGGTGAGAAGCTTGACTGGTGGTGTAAGTTCCTTAGTTATATCAGGAATCCAGACCCGTTCACCACCGCCCGTGAATCAGGAATGAGTGATTTCCAACAGTAACGGCAGAATTTGCACATTATTTCAGCTCACAAAAGCATTGTTATCTGCAGAGGATCAGGCTGGATTTTGGAAATTTAAGTGCAAAATCGCTGATGTGGAAACCGTCTCGGGGAAGTGATCGGGGGTGATTTTTCCTGTGAAATAGTACAGTTTCTACATTGTTTTGGAGAATGCGGAGTAGAAATAGAGATTTGCAGATGTTGAGGCTTTTGGTATTATTTTTGATCTTTGATCCTCTTTGGGTACCAGTTTTTAAGGTGACGGCAGTACTTTCCTTGGTTTATACTTTTCTTTTTACTGCACTAGATGATCTTCTATCCTCAAGCATCTAAAAAAGTATACTAGCTGTTTGCTTCTATTTTAGTAATACTTTAGGGCAGAGGAAAAAGAATGGTTTGGGCAGATTAGTATAGTTTGATTCAACTGAGATTAATGCTGATAGAATTTTAGAGTTTAAATATTAGAACCAAGGAGGAAGCCAGTCACTAGAATCTGGATCTCATAAAGAGGACACGTTAAAATTCCAAATATGCATGCTTTGTGCTCACCCTTAAGGATGAGAGCTAGGTCTCCCAAGAGAAGTTGAAAGCAGAAAGCATTTGAAAGAGCTTCGCAAAAATGGAAAAGAACTTAAAACTAGCAATCCTGATTAGATGTCTCAGAATTGCATGACTTCCATCCTGGATTTACATAGATTTGAGCCATTTGAAGACAGACTGTATTTCCTATTTTAATATGAATGTCCTATGACTCTTCCCAAATCTTGTTGAGCTTCCCCATAAGTGAGGACGCCCACTAAACATTTCCCATATATGAGTTTTCGTGGCGAGTTTAATTTAACTCTTGTTAAAAAGTGTGTGTGTGTACACACACAGATTTACACACAGATATACATAAATGGAACTTAAAAAACAGGTAACTCCATCCATTTTCTATAACTGTCATGGACAACTTTTCATCATTTAAAATACATGTAAGATGGAAGCAACCTAAGTGTCCATCGACAGATGAATGCATAAAGAAGATGTGGCACATATATACAATGGAATATTACTCAGCCTTAAAAAGAAACAAGGGCTTCCCTGGTGGCGCAGTGGTTGAGAATCCGCCTGCCAATGCAGGACACACGGGTTCGAGCCCTGGTCTGGGAAGATCCCACATGCCAGGGAGCAGCTGGCCCCGTGAGCCACAGTTACTGAGCCTGTGCGTCTGGAGCCTGTGCTCCGCAACAAGGGAGGCCGCGATAGTGAGAGGCCCGTGCACCGCGATGAGGAGTGGCCCCCACTTGCCACAACTGGAGAAAGCCCTCGCACAGAAACGAAGACCCAACACAGCCATAAATAAATAAATAAAAATTAAAAATAAAATAAAATAAAATAAAACAACTTTATTAAAAAAAAAGAAAAAGAAAAAAGAAACAAAATTGAGTTATTTGTAGCGAGGTGGATGGACCTAGAGTCTGTCATACAGAGTAAAGGAAGTCAGAAAAAGAAAAACAAATACCATATGCTAACATATATATGGAATCTTTAAAAAAAAAGGTTCTGAAGAACCTAGGGGCAGGACAGGAATAAAGACGCAGACGTAGAGAATGGACTTGAGGACACAGGGAGGGGGATGGGTAAGCTGGGATGAAGTGAGAGAGTGGCATGGACATATACGCAGGACCAAATGTAAAATAGATAGCTAGTGGGAAGCAGCCGCATAGCACAGGGAGATCATCTTGGTGCTCTGTGGCCTCCTAGAGGGGTGGGATAGGGAGGGTGGGAGGGAGGGAAACGCAAGAGGGAGGGGATATGGGGATATATGTATATGTATAGCTGATTCGCTTTGTTATAAAGCAGAAACTTAACACACCATTGTAAAGCAATTATACTCCAATAAAGATGTTAAAAAATAAATGAATAAATAATAAAATACATGTAAGAGAAAAAAAAAGAAAGTTATCCTTTTTGGAACTTGACTCCCTATCATTTAGTGTTTTAATTATGAGGTCTAGAACTCAGGGGGTAATTTCCTTTAAAAAAATGAATAAAAGGCATTTTTATATTTCCCAAGGATATGCCAGTTTCAAATAATATTTTTGTTTTAAAATTACCTTAAATTGAACTTCCTCTTCTTACATTCTTTCTGTTCTTGCATCACTGGTCTGGTGATATTCATTGTTCCTTTATGTAAATTTTAAAGCACTCGAGCAAAAAAACAATATCTTTTCAGAATTCCTGAATCCATATATTTTGGGGCTTTAATAAAAGAGATTATAAAATATACTATGTGCTACCATTTTCCTAGGGAAAACCTGAAACATGAAGCAATTACTCATTTTTTTCTGGAGTGGTTCAAGAACAGACGAGATTTTAGAAGTAATCGTGATTGGCATTATTAGTTTTTAATTATTATTGATGTTTAGGGTTCCTTAGAGTTTCACTTTAATTTGAGACAAATGTACATTTAAATGCTTTTTTTTTTTCAAACAGCTCTTGACTCTAAAGAACTATAAGGTCTTTTTTGTTTTCTTTTCCAAACCCTCCGAAATCATATGCAGACTACGTTCTTTGCAAAAGCTATTTTTTTTTCTTTTCCCCACTTCTTGCTCTTGGCTTCCATGGTATCATGCCTTCTTGAAAACATAGATGTCCCTTGAATTATAAAATCACAAATTATAAGTGTGTCTAAGGCTGCCTCTGTAGTGTCACTGAAAGGAAAGAGAGAATAAACGTGTGGAAATGTGCAGTATGCCAGAAATTCAATCCAACTGATCTAAAACTTTGATAGCCTGGCAGAGCCCCTTATCAGAGGCACTCAATTTAACTATGCCCCATTTAATATGGTGCTGACAGCTTGGGGTATATCTTCACTGTACAGAAATACCAAAAAGAAAAAAAACCTGTTTAGCTTTTACAATTTCATTTTTACTTTCTTATTACTTCCTAATGCTAAAGTAATTTGCCTTGCTTTTCTTCTCTCATTGGAAGTCTTTTACAGTGTAATAATGTTTCCTTTGGTCCTTCCAGAGCATCTGCAAGAAACACTCTTATTGTCCTCTGTGAAGTACAAGGATTTCCTAACCACCAAATATAGATAATCCACAGGGAGAAGCTAATTTTCTAGTTAGCTGCAAGAGGAAATTAGTCAGGCTGGGAAGCTTTCCATACAGAGGAATATTATTAACCTAGATAGTTGAACAGCTAGTCATTTTTTCAAAGGTAAAATGCAATTTTTTTCCACCTCTATAATCGTCAATGGGGATTGGACTAAAATTACTAATTGCAGAAAGGACATTGGCCATAGTCCCCTTGGGGACTAGTAAAAGAAGAGCAGCGAAAACCTATTCATTATATGTTATCAGCCTATATAGAAAGGAAATTAGATGCAAAATGAGATACATTCTTATACCATAGCACATTGATGTGAATACCCATGAACCTTTTAAAATCAAGAGTTTAAGGGAATTTTCCCCTACTGGGACTCGAGGTAGATTTGCGTTCTGCTTCTTTTAAAGTGTGTTGCAGAGAATTCTTCTCACACTAGTTACTTGAGCTGCACATAATACATTACATATCACAGTTTTTTCCTGAATAAAATCACTCTTCAGAAATCTTATACCAGGGACTTCCTTGGTGGTCCAGTGGTTAAGACTCGGCACTTCCACTGCAAGGGGCGCGGGTTTGATCCCTCGCTGGGGAACTAAGATCCCACGTGTTGCAGGGTGCAGCCAAAAAAACCCCAAAAATCTTATACCATAATATAGCCTCATCCTTTGCCCTTAACAAACTAAGACTATATGTAGTTATGAGGGTCCTAAGGCATTTTAATTATTTTAATCTGTGGTAATATAATAGAAGAATTATTTCCATACATATATCAAGTCCATGTACGTAGCACACCTCCCCTTAGTTCACTGGTGACGGCATATCCATTTTCAAGATTGCTAGATGCATTCTACCGTATGTATAAAAGTCTCATTAATGCTTTACTGAATTAAATATTTTTCTCTTTTCAGAGCCTTATTAGAGGCTTATGTCCCCATTTGTGCTCTCATTTACAGACCACTTAGCTCTGACTTCTGTGTAATTTAGACAAGGGCCATGTTACTTTGCACTTTTACTTAAATTCTACAAAATCATTATAAGAGGGGAGAAAGGCATCCCCAGAAAAGACTGCGTCAGTACTAAGTAAATAAGTCAGAAAGAAATGCACACTCCTTCCTCCATGTTGTAAGTCCTTCCTTCCTGTGGATTTAGGTAATTTTCTGAAATGAGAAGTCTCAAAGAAACAGCTCCCAGCTCCTGTTGAGCTGTCACTGGACAAAATAAAAATCGTTAATGAGATCATATTGCTGGAAAGAGATGGCCATTTTAATATGGGTATTTTAATTTAAATTATGAGTATCCTCTTCACCCAGTGTCACATAGTCTGAAAAAATCACATATGCTAATAAAAAAGTATCAAATACAATCCCATTAAAATTGTGCTGTGGTGATGAAGTAGCATAAAATAGTACAATAATTACACAAATTGTTATCATCTTACTAAGTTCTGCAAAATTTTTTAATTTCAACATCTTTAATTGAGCAATTCTGTTCTAAATGCTATTTGGATGCTAATAAGAAGCATGGCTGTTTTGCCCTCCCCCTGCAGAGTTTTCTAAATGACTGTCTTTTCTAAAGGTAATGCCTCCCAGGAGTTTTCCCTCCAAGGATCACTTCTCTCTTCTCACAGGTTCATTAAGTTCTTTTCCTTTTCAGTGAGCTTTAACATCAAAATGTTCTTTTCTGGGGATGCAGTTCTCGTTAGGATGATTCAAAGAAGAAGTGTACACAGAATTCCAAATGAAGGGTGTCCCCAAATATTGGGTTTTATTCTGCAGTTATGTATATATATTTGTCAGCAATGAATTATTTTCTCCCTTTTTCCTCCTGTGTCCTTTGTAAGCACGTTCCTCCCAGCCTTTTCTAATGGGAGAGGTTAATAGACTATAATGCGTACAGCGGCATTTAATGGTTATCTGTTAGAGACTGGTATTTAGTACAGCTCTTGACTACAACTGCAGAGCTCAAAAGATGGGCAAGAGTTGGAGGGGCACCATTAGAAGGTGCCCAAAGTACTGGCAGCAAACTGAAACCAAAAATAACCCACATCATTGCTCACGAGTCACCTGCTACTTCTTACCAAATGGGACATTCCTGACATTGATTTGTATCTGTTCCTGGTAGAGCAATGGCTGAAGAAATTCTGAATCTCTAACCACCATTGTTTGCTGAGCCAAACTTCTTGGTTTTGTGACCATTCCCATCTGTGAAGTGCTTTGCCACGTGAAGAATTCGCTTCGGCAAATTCTTCATCTTGAGCTGGCAGGCCCTTGCCCCCAGGAAAGTTCTACAACCTTTCGCCAACACACAGCCACTGTGTGATCAAGAGTGAAAATTAATTTTAATTTCAGCCTATGAGAAATATAATTAGCAAGGGGAATCTGCTGCCAAAATAAATTATGCCCCTCATTTCCATATGGAAATGGATTTTTTTAATTACTCACCACTTTGCATTGAAATCTATTTGTATGGATAATTAGAGCTGACAAGTATGCCATTCTAAGGCACTCCCCCATTTTCCATTCCTTTGTTGATTCTCCATCCATCCCGTTCCAATTCAAAATTTCCCGTCATGTGTCATTCGCTCCTCAGGGGTCATTAGCCCAGGAGAGCTGAAAAAACTCCTGTCTACAAGCCCAGTCCCTCTGATAAACACCCAAGAGGCCACATTTAGCGTTTGCTGTTAAGCACTTAAAGCCCTAGAAAAGTTCTGACAAGGAGCTGACAGGTAGGACCTCAAGATGGTTTTTATTTTCCTTCTTAAATATAATACTTGGACAGAGGTGGTGATTAAGTTCCACCGAAGGCATCGGAACAAGTAGTAAAGAGAAGCAGGGCACTAACACACACAAACAGAAAACTTTTTTGCTACTCGTAAATAAAAATATAGTTTATGTATATTTGGAATACTGCCTACCTAATGGCCAGACACTAAGAAAGATACAGTAGTTCTTGGGAAGGTCTGGAAAGGGTGACTGTGACAATATGGCATGCTGAAAAATTAAATTACAGCAATGAATAGGGGTCAGGAGTGCGCAGTCTAAAACTGACATCCTTTTATAACCTTGAACAGATCACTGACCCTCTCTAGGCCTCTTTTCCTTCATCTCTAAGATGAGAACCTTATTGTAGTCATTGGATTCTTCTGTTCAGAATTTCATAGGCTGATGGAGATGATGATTCACCCACTTTCCAACAGGTTAGCATGGCACCCACCCCTTCCAGTTTAAAATTGGTTGATTTAGAAAAACCCAAAGGAAATACTATTTTACCTAACAGGTGTGGGAAAATATGGAGCATCCTGTCTTAGGTATTGGAACGGGCTGAAAATACAGATTTTCTTGATGTTTCTGTAAATGAGAATAGAAAGTTCCTGTTGGATTCTTCATGGAAATTAAGGTGTTTGGGTCTCCTTCCTTTGGGGTTTCTTGGTAGCTTTGTCACAAAGAGGTCACTGAGCTAGGTGAACTCTGGGAGGCAAATAAGTAACTCGTTAGTCCTGATGGTGCGCACAGAGATTCTCCTCTCTGCCGTCCATAACTACTAGGAACAGAGCTGCTTGCTGTTGCTCTTCTCCCCGCATTCCCTAGCTGACTTCCTCTGGAGGTACTAACAAGCAAGGCAGTGCTGACAGCAGACAGCTGGTGGGGAAAGAACGTGGTGAAGCATGGCCTCTGGATCGTCAGCCCTTAACACCCTCTCCTTGTAGGGTTCAGACAGTCATTGACGTACTCCTGAGTGTTCCGTCTCCTGGCCATCAGTATGTAGGGATTAGGCACCAATTACATTCTGATATTGGAACCATGGTCATGAGATGTAAATAATTGGTCTGACTCCATTAGTTATGAAAAATAAGAGGTTAAAAAGTAGAAAGCTAAGTCTAGCTCAAGGTCAGTTTACCAGCATATGGCTCTCCATATTGTAAGTATAAAATAATGGTTTCTTGGCATTCAACTCGAGCCCCCGAGCAAATCCACTGACAACCTCTAATGTCCCCCCACTGAGTTCATTGCACAGTTCATTATCATCGTTGGCTGCCCAGGGGACTGGCTGGGATGTATTTTCAAAGAGCTATTTAGGGTCATTCTGCCAAGGACCATGAGCTGTCTTGACCTTGTGGCCAAGTCTACACTGGCATGGCCCCATGGAAGTTTGAGCATAACAAAGTTCCACCAAGTGAACACAACTCTGAAACCAGATTTGCTGTGTTTGAATCCTGGTTCCGCCACTTGGACAATTGCTTGTCTTGTCTGTTTCTTCAAGGCCCCTTATGTCCACAATGGAGCCAACAATAGCCCTTACCTCCTGGCACTGCAAGGGTAGGAGAGCCTAGGTGTGAGGGGCGTAAACAGCTCCTGCTGCGTGGTAGTTAAGTGCTGGCCGTTTTTATTCTTAGTGATATGGTTCCTGATATTGTATTACTACTGCGACTAGATTGGGAGGTAGGGGGCCTGGGTTGAGTGTTGGCATGTACATATGTTGAAGGAAACTTGCTGGCTCTCAGAATTCTCATTTGTAAAATACTGTGACTTGAGTAGATTCTTGCTCGAGTTCCATTTGGTACTCCGGCATTCAGCCTCTGGATATCCCAGCTGAAATGTAAGGCGGATGTTTTTGACCTGAAAAAAGTCTAGGTAAATGTATCACCCTTCTGGTTCACTGAGCACACATCATAGTCACCTCACGTTTCATTCTGGAAAGAACAGCAACAAAATAACATTTTCTTAGAGAGTTATACTCTAGGAAAAGGTCAACAGATCTAAGTGTATTTCTTTATTCTCATGAAAATAACTTGTGGTGGTGTCACTGTCCCTGGAAGAATTATGTTTCCTTAGACTTTAATTTTTCCCAGCAGCTCTGTGTTACTGACTTTATTAAGTATTAAAAAGAACTATAGCTGTTATCTCGAAAATCTTATGTAGAATCAGGTACCCTATAACTTGCTTTCAGAGCTGGGGTTATATTTCTGAAAACATGCTCTTATAATTAAAACTTGTAATAAAGCCAAGTGACAGAGGAGGGGAAAATGGAGTGAAGAAAATGTATGTGTATATATGTATATATACACGCACTCACACATACACACCCACATGTTTGTTATAGAATGTACCAATATTCTGAGGATTACACAATCGATTTAATATAGCACATAGGAACTCACAGTGTTTCCTTGTTACTGCAGATAAAAGAGGCAAATGAACCCTTGCAAGAGGATGAAGAAGATACAGTTGCAGATTCTGCATTTCAGAGCCATACCATAGGTAAAAATTCATGTCTCAATATGCCTTTAACTGAGATGTTTTCTACATGCGACCTTATTTCAGACACGGTGTGTTCCTAAAGGTCATGTCTTATGCCCACCTCTACCAGGACTGGGGCTTAACTTCTCACGCATGATTACCTTTATCTTCTTAGGCATTGGAAGCCACCATAAAATAAGTGGGTCAAAGCAGAACCTATGAAGAAAACATAGGTCTTTGCAAAGGAACGCAATGCCAACTGAGTCCTTGTCAATATGAAATGAAAATGATACTGAGTGTAAATAATTTCTCTCTGCGGAAAAAATCAACGTTGCATTGATCCAGTTTCTGTAATTGTCTCAGGAAACACTACTATTGGTTAGAAGTGTGGAGTGGTAGCTTTCTTATATTGAATATTTTTTAAATTGGATATGTTTTACACATAGAACTAAATAGATTAAGTATATACGGCTTGCCAAAATCACCTCCTCATTTTCTTCATCGTTTCTGTTAGAACCCTGATTATAGGTAGTCCTTCCTCAGAGATACCTTTGCTTTGTCAGCTCTGTCCTAAAATTTTACATGAGCCCACGTTGAAGGAACTCAGGTTTCTAACACAAAGGGATTTTGCTAACCTGTTTCCAGCAGCCAGGAGGTAACTGGTAATAGAGTAGCTGTCTGCGACGGTGATGCTTGTCAGGAGATAGAAGACATGATAACTTTAACAGCTCTGGGCCACCGTAGACACTTGCAAAATTAGTTGTTCTTTGGGCTCTAAAAAATAGCTGTGAAATGTAAGCATGCTGATTATTTAGTTTTACACAAAACATCAAGGCACGAGAGAATCATTTTTTCAAATCACATTTGGGTGTAGTAGACGGTACTGAAGACTATCCTCTAGGGCATGACAGCCCTACAGCTTTCTGGTTGCTGGTATAATCAGCATGCACGGCTCCTGCCCTTTCCCTGGAGTACCTTTAGCTGCCAGCTCTCAGCATCTCACCACTCCTAGAGCCATGTTGGTATGTTTTGTGGCTGGTTTTCTAGCTTACCCAGCTGCCTTCTCCCAACTATAATTTACAGTTTATCTCAGAGAGTTATTATACCCTCACAGCTTAATGAGACTGGCACACCATTATTATTCTTTTCTGTTGTAATTGGGAATACAAAAGTCTTAACAAACAGCTGGATGGGTGGAGTCTGCATGAGAGTATTATTCCAGAAAGACATCCTTTAGTACAGTTAGTTGCCAGTGATAACTGACAGTAAAATGTCAGTTGTACAGTTGTCAGTAAAACGCTTAAATTAGTGTCAGTTCTGTGTAGTTAGCTAATGTGCAAGTTAAATATTGTTCAGCAACCTTCAAACATGGCACTATGTAAAGCCCCACTGAGTTATCATTTTTCCATAATGAGGTATTCTTGGGCTTGTACAATATAAAGTTAGAGGCTGAATTTTCGAGAGAGAGCTATAGTAATCTGTGTATTCTTTTATAGACTAGCAATTCTTTAGATCTGTACTGTTTGACATGATAGCCAATAGTCACATGTAGTTATTTCAGGTTCAATTTAAATTCATGAAAACTACATAAAATTAAAAATTTAGTTCCTCAATTGCACTAGCCACATTTTAAGTACTCAGTGGCCACATATTCTATATGGCCTGTTTTTCCATCATCATACAAAGTTCTGCTGGAAAGTGCTGGTTTAGATTACTCTCAAGGAAGTAAATTTGGACTCTGTTTCTGGCAGAGAACTGACTTGGTCTTCACATAATTGTAGACTCATCTCCTCAAACTGGTGGAGACCTACCCGAACAAGCTGCTGCCGGCAGCAAGTAACGACAACAAAACTGACTAGCCATGACTTAAGGAATAAAGTCATGGAATCATCTTATAGAATTAAAAGTCTGGAGGAAGGGAAACATAAAAGAGAAGCAGCAGCTCAACAATTCTATCCGAAACCCTATTTTTTGGTCCTCATGCTTGTCACTTCTGGTTGCAAATTAATTCCCACCACTCTAGGCATCCCAGCTACATTTGGGACACAAAGTACAAGGAAAAGTAAAAATTCCTCAGAATCACCGCCCCACACCATAGACTTCACGTTACATGTCATCAGTGAGAACCAGATCATAACGCCAATCTTAGGTGCAAGGGATGCTGGGAAAGTCAGTCTGTTGCTTCCCAGCCTCTACTGCATGAGGTAGCAGAGAGAAGAGGGTTGAAAGTGTTCCCTGAGTTAGCCAATCCGTATTACCACAGGCCTTTTAAAAAGTTCATCCATTTCAAGGCTGAGTGGGACTCAACAAATCGAGTGGTTATTTATCTTTATTGCACAAAAATGACTGAAAAAATATTTTTTTAGCACCCTGCGAATCCCAGTGTTCTTCATTTTGTCTAGACTAAGTGTTATCACATATCCTGCCAATATTTATACCCATAGAATATTTCTAATCACAGCAACTGAGCAAATCTAAATATGGTCTTCTTCTAACCAAACAGCAGCTAGTATCTTTGACAAAGAACAACAATCAGAAAATCTGTGAATCTGAATGTTTGCATTTCTGTGGTTAAGGATAATCGTGTTGGCTTAATCTAAATGGTATGAGTTGATTACAAGACAGGATACTGTTAACTAAGCCTGCTCTATATTGAAATTCAAGATTCATGAAATAAATAATACAACTAGATTCTTTTCCTTCAAATTGCCCTAACAAATATCAGACTTTCATGTTAATAAGCAACAAGCAAATGACTAGGCTAGCCTACACAAATGATCACCAACACCAATTGTTCTTTCTTGCTATTTAACTGTAATAGATTCACCCAGTATATTACACTAATTATCTAATGGGATTAAATGGTCAGTAGGAATTCAAATGACATTGTCCCATATTAAAAACATCAGCCAGTGATAGCATCAAAAATAATCTCCTAAGAGGAGACAGGGGATTTGGAAATTCCTTTAAAGAGGAAGAAATGTCTTTTGAGAAGTTTGAGGAAGAAGTCAAGCTGAATTAAATGATAACCAAGAAAAGGCTGCTTGGTAGACTCTCATGAAGTGAAGGATGCATGGTATTTCCCCAAATCTAAAGAGTTGTTACCGAATGCAAGTGTGTGTGCCCAAAGCACAGTGAATGACATTCATAGTAAAAATAAAATTTAAAATGTCTCAGAAAGCTAATCAGACTTTCACAGCTTTTTGAGTGGGGGAAGGCCATTTGAGTCAAAGGTCACATTTTGAATAGCATGCTGACATATTTAGCTTAATTGTGGAGAGAGTGAGCTACTGATCATCAAAACAAATGGGAAAGGGAAGTACTGGTGTTCTCAGTAACAACTTTGATATTCAACAGAGAATGTGCTGTTGACTTGTAACAGACTGGCTCTGAACTGGAGACCACTTAGATAATAATACCTGTGGATGAGGAATCGGATGGAGTGGTTTTACATAATTTGGATCCGCATGAATACTTCCCAGGGTGACAATACTTCTGCATGTCCAAATATACAAATGACACCTGAGAGGTACTATAGAGTAATAGCTTGGGCAAGGAAGTTTCTGTCGAGGCTGCACTGAGTTCACGCATCTATAACCACCAGCGCCGAACTGCAAAGTGGAGGCTTTGCATCCGGCAGCCCCAAATATAAATTCCACCTGTCATGAAGGTAGGCCCGTGGAAACAGGACCATGTGGTTCTTTCTGACCAAGGCCTGGAACTAGTAATGTTAATTTCTATGCATTGAGTATCTCCTATGTACAAAGCCCTGTGCTTGGAACATTACATGTCATCCTTCTTGTGTCTCACTCCCTTGTGGCTGGTTCTCTGTTTTTGTCATCTGTCAACTTGTTCCTTATGATTGCTTCCTTCTAAATACCAGAGGCAGGCATGAGATAAGGCTTTGGTGGAGATTTCCATATTTGTGAGCATAGTGAACCATGGTCTATGACTCCCTCTCTCTGTTTTTAACTAGAGAGATAGAGAATTGTAGCCTTAGAGAGTTGCAAGTATGGCTTTTTTACTCCTGTAAAATATTTGCTCTACAGATTGCACCAAGGAGCTGAGTTCTCTTTAGTTCCACAAGCCTATATTGAGCATCTTCTCCCAGCCATGCCCTGTGTTAGAAGCCAAAGATACAGAGATGAATAAGACTCAGTACGCATATTCTATGAACTCCAGTTCAGTAGGGAAACAGAGAAGCAAACAAATAATTCTGATGCGGTGTAATCACAGATAAGTTAGAGGCATGCTCTCCATACAAACGAGTCCACAGGGCAGGGTGTGGAGCCCACCTTTGGTGAATCCAGAAATGTTGATGTTCATGAACAGGAAAAGGCAGGAGTGAGACAGTGAGATACTGAAGTTTAAGAGCGTTTGCCATTCACACCAGTGGCTCCCAAACTCTGCAACACATCAGAATCCTCTGGGAAGGCTCTAAAAATGCTGATGCCCAGGTCACACCCCATAACAATTAAATCACAAGGTCTAGGGAGTGGAGCCAGGCATTAGTATTCTGTAACAATCCCCAGGTGATTCCAATGTGCAGCAGAGTTTGGGAACCACTTTCCTAAGGGGTAGGATTTCATCAGCAAAGGGGACAGAGATGTCCTTCAACTCCAGGTAAGCAGCGTAGTGAGAGACCTGGAGATAGGAATACGGCACACTGTACAGAAGGGGGTCAGCAGAGGACCAGCCTGGCTAGAGCAGAGGGCAAGCTTTGAGGACGAGGTACAGACAGAGGGGTGTTGTGGGATGGGACCAGACTGTGGAGACCTTGAAAGCCAAGCTTAGGTGTTTGAACTTAATCCTACAGACAATACATAGACAGTGGAAAATTGTTTTAAAAGACCCACATGATAAGAAGAGGCCATCCAGTCACTATGATGCTCATGCTCAGACTTTTAAAATAAAAACATATTTTCATTTTCTCTCCTTTAGCCTTGGACCAACCAGATGCACTAGTCACCATACTGTTTCCTCACAAGTGGTGTGCCATGATGAGTAGAGTCACGCATTCGTGTAAAAGGATGGATTATTTCAGGGTTGCCAAAGGGCTCCCTGACCCAAAAGAACTCTCCTGGAAATCTGTCAGGGTGTACCTCAATGTCCTACCCATGGGTAACTCCTTTGGGTACCAGTGCTCACGCCTCTTGTTATAATACAGCTGGTGTTTGGGAAGGGTACCCACTGAGTGTCACTGACTAACGATCTCAGTGCGTCTCTCAGATTAGCACCAGCAAGACGCTAGAGGAATGAGCCATGAGTCTGGTCCATCCTCCCGCCAGGAAACCGAATAGCACAAGAAGGAATGCTTGGACGCTTAGGAGAGGTAAGGGCGGTGCTCTTCAGACAGGGGTCAGCTGCCAGGGCAGAGGCAGACATGAAGCCCTAGGGGGTGACACTAATTAATCCACGTGCTCGGAGGGGAAAGGGCCCACTGAACAGGTGGTAAGTGGCTATGTTAAATAAGCTTTGTCTTTTCCCCCCCACATTTTCCCAAGGCCTATTGCTCTAAAGTACATGGTTGGGGAATCTGAAATAGCTGTAGAGAGACCTCCTTTTGTACAGTTCCCTCAATTTCTTAAAAGACAATTAATCCACTTAAAGTAAATATAAGACTGTGCGTGTGACATATGGCATAGGAAGGAAGAGGTGCAGGTCAAAACAAAGTCAAACAACAGAGCGCCTCAGCCTCTGAACCAGAAAGCTGCCAACGTGACAGAAAGTTCTGAAAGAAGACGATGTCATATATTATACCAATACTCACTCTTTATCAAGAGCTTTCTATATGCTAGGCACTGGCCAAAGTGCTGGTATGTATGTTGCCTTGTTTTATCCTCACATCAGCCTGCAGACTAAGGACTGTGGTCACCCTTTGGCAGATGAGGAAATGTACGTCCTGAAAGGTTATGTATGTGGCTCAGCACTATGGCTAGTATGGAGTGGAGCCATCATCCAGTGCTTAGTCCACAGCTGTGAAGTCAAGTTAAATAAACCCCAAGAATGCGAAATGATGACTAGGTACCTTTTTTGGTCACCTTGCAGGCATCAGAGACCAAGGATCCCTTTAGTACATTGTTTCGTCAGGGGTTGCAAACTCAACCAAGCCCCTGCGTCAATGAGTGAGATGGGCTGGACTTGACATTCACAGGCATACATTGTATGAATGCTGGGAGTCTTGAGGAATGGAGAGAACACAGCCCATTCTAGGGGAGCAGCTGCTTGCCAGCTCCAGTTGTCACCATAGAAGAAGGCTGGCCCTAAGTAGCCACGTCTTTCCATTTCTCACCAGAAGCCAGAAGTCTAGACTTTTATGTAACATATGATACTTTTAAAAATCTGGGCCTAGTTTTCAAAAAAGTAAATCTTCAGAGACTTCCTTTTATCTGGCAATATTTCGAATTAGGATTTCAAAATCCTTTCACAGGATGCTACACCTAAGAGCACAGAATATAATCTAAAAATATACGTATTTTCTTAAATGCATGGTTGAGCTTCAGGCAAAAAATTGATCAGAGGCTGGGGACAGCAAGAAAGTTTGAATGCAGAGGGGAGAGAGTACCCCTTGCCCCAGGGGTACGTACCCTCATCTCAGGAAACCCCTCAGACCTGGACAAACTGGAACAGTTGGTCACTCTACCTGGAGCCTAGTGTTAAAGAGCTAAACTGTTGACCTAATGAAAGCCTAGGGCCTGAGCAGGGTGAAATGTTACATCAAAAACACCCCTTCCCCATCCAGCATAAAGCTGAATTCCCAAAAGCAGTGGTGACAAACGTACCCCACGGAGGAAGACAGTGGGAATAGGCTCCTGACTCAGCCTCAACTCTAGCTGGAAAAAAAAAGAGAAGGAAAAACATGTCTCCTCTGAAGATTCTGAGTCATTAGCTCACACTCATGTGGGTCAGGGAATTAATTCAGTCTCCCTTTGTGTCCCTGAGTCCCCCAGCTTGACAAACGTTTTTTAAAATTTTACTTATTTATATTTTTAATTTTTTGGCTGCATTGGGTGTTGGTTGCTGCGCGTGGGCTTTCTCTAGTTGTGGCGAGTGGGGGCTACTCTTCGTTGCAGTGCGCGGGCTTCTCATTGTGGTGGCTTCTCTTGTTGCAGAGCACGGGCTCTAGGCATGCCAGCTTCAGTAGTTTTGGCACGTGGGCTCAGTAGTTGTGGTTCACAGGCTCAGTAGTTGTGGCTCGCAGGCTCTAGAGCACAGGCTCAGTAGTTGTGGCGCACGGGCTTAGTTGCTCCACATCATGTGGGATCTTCCCGGACCAGGGCTCGAACCCCTGCATTGGCAGGTGGATTCTTAATCACTGCACCACCAAGGAAGTCCAAGCTTGACAATTTTAAATGGTCCAAGGTGTGAGTTTAAATATTCCAGAGAAGAATTGGGAGAGGGAATAGATGAAACAAGAATGGCAGAATATTAATATTTTAAAGCTGGGCAATGGGTATATGAGGATACATTACACTGTTTGAGAATATTGGAAATTTATCATAACGAAAAGTTTAAAAAGAAAAAAACACAGATTCAGGGTGGTAGTACTCTCAGGAATCTGGCAGAACCCAACTCAAATCCTCTCTTGCACCCACTCTAAAATTTGCATACAGATAAAGTTCTAAGGAAAATTAACTCAGAATAGAACACCACTAAAGACATGAGGGGAAAAAATGACTTCATTAGTATCAGAAAAAAACAAACAAACAAAAAACCCAAAGCTATAGAATGAGGCCTGCAAAGACTGCAGAATTGGAAATTATCCAATAGAGGATATAAACCAAAGATATTTAATGCATTTAAACAAAAATGGAAATGAAAGTTAACAAAGGAACAAACAGATGAGCAGTCAAATTTCAAAAAAGGACACAACAGAACTTCAGAAAAGTTAAATGTTGTCAGAATAGTATTTATCATCACTGAAGAGAGAATTACTGAACTAGAAGATAGAATTGAAAAAGTACAGAAAAATGTGTCACAGAGGGCCAAGAACATGGATAATATGAAAGAGAGGTGAAATTAAGTAAAAGGTGATGAAATTCACATGCATCTAATTGTAGCTCCTGAAGCAGAGAATAGAATGAACAGGATAGACACAATTTTAAAACTGTTAGTGGCTGAGAGTTTTGTAGAATTGAAGAAAGTTACCAACCCCCACATTCAGGAAGCCAAATTAGTTCCAAGCAAGGTAAATAAAAGGAAGTATACACTTAAGGATAGTGAGTTTTTTTCCTTCGGATATATATCCAGAAGTGGGATTGCTAGACTGCATGATAGTTCTATTTGGAAATAAAATCACTGTCTCAAAGAATTAGCTGCACCATTATTCACAGTAGCCAAGATAGTGGTCTGTTGATAGATGACAGATAAAGAATTCATGGTATATATGTATGTCTATATACGTGTGTGTATATAGATGTGTGTGTGCACGTATGTATAGTTTTACGGTCTGCACGTAGTACTCACTTTTATTTATATAGTCTCACCACACTACTGTTTAGTTTTGCTCATTATACAAATAGCATCATACTGTACATATTCTACTACAACTGGCTTTATTTCAGTCAACGTTGTTTTTGCGCTGAATCAACGATGGTCCCTGCAGTTGGAGTTCATTCATTTTCACTGCTGTACAGTCTTCCAGAGCAGAAAAAGTTCAAATTTTATTTATCCTTTCTACTGTTGATAAATATTTGGGTTGTTTTCCATTTTTTGCAGTTATGACAATGTTGCTAGGGTCACCATGGTGGTATATATTCCCTGATATAGTTGCCAAGGGTTTTTCTAGAGCCAGGCCTTTCAAACTTTTTTGACTAGGATCCACAGTAGTAACTTTTTACATCATAAACCAGTACACCTCTGCACGTGTGCCATTACATAAATATAATCCAGTGTTACATTTTTTTTTACTACAAAAACAAATTTAGGGGCTTCCCTGGTGGCGCAGTGGTTGAGAGTCCACCTGCCGATGCAGGGGACAGGGAGTCTGTGCTCCGCAGTGGGAGAGGCCACAACAGTGAGAGGCCGGCGTACTGCAAAAAAAAGAAAAAAAAAATTTAAAAACCACAGGAAATGAATGAGTAGCATGGAATCCAACAATGGGTTACCTTATGGAGGGGAAGTAGTGAGAGAAGGATCTAGTGGAAGGGGTGCAAGAGTGGCTTAAAAACACTGAGTTGTTGACCTCAGAATTGGGGCGGACCCAACGCATAAGAGTAGAAGGAAGAAGCAGACAAGGGCCCGAGAAAAAGACATTTCTACAGAAACAGGGTCAGAAAGGCACATTCATAATAAAAGAGGTGCATTCGTGATCAAAGAAACCCACATTAAAAATGACACTTAGATCCCGTTTTTTATCTGTCCCATTGGAAAAGCTTAAAACGTTTTAAGACAAACTTTGTTGGCAAGGATGTGAGGAAAGGCGCATTGTTACATCCTGCAGGTGAGAGGGTACTAGTACAGCCTCTATGGATGAGAATTTGGCAATATCGAATAAAAGTCACACATACCTAATGCTATTAAATAGCAATTCCAATCACATAATTTATCCTATAGACATGCTTGCCCATATGAAAAATAATGCATGCACTGAAGCATCGTTTATAGTGACAGGAAAAAATCACAAGTGAACCGAATGTCCATTCATAGGGTACCAGTCAAATGAATTCCGAAAATGGAATATTATACAGCTGTAAAAAAGAAACAAGGAAGATCTTTACTGATAAGGAACAATTTCTGAGGTACATTATTAAATGAGAAAAGCAAGGAGCCTGATAGTACCTATAGTGTGCTTGATTCTGTGAAAAGGGAGAAAGGACGGTAACACACATACATATACAGTAAACATATCAATGCAAGTGACACACACACACACACACACAGTTGTTGGCATGAATAGACCTGAAACACAAGAGACCGGTACTATTGGTTGCCGCAGGAGAGCAGACCTGAGTGTAAAGGACACAAGGATGAGAGAGTGTTTTCAATATATGCTGTTTGGTGTCTCTTTAATCCTGCAATCTTATATAATACCTTTTTAAAAAATTAAATAAATATTAAAGATTGTGCCTAAAAAGAAAAAACCACTGAGTTGTTAAGGTGGGTTGTGGGTATTCTTTTATGATGATGATGATGTAAGTGTAGCTCTCTGTTGTATGCACTCGTGCTCATAGTACATTTCACATTTGTTTTAAAAAGGTAAAAACTAAAGTACCATCTAAATAACAAAACATGTGCGTGAGCTGAATGGGCCTTCCGTTTGCCTGGCTGATCTATGCCATCCACCCGCCGCCTCCCGTCCTCTTGCCATCTGCCCTCTGACTAGCTCATTAGCATCTCCAGAAGCGAGGTCAGCCAAGAGAAGAAAGAGCAGGAAAGGGACGCACCCTGACCACCAATGTAAAGTTACATCATCAATTCTGAAGCCCGCCGGGTGTCAGAGGAGTAAGTTAGAAACAGAGGTTGTGGGCAGCTCTTGAACTGTAATCTCTTTGTCCTCCAGGCTACCACAGATAATTCCACGTTGATCAGACATTACAGATAGGTTGAACTGTCCGTGCCTTAAGTACTGCTAAAACCAGCAGTTCTTTTTTTTTTTTTTTTTTTTTGCTGTACGCGGGCCTCTCACTGTTGTGGCCTCTCCCATTGTGGAGCACAGGCTCTGGACACTCAGGCTCAGTGGCCATGGCTCACGGGCCCAGCTGCTCCGCGGCATGTGGGATCCTCCTAGACCGGGGCACGAACCCACGTCCCCTGCATCGGCAGGCGGACTCTCAACCACTGCGCCACCAGGGAAGCCCACCAGCAGTTCTTCTTAATCCTGAAGGTAATAAAAAATTAGTAACAGAGAAGCAGCAGTGATTTTAAAAAAGAAATTTGCTGGACAGAAGCCTGTAGCTTTTCAGAAGCCTGTAATCAAGCTTGGAAGGAATGCGCTGTCCTGACTATAAGAACTCAATCATATATACTTAATGAAAACCCGTCTCAGTTAAGGTGATCCGCGCACTCGGTCCACCGGGATTCCCCATGGTGTGTCCATTAAGTCCGGCACGTTCAAGTAAATACTTTAGCTTGAGACAGGTGTAAAGCGCTGGATTGGGTAGGGGCTATGGCAGATGGTGGTGACAAAAATTGAGTTGCGGAATGAAACATGCACCTGAGGGGGAATAAAAGGAGGAATAGCGATCTTGGGAACAGGATGCTCTTGACTCGAATGAATCCTTATTCAAGAAACATGCTAGAGAAAAAGAGAATGGATATAAAGAAAGTAAAGCATTGCAGTAAATCTGTTAACAACACGGGGCTGATCTGGGCACTTTTCAATGAGTCACAGACACGCAACTGGGGCTTAACTGCTTCGAAAGAAACACCTTCATTTTTGAAAATGGCTGTGCCTGAGAAAATGACTTATCAATGTCAGTCTTAATTTCTTTCATCAACCCATTGATAGAATTCCAGAAGAGTCGTTTAGCAAATCTTCTTATCAGTGGTACAGTGCCTGCTCCTCTCATTTTGTGCAGGATCAGATAAAAGGATGACGTTTGCTTTATCTTTGCTTTGCCACCCTGGTGCCGCTAAAAGCTTTTCAGGAAAGGGGAAGAATAAGCTGAGAGGTTACCAGGTTATGAAACATTGTCACAGCCAAGCCAGGAACATTGAATCAATTTCCAATATGTTTCCTATGTAGCTAAAACCTATACTCTGGAGATGTTATTGTTTGATTACAAAAGCAAGAGGAATTTGAAGAGAGACATTCATGCCAATGTGATAAACAGTCTCTGCCTGTAACTCGATTGTGTAAACTCCCAGAAGGAGGGGAAATATGCTTTAAGGTGACTTTCTGCCCATTTGAAACTCAGCGGTGTGCTTTGCCTTCAGAGCCTGCTCGGAGGGAATCCTGTGTGTATAAGAACACATTTGGAGGGGGCAGTGGCTGCCCTGCTTTCAAATGAGTGGATTGCATTTCCCCTCGCCATTGACCCAGTCATCAGAATGTTTCCAGGATGTCAAAAGTATGTGTGCATAATTCTCCTTTCAAACAGGTCTCTTTCCTGTGTAATTCATACTTTTAAAAATGAAAGTACCTCTCGTATGCTGGGTTACAATTGAATCCACTTTTAAAAAGAGAAACATGGGGTTTCCCTGGTGGCGCAGCGGTTGGGAGTCCGCCTGCCGATGCAGGGGACCCAGGTTCGTGCCCCGGTCTGGGAAGAAGATTCCACATGCCGCGGAGCGGCTGGGCCCGTGAGCCATGGCCGCTGAGCCTGCGCGTCCGGAGCCTGTGCTCCGCAGCAGGAGAGGCCACAACAGTGAGAGGCCCGCATACCGCAAAAAAAAAAAGAGAAATATGATAAGGGGGAAGCAGTGCACTAAGGAGACGAATGGGGTGGGGCCCAGAGTCCATTCTACAGCTTAGTGCAAACTGCTACATCTCTGTTTCCTCAGTTATCAGATGACGGACGTATTCCAGATGCTCTCTTATGTTTTTTTCTGGCCCAGAGTTCTAACACTCTTTGAGGGAGGAGGGTATATCTGAACTTGCAAATATGCTTCCATGTCCAGTTCCCAGCTCCTGTGAATCTGTGGGAAGACAGGGGTTTCAATCCCAGGACCTGAGTAAACTCGAAAAGTTGCAAAGCTTATCCAGTGATTTCTGGGCAGGACTTAGACCCCGTTCATAACAGCAATGTCACCACCGTGCATTTGCCTAGAGTTTTGCATTTCTGAGAGCGCTTCATTGATCCCCTCAACAGAGTCTCCCCGCCTGGGGTTTGCAGTCATATAAGCCGACTTCCCGTTCCCCCTTTGCCACCTAACAGATGCTGTGACCTGGAGCAAGTTCCTGAACCTCTCTCTCTCTCCTTCCCTCGTGTGCCAAATGGAGATAACAAGACCTACTTTGAAATATTGTTGAGAGGTTTGAGGGTTTTTTTTTTTTTGAGAGGTTTGAGTATTTTGCAGACGAGTGCTTGACACCATGCCGGGAGTTAGCAAGAGCTCCATGTTTGGCCTTCTTTGTTGTAATTAAGAAGGATATGGATAAAGTGTAGGTAGTATGGATATCAGCTAGCTTTCTTTCCTTCCTCCCTCCCTTCCTGCCCTCCTTCCTTTCTTTCTTTCTTTTTTCTAGTTGTACTCATAGCTGTGAGTTATTGCAATGAAAGGTTACACAGCAAAACCAGCAAAGGGAGATTGCCCGTGGGGCCGCATCAGGAGGTAACTGGGCCCAGGGTCCTCTTCCAGGAAAGTCACATAGGACACGCTAAACTCCCCCAGTGACAAGCGATGACAGCACATGTGAAATGCTAACTACCGGAGCTCGTGAGCGGCTCAGAGCCCAGGGTTTTTACAGCCCCCATCTTGCCTCACGCCTTCAAAATTCCCAGTTCCCCACAAGGGAAGCCACTGTGCAGCATAAATCACACTTGCTGTTTGCACAAACCGTTCAGGCGTAGTAACTCTTACCAGTTAAGGTGGTGGGAATTCAGGTTCCCAGGTGCCAGTAAAGGGCCCCACCTTGCAAGAGGGCCTTTCTAAGCGTCAGCACTCTCAGGCCCACTGTGAAAACTCTTCCCTACACAATCCATCACCTTGGCCTTGTCCAAAGCATCGTTATGGCAAAATTATCTGCAGGACTCCATACAGCAAGGTGAGACCAAACTGCAGTGTTGACTTGAGCTCTTCCCTTTGGGGCCTCTGAACTAAGTTGAATTTGACGTGAATGCCTCTGCCCAGGGCTGAGGCAGGCATGATAGTCGCTGATAAGGCACACAGGAAGGGCATTCCCATGCACAGTACTTGGTGCTTCTGGAAACAAAGTGTCTACTATCATTAAGGCCCTCCAACAGGGTATTTGTTAGTCAGATGGTACAGGTGAGCAGGCCCCCAAGGTGGCTTCCCCCGACAGGGTTTCCATCCCTAGGATCCCCAGTCTGGTCTAGAAGAACTCGGTTCCGTCTCTGGTTTCAGAGGCATTGCAGCCAGTTCCAAACAGCTCTGCTCATCCGTGACATCAGCCCATCAGTGACATGGGAGTGGGTGACATTCCTAAGTGTTCTGTGTGGAAAGCACAGGAGCTGGGCCACCTTCGCCCTTTCATAGTTGGTGCTGTCAGGGGTGATCTTGGGCTCAGCCATCAGTTTGAATTCAAGGCCCTCACAGCATCCTGGAGAGGTCTCAGGAGGACCTTTCATTCAGGAGGAGGGGAAAGCTTCCAGGAACAGTTCTGAAAAACAGAGATGATTAATTCCTTTTCCACGTCTACCACCCCATGCCTCCCCAGGTGCCAGGGCTTTGATTTCTCCCATTGACACAGAATCACTGTGTTTCAGTCAGTAACCAAAACTTTACATCTTTTTCATTCCTAAATGCTCACCCAGGCTTTTTTTTTTTTTTTGGTCTAGAAAGGTCGTACGCAAGAGGGAAAAAGGAATTTTCACAGAAAAATATTTTTTTCATTGAAGTATAGTTGCTTTAGAATGTTATATTAGTTTTAAGTGTACAACCTAGTGATTCACTATTTTTATAGATTGTACTCCATATGAAGTTGTTATAAAATATTGGTTATACACCCTGTGGTGTACATTACATCCTTGTATCTCGTTTATTTTATACCTAGTAGTTCATACCTCTTAATCCCCTACCCCTATCTTGTACCTCCTCCCACCCCTCTCTCCACGGGTAACCACTAGTTTGTTCTCTGTATCTGTTGGTCTGTTTCTGTTTTGTTATAGTCATTCGTTTGTTTCATTGATATTATTTGGATTACACATATAAGTGAAAACATACAGTACTTGTCTTTCTCCATCTGACTTACTTCACTAAACCTAACACCCTCTGGGTCCATCCATGTTGTCGCAGATGGCAAGATATCATTCTTTTTATGGCCGAGTAGCATTACATTATACATCTTCTTTATCCATTCATCTGCTGATGGACACTTAGGTTGCTTCCGTATCTTGGCTATTGTAAATAGTGCTTCTATAAACCACATAAAAATATTTTGATATAACTTAAGCAGAAAGAAACATCATGTTCAGAAATTGGTCAGGACAAAATCTTGAATTTTAAAATGTTTCCAAATAAAATGTTTCTATAACCTCTTTTGTCCTGATCATTTATCCATTGAGCAGCCTAAAAAGCTTTACCTTTCTGGAGACAGCTGCATTTAACAATCAAACTGCACAAAAGCTTGTGTACCAGGGAAGGGTGAGCGAAGCGGAGTCAGCATCTCAGTCCACTGACGCAAATTGCAGGTAACCTCGATGTCATCTTTCTGACTGATGAGGAAAGTGAAGCACAGTGAGGTTTTATGTCCATAATCCACGGCAAGGGGACGACAGGATTCCTGTTGAAGACCAACATGCCTTACGGATGGATGGATTTGGTCTTAGAAACTCCTGGCCGTAAGTCTCACGCATGGAGAGAAAGGCCTAAGGCGGCCTTCTAGTTCTCCAGCCCATTCTCAAATATTGCATCCCTCACCTACTGCAAATGGACCTGAACCACAGCTGCCATCACGTGCAGCATCCCACCCGCACTGCTGCAGACCCACTGCCTTCCATTCTCTCCCTCCCACACGGTTCTCTGCACTCGTGTTACACCCATTTGGTAAATTCCAGTCTGTAAGAAAGGACTAAGGGGAAAACTTATAGCTTCTTCCTAGGTAGGGGTGAGTCAGTTTCCTTTCCTGGTACTCAAGCCTCAAGGCACAGCCATACCCAAGTTCAGTCACTTACTAAATATTTATTAGGCATCGACTCCATTCCAGGCACTGTGCCGGACCCTAGGGACATAAACATTGAGAATACATGGGCTCGATTTGATGAGCTGATCTGATTCTGAGCCAGGATCCTTGTTTACATCTTTTCCTTAAACTTTGGCTTGAGATTGGATTACTCTAATATCTTGCCTCATTACTGGACTCTACAAAAAGGTCAATTTCTCTGACCCATTTTTTAAAAAATCTTGTTGGTAAAGAAATGTGATGGCTATAGATAATCCTGTCGTTGTAAATAATCAAGGACTTACATGCCTTAGTAGCTCCTAAATTATGTGAACTTATTTTTCTTGACATGTTGGCATAGACAAATAATTTCTTTAAAACAGACGGCATGCAGAGCTATTGTTTAAATGTCAACTCCGCTGCTGTTTATTACCCTGCTTCTTCGGGGAGATATTTGCATGTTGGATTCACCTGGGCACTTGGTCTGGGATGCAGAGACGTTGGGAAGCTTAGCTGGGGATTACTTCCTAATAAAACCTCTTAGATATTACAATATGTTATGGCATTGACAGATGATATAACTATGATTTTATCTTTAGTGACGATTAAACCCACATGCATTATTGTTTTATTTTAATAAAATAGGAGGATGGCTTTCATTAATTCTTTACCGTCTTCTTCAGGATTGTCATGACATTTGCAACAGTGTAGTTTGCGTCTCCCAGAAGTAGACCCTGTGAAAAGGATTCAAGGACAAGTAAATTATCAGGAAGTACAGGAGAGACCAAGAGGAGAAGTCAGACAGAGAAGGGAACCCGGCCAGTGATAGGTGTGTTCTGCCGGCTACCACCAGAACTGGCTGCATAATTCTCATGGCCCAGTGCAAACTAAAATCCGGGCCCCTTGTTCAAAAGTTATTAAGAATTTCAAGGTGGCAACAGCAGAGTACAAGCATGTACGTGTGACCGTACAGGTCACACGTACATGCTACGGGCCCTGAGTGTGTGTGTGACAGAATCTCAGAGAAACTCTAGGGTATAGAACCCAAGTCTGAATCTTCCCATCTGAGGAGTGAGGGACCTGGATATTCATCACCACCTTCCATCACTGATAAGTCGACGGCTGCTGCTGGGCCTGTTAGCTTCGGGCAAAGAGGTCCAGTTACTGGCAACTGGAAGTTCAGCAGGGGCACACTCAAGTAGTAAGGCCCCAGGAAGGTGGATGGACCGCAGCAGTGGCCAGCACGCTACCCAGTTGCCATAGAACCTCCTGGTATCACAGGTCAGCCCCACGTCTCCCGAAAAGTGAGCTACCTTGCTGAGGGAGCAGCCCTTGAAGTTCCCCCCTTTAAAAATAATATCCCCTCAGACCCTGCGCTTGCTGTCTGTATCTGAGCCAGCTCCTTAATAACTAAGATAGCCATCATTTTCTACCTGTGAAAGTTCCAGCATACTCATAGAAAAAGGGCGAAAAACTACAATCCTGAGTTCTTAAAATGCAGCTACATTTGTTTTCCAAATATCAGCTTGCTGGACAAGCTGTTTCTTCCCCCTGTGCTTCATTTGCCTCATCCAGGAAGAAGAGAGAATTATTCTCAGTTTATTTCCACAAGATGTGAGGAGTCTACGTCAGAAAAACATGGGGAGGGTAGGTTTAAAACAATGAATTCATTCCTAAGTAAATAACGGTGTCTCTTAAAGCTGTGGGGTGGGAGTGGAGGTGAGGAGGAGGAATAGCAGGAAGGTTTCCACTGAGCTCATTTCAATAGGCCGTCTTGCATGTGTTTCTTTGAAAGGGGCATAAAAATTATGTTTTAGTTAGAAAATCCCCCCCCCCCACCATTTCGGCTCTTTAATCATTGCTGTGTGTCACAAAAAAAGACTCCTAAACTCCTGTGATGGGTAACTTTATGTGGCAACTTGACTGGGCCACAGGGTGCCCCGATCTTTAATCAAACATTATTCTAGATATTTCTGTGAGGGTGTTTCTGGATAAGATTAACATATAGATCAGCAAACTGAATAAAGCAGATTGCCCTCCTAAAGGCAGTGGGCTTCTTCCAATTCGTTGAAGGCCCAAATAGAACAAAAAGCCTGACTCTCCCCCAAGGAAGAGAATTCTTCTTCCTGCCTGACTGCCTCTAAGCTGGGAGGTCAGCCATCCTACCTTCAGACTAGCACTGAACTGGTGACTTTTCCTGGGTCTCGAGCCGGCCAACCTTCAGACCGGAACTACACTATCAGTTCTCCTGGTTCTCAGGCCTCAGGACTCAGACTAGAACTAAGCCTTGGGCTGTCCTGGGACTCCAGCTTGTTGAGTCACCCTGAAGATCTTGGGACTTGCCAGCCTCCATGATTACATGAGCCAATTCCTTATAACACACACACACACACACACACACACCCCTCTTAGTTCTAATGAAATTACATGTAGTTCAATGTTCACAGGATGATTAGACTATCAACTCGTTAGAGGACGTCGAACTGCTATCATCTGTCCAGGTGGCTAAAGATTTCAGTTTGCTTTATCCAGGCCAAGGAAAACAGAGCTGAAAACTTAGCATCCTAGAAGCTGGGCAGGGGCGGGGAAACTGCAGACGCCAGGGTCCGAACACCAGGCAGCACATGTCATCAGCATTGATGCAAAACGGTGGGGTGGGCAGGTCTGCTGAAACCCCAGTTATTAAAAGCCTTCTGGTTGAGCAGTCCAGTTTCATGGAAGCAAACAAAGCAAGATAGTTTGACTTCAACTGGATCTGAAAGCAGAACTCATTCACACATCTGTAAGAAGTGAACTTTCACGGAGCTGTGTGCCCTCTGCAGATGTGCTCCCCTCTCCCCAGTAGGAGTGAAGATTCCAGAGACCTGTGCATGAGGCCAGGGCCCGAGGGCTCTGCATGCCAGCTCATGGCATGTTCATTCATTACACAGTAATGGCTCCCTATTAAAGAGAATTTGTGTTTTAGAGCAAACCTCCTTGCAAGCCAAAAACAATGGCTTCACAGGTTCATGAGACGCTCCTGCTGAAGTCAGGGGGAGTTGCTTGCCATGTAGGTGATTGTGCTGAGTGGCCATAATCATGGATGACAATTAATGGGCCTTACAATTTGCATGTGGCTCTGCCCTGCAAGAAGACTGGGCTGCTAGGGGACCCGGCTTAAATGGCCTTCTTTCACCCAAACTAGCCTGTCCAGGACTCCACAATAGGTGGGCTGCTGTGCTGAATTTGTGCCAGGTCATCGTTTACAGATGTAACTTGTATGGAATGTTGTAATGAAACTGCCAGGCAGAAAGACAATCCACTCTGCACGGAGAAATTCCCATTGTGCACTAACCTCTATAGGAGAAAGCAACACCTAAGAGTGACGTCCACAGACCCCCTTCCGCTTCCTTCACTGCACGGGGGTCCCTGACGCCGGACAGTCTTCACATCAAGCATGGGAAGCTTGCTGAGTTGAGTGAAGTGTCCCAGGATGACAGAAGCTTTGGAGTAGCAACAGGCAGAAGCAGTGGGGCGTGTGCCTTGCTTCACAATAAGCCACACCCATTAGTGAATTTGTATTTACAAGGATAATAGATTCCACTTCCAGGGTGATATTCTGCAGGCATATGGATAGAAGCTAAGATGAATTCTGCAGAAACAGATGGGTTGAGCTGTGTTGTTCAGAAGTTTCTCCTTCCCCTGCACACTGAAGCAGGTCTAGCTGGCAAGAACCTTTGAAGCTTTGCATGTTCCATCTGGCTGCAACCCTCAGGACCCCACGGAGAGACCCCCTCAGCTTCTGCCTTGCTCTCCTCGTTCTGTTCCATCCCTGACTCTTTCCCCGTCAGATGGGGAAAGGGAGGGCCCGGAGGGATCTCTGAGTGTCTCCTGACTTGCTTGTGCTCGCCAGAGACATTTTCATCCTTTCCATCCTGAGTTCTCTCAGCTGCCTTTGGCTTCCGCCTTAATCCCTCCTTCAATAATGCTGTCTGTGATAGCTTTCCTTCCCTTTTCCCCAGCAACTCTGTTTACATCCAAAATCTCCCACCTGAGCTCTAGATATTTCCAGTATGGCCTCCACCATCATGATTCCATTAGGCTTCTCCACCTCCTCCTTCCTATGGTTACTATGGTTACTTCCTATGGTTACTATGGTTACTTCCTATGGTTCTATGGTTACTTCCTATGGTTACTTCCTATGGTTACTATGGTTACTTCCTATGGTTACTTCCTATGGCTACTTCCTATGGTTACTATGGTTACTTCCTATGGTTACTTCCTATGGTTACTATGGTTACTTCCTATGGTCCTATGGTTACTATGGTTACTTCCTATGGCTACTTCCTATGGCTACTTCCTATGGTTACTATGGTTACTTCCTATGGTTACTTCCTATGGTTACTGTTACTTTCTTATGATGATTTTTCTCCAGTGCTCTCACTTGGCTCCTTATTTTAGGAGCCCTTCCACAACTGTACTCCCAAGTCTTCACATTTAGAAAAAGGAGACCCTTCTTTGATGCTTCTCTACCTCCTTCTTCTTATCTTCAGGAGGTACACAGTTTCTTAAGAATCAACAGCATGTTCAGTATTATTCACTGTGCGATGATAATATCTTTCTGCCGGAAGGCCAGGTTATGACAGGTGCCCTTAGATGGTGCCAACGTATATTCCTGATAACATCTTTTGAATTTTTATATATTGGCCTTGGGTCTGAATGGTTGCTGCTACTCATCAGATTTTCTGTCAAGTCTTGTTTACTTTTCCTGAACACCACAGAAAAGGCAAAATATGTATAAGATTCACACTTAAAATCCAGGGTCAGCGGTCCTAAACTAATTCCTGAGCCTTCACACTTTTTACACAACTTCCTTAACTTTTCAGGAATCAAAATAATGCAGCATAAATGGCACTGAACCTGGAACCAGGATACTTAAGTTTCAGTTACAATTTTGTCCTTTATTAATTAAGCGAATCTTTGTCTTGGTTTCCATATCGGTAGACTGGATGTACTGGTTTCTGTCTTCCCCAACTCAGCTCATGATTGTTGGGAAAGTCAAAGGAGGTGAAGTTCATGGATGCACATTCTAAATGTAAGCTGGGCCCCAAGTGCCAGGGACTCCTTTATACCAGCGTCTGGGGCTCTGTTAGGTACCAAAGCCATAGTCATATGTGAGCCAGTTGTCTATTTCCATTCCTGTTGGTACTCTAGATGAAACACTGCCCTGTGTAGCTAAACAGATATTTGAGGGTTTTATCCCATGTCATTTCTCTTACATATCTTTTTAAGGAAAAAGATGCTACCTCTATGACCCGCTTGCTTTAAAAGCCCAAAGGCCAGAAACTCCTCATTAGGTCCATTATGGAGAATGAATACAGGTGGTGAGAACAGAAGGCCTGGGGGTACAGTTTGATAGCATACTGAAGGTAGATGTGAATAAAGAATCTGAAAAGGACAGTATTTTTGAACATGAGCTTATTGAAAAAGTGGAATTGAAGAGGAAAGAGAAGAAAGTTACATCACACTAAATAGGTTTTAAGGTACATCAGACCATTTTAAATGATAGCTATAAAACCTCATTAGAGGGCTTCCCTGGTGGCGCAGTGGTTGAGAGTCCGCCTGCCGATGCAGGGGACACGGGTTCGTGCCCCGGTCCGGGAAGATCCCACATGCCGCGGAGCGGCTAGGCCCGTGAGCCATGGCTGCTGAGCCTGCGCGTCCGGAGCCTGTGCTCCTCAATGGGAGAGGCCACAGCAGTGAGAGGCCCGCGTACTGCAAAAAAAATTTAAAAAAAAAAACCTCATTAGAAGGGAAGTGCTTTAAAAAAAAAGCCTCCTGACTTGGTTATAAATGGCTCACTGGAGTCCATAATGAAGTGGTTATTGAATTAGGAAAAAATGATGATAAATACCAGAAGAGAGACCCTAGAAGATAATATATTCTCAGCAGCATCTTAGAATTTGGTCTGAAGCGGAAGCATGGGTTAAGGTCATAATAGTTGCCAAGTAGTAGAAAGGGCTCTGGACTTGGAGTTAGAAGCCCTGACTTTGAATCCTGGCTGCTGCATATCTACTCATGTCCCCGAGAGACATCTGTTCCCTGTGCATTTGTTTTCTCACCTGTAAAATGGAAGTGATCACTGATACATAGCGTTGCTGTACAATTCCATTGAAATAATGACTAAGAAAGAATGTAGCAAATGTTATGGTTGGTGCCCCAGTATTTGTCTCCAGGGGTACCAGGTGATTAGGACAGTCATGGTAACCATCCATCCTTGCCCGTAATTAGGACCCAGGCCTGAGTCACTCACTGAGTGACATCCTCCCAGTGACATGGATTGGTCCAGGAGTGAGCTTGTGACCTCATCTGACTCATTGTCAGGGGACAGGGTGTTTGGAGGTTCGGAGAGAATCAGCTTCTCTTTCCCTCTAGTCTTGGGAGTGTAGAGCTGACTGGTATGGGGCTGTTCCAGCCAACTCCTACCAACATGAAGATAAAGCTGAGACACAGAAGCAGCACAGAGTCAAGAGAACCGCAGGGAAAGGGAAGCAAAGGGCCTAGATTAAGGCAGCCCTGAAGCTAGCGCTAATTCTGGACTGTGAGCTAATACATACTTACTGTTTAATGCGTTACTTTCCTCCAAAAGCATCCTCACTGATTCAGAGTGCCCAGTAAACCGAATACAGAAGACAGTACTGGAATCACATCGTCGTCAAGCATGCAGGCTTTGTGGCTTATACAGACCTTGGTCCAAACCCTGGTTCTTCTACTTGTAGCTGTATGACCATGGGCAACTCTATTAACCTCCTTAAGCCTCAGTTTCCTCATATGTAAAATGTGTCCATTGCATATTGCATAGTAACCCGATGCAAGCAAAGTGCTTGCCCTGTAGTAAGCGGTCAGCAAATGTTGTTATGCTGCAGAAATAGGAGGTGTGATGAAGGTCAAGTGCATCAGCACAGAGCATGCCTAGGCTGCTGGTGCAGTCGTGATTTAGTGGCCCTGCTCCTTAAGGACCCTTGCTGCAAAGGAATCTGGGACACACAGCCAGGGAAGCCAGGTGTCTAGGCACCATGCCCCAAGCTGGAGAAGTGCTGGGCTACAGAGTCCCTGGCAGGTTCTCTGATACTGGGGGTCCCCAACTCTCCTGGGAGGCAGGTTGATGACTAGAGGGAACATGAGCTTTGGAGTTGGACTTGCACTCCGTCCAATCACCATCTTCACTTCTCAGAGCTTTGCTTCCTCTTCTACCAAATGGGGATAATAGTAGCTACTTCCCAAGATGGTTGAAAAGATGAAGGAGTACACAAAGCCTTGTGTGTGCTGCCTGGATCTGGGATTAAGGACTAGCTCCCGTGTTGCTTCCTAGTGACTCCTGAAGACCCTCCCTCGTCAACATCACTTTCTCATGCCTCTAAAGGTTATTCAAGATTTACATGGCGAAAGCCCAGTTCCTCTGTTCAGCCATGTTCAACCAGGATTGCTTATACTTTCGGATTTCAATAAATCTTTATTGGCAGGTTGGGCGCATAATATTTAAAATCAGGTATATTCAGTTGTAATTTATATACAACACAATTTACCCATTCCAAGTGTCCAGGTCAGTGAGCTGTGACTAATGCATGTGCTTGTATAACCACTACCCCAATCAAGATATATGACATTTTAATCACCCCGAAACATTCCATCATGCCTCTTTACATCTGAACTTCTCTCAACACCACTGGTCCCAGGTAACCACTGATCTGCTTCGTATCACTATAGTTTTGCCTTTTCTAGAATTTTATGTAAATGGAACTAACCATATGGTATATAGTATTTGGCGTTTGGCCTCTTTTAATTAGCCTAATGGTTTTAAGAACAATCCGTGTCGTTATCTGTATCCTCGTGTGTGTGTGTGTGTGTGTGTGTGTGTGTGTGTTTGCACGCATGCACGTGCTTTATTGCTGATAAGCATTTCACTGCATGGATGTACCACATTTATTTATCCATTCACTAGCTTATGGACATTTCAGTTATTTCCAATTTGGGCTATTATGCATAAAGCCGCCATATATATTTGTATATATGAGTCTTCGGGTGGATATATATTCTTTTCTTTTGGGTAACAGTATTATTGTGGGGTCACATCATGAGTGTATGTTTAACTTTAGAAGAAATTGCCAAACTGTTTTCCAAAGTAGTTTTACCATTCTGTATCCCTACCAACAGTGTATGAGAATTCAGCTTGTTCCACATTTTCACCAACATTTAATATTCTTAGTCTTTTTAATTTTAGCCATTTTTAGGGGAGTATAGTGATATCTCATTGTGGTTTTAATTTGCATCCCCCTAATGTCTGATGATGTTGAGCATCTTTTCCTGTGTTTATTTGCCATCCATGTATCTTCTTTGGTGACATATGCATTCAAATTTTTTCCTCAATTTGGTAGAGTTGCTTGTCCTTATTATTGCATTAGAGGTCTTTTTATTCTGTATCCAAATCCCTTATTAGAAATAACTTCACCATATTCTTCCAGCCTGTTGCTTGCCTTTTAATTTTCTTAACAATACTTTTGAAGAGAAAGTTTTTTATTTTGATCAAGTTTAACTATTTTTTTTAAATTTTATGATTCATATTTTTGACTCTGTTTAAGAAATTGCTATCTAATCCAAGGTCACAGAGATGTTCTCCTTTGTTTTCTTTTAGAATTTTTATGGTTTTTGCTCTTACGTTTCAGTCTGTGCATTAATTTTTGTGTATAGTATAAGGAAAGAGGTGAGGTTCATTTTTCCTTGTATGAATATTCTGTGTTTCCAGTATCCTTTGTTGAAGCACTATCTTTCCCTTATTAAATTACCTTGTCATCTTTGTCAGGAAACAATTGACAATATATTTGTGAGTCTGTTTCTGGAACGTGTTCTGTTGCATTGATCTATATGCAAATCGTTACCCAATACCACATTCTCTTGATTACTGTAGCCAAATAGAATTCAGGTAGTGTGTACTGTCAGTCTTCAGATGGTGTTTTACTTTTTAAAAAAATGTTTGCATTTCTAAATAATTTTAGAATCAGTTTCTCAATGTCTATAAAAAGCCTGATAGTGCTTTGATCAGGAGTCCATTGAATCTAGATCAATAGATCAATTCAGAGAGAATTGACATCTGAATAATATTGAATATTCTGATCCATGAATGTATTTAAAGCACATTTCTTCAAAACTACAGTGAGGTATCACTTCACACTGGTCAGAATGGCCATCATCAAAAAATATACCAACAGTAAATGCTGGAGAGGGTGTGGAGAAAAGGGAACCCTCTTGCACTGTTGGTGGGAATGTAAACTGATACAGCCACTATGGGGAACAGAATGGAGGTTCCTTAAAAAACTAAAAACAGAACTACCATATGACTCAGCAGTCCCACTACTGGGCATATACCCTGAGAAAACCATAATTCAAAAAGAGTCATGTACCAAAATGTTCATTGCAGCACCATTTACAATAGCCAGGACATGGAAGCAACCTGTGTCCATCGACAGATGAATGGATAAAGAAGATGTAACACATATATACAATGGAATATTACTCAACCATGAAAAGAAACGAAATTGAGTTATTTGTAGTGAGGTGGATGGACCTAGAGTCTGTCAAACAGAGTGAAGTAAGTCAGAAAGAGAAAAACAAATACCGTATGCTAACATATATATGGAATCTGAAAAAAAAATGGTTCTGATGGACCTAGGGGCAGGACAGGAATAAAGACACAAATGTAGAGAATGGACTTGAGGACATGGGGAGGGGGAAGGGTAAGCTGGGACAAAGTGAGAGAGTAGCAAGGGCGTATATACACTACCAAATGTAAAATAGATAGCTAGTGGGAAGCAGCCGCATTGCACAGGGAGGTCAGCTCAGTGCTTTGTGACCACCTAGAGGGGTGGGATAGGGAGGGTGGGAGGGAGACGCAAGAGGGAGGAGATATGGGGATGTATGTATATGTATAGCTGATTCACTTGGTTATACAGCAGAAACTAACACACCATTGTAAAGCAGTTATACTCCAATAAAGATGTTAAATTAAAAAAATGATAAAAAGAAACTGCCAAATATCTCTTACTGAAAAGGACCACAAGGAGATGAGATAAAACACAGGAATTGTACCTGTAAAAGGAAACATTGAGAAAAACTGCGGGGCCCTCCCCTCGCACCTGGCTCGCAATGGCAATGGAATTTGGCACTTGGCAGGGTGTGTGCTGGGCTCTCCCACGTCGTGGCGCTTGAAGCAGGTCTTGCGGAGTGTGCTCTCTATCATTCCTCGTGGCAAACTGTCCTAGTGAGAGGGAGCTCCACTGTTCATGCATAAGACATGTCATGGTAGTGATAATAGCATTTACTCCTATTTACATTTATGTGTCTGGTCTTTTCTTAATCTGTTTCTCAGAAAGACAACTCAGATACTGGACTCCCTGGTTTAAAACCAGACACGTGCAACCATATTTACGAAAACTCCACTGGCTGCCGGGCAATGTGCTATTTGCATTCACATGTATTATGTGTATTACATCTTATTAAACCCTTGTAATGGTAAAAAACTAAAATAAAATAAAGCAGATTTCTAATAAACAGCATATAATTGGGTCTTGATTTTTAAAAAACCAAATCTGACAATCTCAGCCTATTAATTGGGATATTTAGGCCATTTAATATAATCTACATGGTTGGGTTTAGATCTACCATCTTACTCTGTATTTTATTTGTCCCATCTGTTCTCTATGTGTTTGCCTCTTTTTCTGCCTTCTTCTGTTTTTTGGATTTTGTTTTTGCACTGGTAATTTAATTTTTGTTTTTAATCTATTTTTAAAAGTTAAACAATTCTCTAAGACTGGTAATAAAAACAGGTTTCTCTGCTCCAGTCCTTACAGCCTTGGGCCCTACAGCCTACAGCTAGTTTCTAGTCTCTCAGCTATTTCTTTCCACCTTGCACCTCCATATTCTGAAATGATAAACCTACACTGCCATTTCTTGAGTTTTTGAAAATGTAAACTTATCTGTTGACTTTCTGTCATGGGAGATTATGAATTTGCATTCTTGACCCATTCTTCTTCCCTTATTTCTTCCAAAAAATTGTATTAGAGATTTTGGTTAACTTAATATGTATGGTTTATACCCTTATGATTATGTAAATACTGTTCACTGATGAACTAATTATACTACTTAGAGTGTAATATGATCCCAGTTCCTTTCTTGTACAGCTTAGAATTTTTTCTAGCATTAGTAATGACATTTTCTCCCAATTATCTTAGGCTCCTATGTGCTGCTCATTGATTCCAAATTCTCCAACAAAATTGTAAGGCCCCTCTCAATATTATTTTCCACATAATCAAATGCATCAGGTCACGGACAATTTCTTTTAAATGTTTTCTCTACGAGCCGTCCCCATGGAGCCTGTGTCCCCCTGCTCTCTGGGGCTGTTTCTGCCTTCTTTTTTTTTTTTTTTTTTTTTTTTGCGGTATGCGGGCCTCTCACTGTTGTGGCCTCCCCCATTGCGGAGCACAGGCTCCGGATGCTCAGGCCCAGCGGCCATGGCTCACGGGCCCAGCCGCTCCGCGGCACATGGGATCCTCCCAGACCGGGGCACGAACCCGTATCCCCTGCATCGGCAGGCGGACTCTCAACCACTGCGCCACCAGGGAGGCCCTCTGCCTTCTTTTGAACTGAGAATTTTTTATGATTCCCCTTTATCTCCATTTGCACCGTATTAGCTATACATCTTTGGGTTTTAGTGGGTTTTTTGGTTTTGGGGGGGGTTTTTTTGGTTTGTTTTACTGATTGAACTAATGCTTAAATGTAATTTAACTACATCTTTACCTTAGCACAGTCTATCTGTAATGTATCTATCTACATTATAGATTACTTTCTTATAACCCCTCTCACACTTTATGCTATTGTATATTTTACTTCTACGTATGTTAGAAAGCTTGCAATATATTTGTATATTGGCTTCAGTGAATTATCTCCTAAAGAGATTTAAAAATAAGAAAAATATACTTTATATAGCATATACTTACCATTTCTTGCGTTCTTCATTCTATTGTATACATCCAGATTTCTACCTGATACCTATTTTTCATCTGCTTGTGAAACTTCCCTTAATATCTTACACTAAACATGCTCTGGCAGTGAATTCTCTCAGCTTTTGTTAGTTTGAAAAGCATATATTTTTTTCTTGGTTATTAAATTAGTTGAAAAGTTGATTAATTAGAATTAATTTTTAAAAGGTTGACAGGTTTTGTTTTGTTTCTTTCCCTCTCAAGACTTTAAAGACGTTATTTCATTCTCTTCTGGCTTATGTAGTTTCTGACATGAATTCTACTGTCAGTTTTATCTTTGTTCTGTAAAGTATCTTTTTTCTCAGTTGCTTTTAAGATTTTTGTCTTTATCACTGATATTCAGTAGTTTGATTATGATGAGCCTAAATGTCATTTTCTCTATGTTGGTTCTGGTTGAGCTTCATTGAGTCTCTTGGATTTGGGGTTTATAGTTTTTTATCAGATATGTACATTTCCGGTTATTACTTCACATAATTTTTCCCCTTTCTCTCTTTTCTTTCCTTCTGGGGCTCCAGTTATACATATTTAGACCATTTCATATGGACATCCAGGTCACTGATGGTCTATTTCTTTAAGTCTTTTTTTTCTATGTGTTTTATTTTAGATAATTTATTTTGTAATGTTTAAAAATTCACTGAACTTTCTTCCTGCTACATCTAATAGCTCTGCTAATCTGCTATTAATTCTGTATAGTGTATTTTTAAATTTAAATATAGTTTTTCCTGTCTACAATTTCCATTTGTGTATTTTTATTATTTTATTATTTCCTAATTATGTTCAAATTTTACTTTATGTCTTTGTACATAGTTGTGACATCTACAGTATTTTTAAGTTCTTGTTTAATTTCATTATCTCTCATTACTGTGTCTGTTTCTATTGATTAATTTCTCTCTTGAATATGGGTAATACTGTCCTGCTTCTTTTCATGCCTGGTGGTGATTTTTAATTGGATGCCAGAGATTATAAATTTTACATGGTTGAGTACTAGATTTCATTGTATTCCTGTGAAGACTGTTGTTCTTTATTTTGAGGTGCATTTAAGTTACTTGCAGATTATTTTCATTTTTCAAGGCTTCCTTTTATGTTTTGTTATGACAAATTCAACGGAACCTTTTTTCTGGGAATAATTTAGCCTCACGACTATGGCTTGACCCTTCTTAGGACTGTACCATGTGGTCCATGTTTTGGGAGGACTGTCCTCTCTGGATGGTGGAAATATAAACTATTTTCAGCCTTATGTGAGCTCAAGAAATGATTCAACCTACTGCTTCATAGTCATTGCTTTTCTGACGTCATGCATTTCACCTCATGCACGTGCAGGTTAATACACAGCGGAAGACTATAGCGAAACCTCTGCTGTTATCATTTCTTTGCAATACATAGCCCTGCAAGTTCTAGCTGCCTAGACAGACCCTTCCCTACCCCACCCACATGCCTGTGTTTACCTCTTCTTGAATTCAGCAGGCCCTCCAGACTCTGTTGATGTTTCTTCTCTCAGTGTTTCAGTCTGGAAACCATCACCGGGCAGTTGGCTACAGAGATTATAGAGCTCGCTTCATTTGTTTTCCTTGAGTCAGAGATCAAGTTTTATGTTGCCTATTGTCCAATGTCTGAAAACCGTGGTTAACAGTATATGCTGTTCCTGTTACAGTTAGTCATTAATGAACAGAAGCAAATATCTCTCTATATTTTTGCCCATATTCATATCCTTTGGTCTGTTGGATTTCATTGCTCCTTTATTATCTTCCTGTAGAAACAACCATGGAATATTGGAGAGTGGAGAGTGGCAGCTGAAATGGAAAGATAGGCTCATATCTACTTCAGCCTTCTCTTTACCCATATTTCAGCTACAGTCACATAAAAGAAAAATAAATGATCCTTGAATATCCACTTAAAATAGATTAACTTATATTAATTAAAATCCTGAACCAAGCAAGTAAGGCATGTTAAAGTGAATTTTTTATTTAAAGTTTCAGGGTATGAAGACTTAAGCTTTTTTCCTTTCTGCATACAATTTGAAAAATCATTAACATTGAATAAATATAGAGACAAATGGAGAAAAACATCTATGAACTTTAAATTCTTATCTTTCTGGGGTCTTTTATTAAATATCTATAATTACAGTAATAAAAGAAAACTAACGTAATTTGTAATTTTAGGGTATATAAAATTTTAATTGTAAAAATAGGTTAGGGACTTCCCTGGTGGTGCGGTGGTGAAGAATCCGCCTGCCAAAGGAAACATGGGTTCGAGCCCTGTTCTGGGAAGATCCCACATGCCACGGAGCAGCTAAGCCTGTGCACTACAACCACTGAGCCTGCACTCTAGAGCCACGAGCCACAACTACTGAGCCCATGAGCCACAACTACTGAGCCCGCATGCCACAACTACTGAAGCCCATATGCCTAGAGCCCATGCTCCACAACAAGAGAAACCACCACAGTGAGAAGCCCACGCACCACAATGAAGAGTAACCCCCGCTTGCCGCAACTAGAGAAAGCCCGCGCCCAGCAACAGACCCAACGCAGCCAAAAATAAATAAATAAAATTTTAAAAAATAAAAAAATAGATAAATAAAGTAGGTTAATAATACATAGGGGGACTTCCCTGGTGGTGCAGTGGTTAAGAATCCACCTGCCAATGCAGGGGGGACAGCTTCGAGCCCTGGCCCAGGAAGATCCCACATGCCGCAGAGCAACCAAGCCCATGTGCCACAACTATTGAGCCTGGGAGCCACAACTGCTGAGCCTGCGAGCCACAACTTCTGAGCCTGTGTGCCACAACTACTGAAGCCCACATGCCTAGAGCCCGTGCTCCACAACAAGAGAAGCCACTGCAATGAGAAGTCCGTGCACCACAACAAAGAGTAGCCCCCACTCGCCGCAACTAGAGAAAGCCGCGCAGTAACGAAGAGCCAAAGCAGCCAAAAATAAATAAAATAAATAAATTTAATAATACGTAGGAGCCTTTCCCTCTTGTAAACATCTTTAATAAATTTTTTATGTGTTGCTAAATTGATAGATCTGAATCTCCTCATGCTTCTCTGTTTTTATATGCTTCCTACCAAGGAAACCTGTTTAGACTCTCTTCCTGCAGGAGTGTACCTCCAGTTTATTTTCTTTCCTCCCTTCCCTCACTTGCCTTATCAAAGCAGATGTTATCCAGGCAGGTAAAATGGAGAGCAGAGGCAGTTGTCCATATAATTCAGCAAACCCGATATGGAACTTTAGAGATTTAGAGAGACAGATTTACCCATAATAGCCATCTGTGTCTATCAGATTCACCAGATAATTGTTCAGCTTTTCACTTCCTTTTGGCAGGGCAGATAGAGATGGAGTGAAGCTAAGAGAGAGGGTAGATCATCGAACAGATACAAGGACAACCTTTTAGGATAAATATGCTGTATCTTCTCTAAGGGGAAGTTGTGACTTACTAATTTGGGAATGTGATCTGAGAATGTAATAAGTGTGTGAACCAAGGAGAATCAGTAAACATCATTTGTTTAGACCTTTAATATGCCTTTCCTAAGCACCAGCCCGAAAATGGATTAAAAGAAGATACAAGCAGATAGCTAGATTGTCATTAGATTGGGGAAAAAAAGTTGAGGATAGAGCAATTTTGTCATGGATATAGATTGAGCAGGGATAACAGGAAACAAAAGGGAGAGATAAACTGGCATTTCTTCGACTAGCAAAATGACGGACACAGATCAGGGCTGGAACCATAGTGGTTCTACATTTTTATGGTACTCTAGAAAGTTTTGCTAATAAAATTAAGGGCTTTTTTTTTTCCAATTAGAAAAATAGCTGAGGAGGACAAGACTTGACCTGTGGATAGGAAAGTGTTTAAGTGGTAATCATCACTCTGTGAGGAATTGGGAGGAATCTGTGTTGTATTCTCGTAAACAAGGACTTTGACCTGGAAGTGGTGACTCCCAAAACAAGATGTAGCAATCTGGGATCCAAGTCTGTTCCTAGACCAGCTGACCAAGTCAGGCAAATACTGGTTTTTAAACTGTAGTGATCACGTTAGCCTACTCTTATATATCACAGTAACTATCACATACAAATCTCACCACTCTTTTACAAGACAGGCATAGTGGCATAGCAAGACGTGAAGGAGTTATGTGAAGATCTCAAGATTTTTCAGTCTAGAAGAATAAGAGTCTAGAGATAATTATTAAAATTTGTAAAATCAGGAAGGGTTTGGAAAGTTGCATAACAAATCTCAGAATACTAGACCAAGAGCCATCCCCCGCACCTTTGAAGAGGTTGTCTTAGTGTCCAGTCACAAGACGAAGCACGTATTATAGCGAACCTAAGGAATTTTTTCCTCGGGGTTTATACCAAGATGAATAGTCACATAAATTTAAGGAGGATTTCTATTAATTCGCGGTCTGCATGGGCATTTGGAACACATTTCTGACCTTTTCCAGTCTATATCCTTAAGTCTTATCCCACTACAATATTTTATGTGATACTACCGCTGTCAGACAGAATATTGGGTTAACAGGATACCAACCCAGGCTGAGGTGACATGTCTTTTATATTGGTTTAAATAACTTGTCCTTCACCTTGACAAAGGAGTATTATGATCTGCTTTCAAAAAATTTTTGTCATATTAACTCCCTTCATTTTTTCTCATATTTATTCCCTAGGTACCAGTGTACCAGACCCCCCCAAAGTTCCAGTCTTCCTTTATGTCAAAGAGAACACAGGGGTTAGAAAATAAATTTACATTCTCCTATATACTTTTCAAATCTCAGAAAGCTTAAATCCAGTTTGAACTTAGAAGCTGAGTATTTACATGCATTCTGAAGCCATCAAATTGAATTTACTCTTCCAGAAGGTCATCTTAAGGCCACAGTCAAAAGTTACCCGATGTTTGTGAATAAATAGCCAATATAGTCATTTTGGACTACTTTAACAAAACCACAGGGTAAGCTTAGAATGAATAACCTACATTTAATTGATGTGGCTTTGGCAACAGACTTAGTTTTTCTTAGCTTATTTCAGCCATACAGATGAAGAGAAGGATGTGCAAATAAAGAGATCTGTTCTCCCATCTGTAGTTAAGTTTCTATTGCCAGTACCACACATAGCTTAAGATGTTTAGGAACCTGGAGAGAACTCATACAAAGACTTATTTACACGACCAATTGCATTATAGGAAGGTATGCCAGTAATACGGCGTGACTATTAAACACCCATGAGTCGCTCTTCTGGCTGGTGAATTGTGTTGAGTCCTCATTCAACACAATTTGAAATTTTGTTTGGCTGAAACTTTGTAGGTATGATTAAAGTTCTCAAAGTAAAAATGAGCTTGGGTTTTAAAGTTTTCCATTTTCCTAGGATTTACGAGTGTGGAAGAGGGGAAAAAAACTGATTACTGAAGTAGTTTGGTTGAATATATAAGAGAGGGTAGATCATTGCACAGAAGCAAGTGTAACCTTTTAGGATAGACTGAAAATCAGAGCTTACTAATTTGGGAATATTCCCTGAGAATGTAGCAAGTCTGTGAACAAAGGATAATTGGTAAACATCATTTGCTTAAGCTTTTTTTTTTTTTTTTTTTGCTTTACACGGGCCTCTCACTGTTGTGGCCTCTCCCGCTGCGGAGCACAGGCTCCGGACGCGCAGGCTCAGCGGCCATGGCTCACGGGCCCAGCCGCTCCGCGGCATGTGGGATCCTCCCGGACCGGGGCACAAACCCGTGTCCCCTGCATCGGCAGGCGGACTCTCAACCACCGTGCCACCAAGGAAGCCCTGCTTAAGCTTTTTAAAAAGCCTTCCCAGTACCTATTCCAAAATGGATTTCTTGGGAAAATGGACTCCATCTTTTCTATACATGAGGCAGCTTGCAACCAACTCCAAGTACTTTGCTCCATGTTTATAATCGTTCAATAACGATGTGATCAAGTAACCCCCAAGGAAATGGTTGCCACATGGCACTTGCTTAGGAAATAACCGGGGCAGTTGTTTCGTGAAATGTACCCAGGTGCAGCAGTAGAACACTGACCACACAGGTGAAAGTTTGGTTTGTCTTCGATTCCAGACAGTGTGTGTATTATGTACCTGCAGGGGCCCTCACCTCTCCTTGACAACCCCTTCTGGAAACTTACAGAGTACCTACTTTGTAGCGAGCATTATTACCAATGAGCTATGATTATATGATGTCAGGATCGTTTAAAAATTCCCTTGTTGTGACACAGCCAGCAGGTAGCCAAGCAGATCGTCAAGCCTAGTCTTTCCAACGCTGAAGCCTATTGTCTTTTCGCTTCATTCTTCTGAATATTTAGACTAACCTGGAACTCAAGTCGGGTTTGCTTAAGCCTGTCCTATATAATAATCTCTGTGGACAGATACATTAATAATACCAAGAGTTTTGGTTTATACATTCAAGCAATTAAAGATTTGTGAGGTAGGATCCGTGAAAAAAAAGTTGAGATACTTTAATCTGTAGAAAACTGAGGGAAAAATGAGTTAGTGGCCTTTCTCAAACACTCAAAATCAGTGCTAATACAGATTGCACTAACTTGGAAATGTATATTAACTGAAACAGTGCTGGAAATAAGCTTTTCCCTTTGCAGCTACTTTTAAATATAGTGTTACAATGTAAAGGAATAGTGTAAAACAAATTTGGAAGATGCAAGAGGAAGCCAATTAAGGGAACAAATTGTTTTAAAAGAGAAAAACCTCACTGTTTTGTGTAAGGACATGTAAGAAGTTGCTGAGTAATCTCGTCTGTTCACTACAAATGGCTCCCAGGAACTTGCCTCTGTGATAACTTGGTTCTTGTGCTACTGTGTGCGCGGATGTTAAATGTGATGCTGGCACTCAGCTTGGCATCTGCCCTCCCTGAGGATGAGGGCAGGAGGAATGACGCCAGACCTGGGACCTTCCAGCCCAGTGATGCTTTGAGGTAGGGGCGGGGGCCAAGGCAGATACTAAAGCCACATCCCCCGCACTGTCCTTCGTCTTGGTCACTGACCCTTGCTCTAAGGGCTTGGAAGTATGAAGAAACCTGTCTTTAAACTATTCAATAATTCTGAATGATCTTATCCCCCCTGGCTATCTGAATTAATGAAGTCTGGCTGTATGAGAAATATAGCTGCACAGAAAAAGGAAGTCAGCTGTTTTCTCTAGTTGCTGAAGTGAGAACAAAAAACAGCAGATTGGGATTTCAAAAGGAAAAGTTCATATTCAATTTAATTTCAGGAAGAATTTTCTAAAGATGAGAGCTTATGTCATCCACCTATTTCTTCATTACACTCCGTGCTAGCTACGTGTCAGGCTCTGTGCGGAGCGTGGGTGATGGCGAATAAATCAGGCACTCTCTTCGGCCTATAGTTATCATCAGCTCTATTAGCATATAATTGCCATTCTGTAGAAAAAAAGGCGATGTAGAGTCAGGAACAGGCTTACATGGGAATTCTGAAGAGATGGATAAAACCCAATCTGCCCCCAGGCTGCTAGCAGTCTAATAACACTTATTTTGAGAATTGCTGCCATTTTCTGAATAATAGCTATGTACCTGTTCCAGGCATCGTGCTATGTTTATGATGTGCTATGTTGCTAGTCCTCAGAGCGCCCCTGTGATGGAGGTTATATAATCTAATTTTCATATGAGGAAACTAAAGCCACCTGCGGGGGCACCTGGTCCAGGAGCAGAGGGCGGATGCTCGCTGATGAGCTGAGTGGCGATTTTGTATTGCACATCCTGAGTTAACAGTTGAAAAACCCCTGGTTGAATTGTTTCTCCAAAATGTCTTCTCTGCCCCCATCCCATGCAGAACGTCCCCCGTCTTGGCTGCTCACCCCCCGCTGACTCATCCCCCCTCTCAGGCACAATAAATCCCACTTTACTGAAGCTTTGAGGCCAGACAGTATCCCTAACACAACACTCTCAACACTCTTTCCAAAAAAGAAGGACCTAAAAATTCTCCTGTCAGTTGCTAACAGACTACAAAGCTGTCTATCTCCTTTCCTGCTGGAGGTATGCAAGATAATGCATCCAAGGTGACAGGGAAAAGAAGGTCCCGAGTCCATTCTATAAGGAAGAGATTCCCTACCATGCTGAGGTGCCCTGAACAGACCCCAGGTGTGCTGAGATGTTGAGCCCTCAGCTCTTAGGTAGCCAGGGGTTCTGGGGCAGCTGGTGTGTTCCTCAGTGAGCTGTATGTGTGTATTGCCTATGTGTGCCAGAACTTTAAAAGGACTGGGAAGCACTGCTGTAAGTCATCCCATGAAACCTCTGGGCTTGTTGGTGGTGATAAGTGAAAGAACTTACCTTAAGAGACAGAAGGCACATGGGATGACGAGAAGTCATCAGGGTAGGAGAAGTCTTTAGTGACCTTGAAAGAATGAAACCCACTGGTCCATCTAGTGATCCAACCCTTGACCTCATTAGCAAGGCCCTGTTGACACCTGTTCTCACAGCCACAACGTGAACTTAAACACGTTGTGAGGTCAGAACTGAGTCAACGCATTCTGGATGCAAGGCTGGCTTGTCCCTTTGAACTTTATCTTTATCACGGCCATTCAGTTATTTTGTGAGTTCTTATAATCCCCTGAGAAAAGAAACTGACTTCAAAAGTACAGTATCTAATACTTTTTCAGATTACAATATTTTTATGAACTGTAAGAAACTTACAGTGCCTTAAAGAAACTACATAAAGAAGGTGTCAGCATTTTCACTATAAACTCTATTTCCGAAGGTTTATGCATTCTGGAGAAATTTGCTTGAGGGGGAAACTTGGCATATGGTGTCTGAGTTCCCGACTGTCCATACCTCATTTCATAGGTGTTACAAATGAGTCCTTCAAATTCACTGCATTTGGCATCTGTACTTTTTAGAAATAAGAAGGTGGCTTTAATAACAGGTGATTTCTGTGTTTAATGTCACTGCGCACTATTCTTAGAGGATCAAAGAACTCAGGAATACCAGAAGTCCTGTTTTATAGCTTCTGATTATGACAATATTGTAGACAGAAAGAAGGGAAAAGAAAATAGTATAAAGGGACAGATAACAAAAAATGCTGGTGTCCTCAGGAGGGCACCAGAGTTGGACCTCCTTTATCTTTCTTCTTACCCCAGATTTCTCCCTGCCCTATTTCCTGCCTGGTGTTACAGGCCAGGCCAACATACATGGGCTTTAGTGTCTGGGGGCCTTTCCCCAGAAAAATCACTGAAAAGGTTGCCAAGAATCCTACTTGGCTTTTTGAGTCTCCATTTGAAGGGACTGGGTTAACTCATAAAATACCTATAGGGGAGAGAGTTCTTAGACAAAGCCAAAAAAATATTACCCTCGCAGGCAATGCCTATCACCAGGGCCAGAGAGATGAGATAAATGCCAGAAAAACTCTGGCATGGAAGTCTACAGATGCGATCCAAGAGGGTGGGGGAAGAGGTACCGGACATCTGTGGTTCTCGGGAACCATGCAGATGCCGGGAATGCCAACTGTTAACTCCATCCTCAGGATGGGAAGCATGGGAACCAGCTGGAATTCAGGGCCAGCACCAGTTCCTTAGGAGAAGCTGGGTGCACTGGCCAGAGGTAGGAGAACCTTCTGTGCACTCTCAGCTCACAAGGCTGCCTCAATGGCTGCTAACAGAGCAGACCCCACTTCTGGACTTACCTGAACTTTTTGGCAGAATCAGTATAGCTTGGTGGCTAAGAGCTTGGTCTCTGTATTTCTGTAAGTCTGGATTCAAATCCGAGCTCTTTATTTACAGCATATAGCCTTGGACAAGTTACCTTTTTGAGCCATGATTTCTCATTTGTAAATGGCAATGATAGTTCTTACCCTTTGAGGTTGAGAAGATGAAGGGATGATACAAAGAAAGCAGTGAACTCCTAGCAGCAGCCAAACTGGATGATCCATTTTCACAAAAGGAAAAGAACCCCTAATGTTGCCATGCTGAGCATTCTTTTGTTCAGAGGTAGGCATCCTGGAGATGCTGGGAGGAAAGTATTATGGCAGGCAGCCTGGGGCACGTAGGGACTGACACAGCTATGACATCCCATGAATCTTTGATCCCCATCCCTGAAGACTGGGTCGTTTGTGATCCACTTACTCCTGTGTGAGACTGAAATAGTTCAGACATTTAGAATTGCCCCAAGTACAACACATGGGCATTGTGAAATATGGGAGTGTCGTATGTCTAGGCTAACATGAAGAAAGGACACTGAATTCTGAATAAGAAGGTCTTTCTTTGCTGGCATTGCCTTCCCATGCAAACAGCTGATTATTTCTCCAAAAGGCTATTTTGTAGCAATTGAGTCGGCTTAATTGAGGAGAAAATGAATAGAGAAGATAATGAATAATCTCGAAAGCTGGTTGAGAGGAAAGCTGACCAGGTGGAGGCCCTGAAATGAATGGAACTAAAACTTAGCCCTTGTGGTTCTGGGAAAGATCTCAGACTATAGCCACGTGATTCAGGACTCCTGGGGTCCATGATCAGTCTTTGAGATCAGATGGCGTATGAGATAGCTAAATGGCACCATACTGGAGAAAGGGTACCTGTATCTTCCTACTAAATATCCCTTTGGAGACTGAATCCTCTCTTTTGATAGGGACTTCATCTTTCTAGTGCTTCTAAAGCCAAGGACCAAACCTACTAGAACCTATAAAAGCTAACTCTGTACCCACCCCCACCCCTTTGTTTTCACCTTAATATTAGGAATTTCCCAGAATTCTAGTACTCCGAGCAGAGATGTTTCAAGGAGAAAGGTAGGGGAATGGTCCAATTCTGAAGTTCAGATACTAATTGGTGAGCATCAGATGAGATTGTGTGAGAAAGGTACTTAAGGATAAACTATTTACCTGTCAGATATCTACTGAAATCTAATAAATATACCTAGTGTTTTTTATAGGTCATCATTCATTATTTCTTTCATTCAGCTATCCTGCGGTGTGCTGGGAGTCATTCTAAATTCAAGAGATTCCACAGTGAACATATCTTTATTCTCACAGAAACTCTATAAGGGACCTGAAACCTTGAGGGGTTAAGGATCTTTTGTGGATGGCTCACACAATTAGTTATTAGCAGAGGCCAGACTCCCAAGCACCACTGAAATGTTAGCTGTTTGAGCCTCTTGATACAAAGATCACAACATAGTCTATTATATTCCCCACCATGCCTAACACGGTGTTAAGTTGTGCCTCTTCCCCAGTCCTAGACTGATAAGATGCTAATACAAACTTCACTAAGGCCGTTTCATTCTAAGATTATCGTGTAAACAGGAGACTTTTGGGTGACAAGCGGATCTTGGAAGCTGTCTCATTGGCTTAGATAAACTACACCACATTTCAGAAATTAATTATGAAATAATTTTTTCAGCTATTGTATTTTTCTTGGATATAAAATGTTTTGAAGATGAGACGTAATTGGCAGAATATGCCACACATATGGTGAAATCAACTTGATTTGTTTTAGGGAATAGTGGGAGCCCTGGGAATGACAAGAAATCCAAAGAGTACTGATGAGCTTTGTTGTTGCATAAAAGTAGATGGAAAGACAGAAAGTGGCCCTCTGATCTTCTCTGTAAGACCTCAGACGGCAGTTGAGTCATAGGAAGCCCCCATGATAAGTGATGTACCTTTGCGGATGACCCTTAGAGTATGTGAATTACTTGTCCTCACAGTCAAACGGAGAGGCCAGAGACTTAGTTAACTGCTGGTGGATGATAATTCATGTAAGAGATGCACAACTGCCTTTGTTAGGACATCACTTCAATTTGTTATGTGTGCTCATTACTCATCTTATTTCAGTTAATAAATGTTACCTAATTGATTGAAGTCATATGATTCCCAATTGAGATAAGGGTGATCAAAAATAATCTTTGGTCTCCAATGACCATTCTTTGACTCCTATAACTCTAAAGAACCATGTACTTTGTATGTACATGTGACTCTTGCTGCCAGTAACGGCTAACCTTCTTACTTCATGTTATGTTAAGGGAATATTTCCATGTTCAATTAAATGCCTGTTTCATGCCAGTCCCTGGAAATTTACTACACCCTTACGAGTATTTCTTCCTTCTAGATATCCCCTTTCCTCCAGACCAGATCCAAATGCCCATGATCCTTTTCTCCTTTTATGTGAGCAGTCTCTAATTCTCACTATGTTGCTCTGTCTAGAAACGAACTGCCAGATGAGGACACTGGACAGTGGGATTGGAACCTTCCCACTCCCAGACTCAGGAAATCGCTCAACGGGACGGTACCTATGCCAAGCAGACTCCCCCGAGGACACTGAGCCCCTCCTGTCTCTCCAGCCAGCCCTCTGTGCAGCTTCCTCCATAAGAGCCCAGACCCTTGAACGAGAAGTGCCTTCCTCTGCAGACGGCCGGGGATCTGCAGACAACACCATTCTTCATTCCACGTCCGACCCCATCATGACCGCCAGAGGGGTGCGACCTCTTCAAAGTCGCCTCCCCAAGCCAGCCTCCTCAGGTAAAATGCCTGTTACCTTCCAAATGAGATTGTTTGCTCACTAAAATCATGCACTTGCTGACAAAAATGGAGAACAGGCAGCAGAAAAGATTTCCACCAGGAGGTCAGTCAGTGACCTCTGCCCAGTGGAAATGTAGATGCATGAAATCCCTTTATGTCCTCAACCAAAACATAAAAAGAAAGCACGTATTAAACATCATCTACTCTCAGTATTATTTAAGGAGTGTACACACACATAAAGGAAACAAGTACGTTAGCACAGGTAGATGGATATATAAATTGATAAAGAAAAAACCATACAACGTAGACATCAGATTTTGTCTTTTAAAACTGAACTCTGAGTATAGACCAATCTAGGCCGAAGACATAAATTTAGCTGAAATGTTGTTTGCCCTCTCACAGAAGTATATGTCTTCTGACATATTCCTATCCCGTTCAAATGTATTTATATGTTGAGCTATAAAAAACGTAGTTTGATATATTAGCAGTAGATTGTCTGTTAACTACAACGGGATGGAGGGAGCCTTCCCACTGAGAAGTACCATCCTCTGCTGCAGTCAGTGGAAACAAGCTTTCATGATTAAAGATAGGGCCAGGCTAAGGGTCAAAGTTTTTTCACTGTTCCCTCAAGATTAAAAATATTTATTGCGGGCTTCCCTGGTGGCACAGTGGTTGAGAGGCCGCCTGCCGATGCAGGGGACACAGGTTCGTGTCCTGGTCCGGGAGGATCCCACATGCCGCGGAGCAGCTGGGCCCGTGAGCCATGGCCGCTGGCCCTGCGCATCCGGAGCCTGTGCTCCTCAATGGGAGAGGCCACAACAGTGAGAGGCCCGCGTACTGCAAAAAAAAAAAAAAAAAAAAAAAAAAATATATATATATATATATATATATATATATATATATATATATTGCATGAAGTTTGAAGACAGAAGGAACTTTTACTATACTGTTTCCTATAGAAATAAATGATTTGAATATAAAAATGTAAAAAATAAAAGTATAAAAATATTTATTGCAGCTCAGGATGACACTAAATAATTTTTAACTTGTGTGCCTCATGTTGCATTTATGACATGCATAAGCATATGAACTAGAATTCTAAAGACTTTCATTTCTGATTTGATGATGAGAAAGCAACCACAAGTAGAGATTATACCATGGGCTTCTGAGAAATTAGAAAAGAAGACTTTTCATTAAACATCTGTGAGTCCATGTGATTGGGTTATTCCCATGGCTGAATTCTTTCTCCATACGGTAATACTAACTGCCGTGAATGTTTCATCCCAAACTTCTGCTTATTTCAAGCCAAGGCTACATTTTCAAAGGCTGGGACATATATTATTTTTGAAATAAATGTATTGTTAATTAATGACACAGCCTCCAGAGATTCAGGGGTGAAATTGTAGTTATAGATTATGTGCTCCATGCCTGACTAGTCACATGTGTGACCTCAATTCAGCGGCAGGCTGCCGAGCAGACTCCATGATTAAACACTGTCATTATAACAAATTGAATAGAAACTGCAAGCCTTGAATTGCTTCATAAGAAGGGGATAGGAAGGAGATTGTTCTGATCTTGCTGCTAATATTCAGTGCACCGGTTTTCTTAGTTTTGTGTCTTAATTAGATTGTCATGAAGAGTTGTAAAAAAAAAAAAGTAGTATATGGTAGAGAGTGAGGTCAACACACTGCAGGACGTTTTCGTGCCGTCCATCCCGAAGCTTCCTGTCTACCTTAGGATGTTGTCACTGCGGGTCAGAGGCAGGGCTGGCTTTCCACGGCTTTTCTCTTTTCTGTGGCCATTGGTTACTCATTTTAAACATTAAGGAATGGAGATCTAGTTGGGACAAAAGGAAAGTGGGGGCTTCCCTGGTGGCACAGTGGTTGAGAGTCCGCCTGCCGATGCAGGGGACACAGGTTCGTGCCCCGGTCCAGGAGGATCCCACATGCGGCGGAGCGGCTGGGCCCGTGAGCCATGGCCGCTGAGCCTGCGCGTCCGGAGTCTGTGCTCCACAACAGAGAGGCCACAACAGTGAGAGGCTCGCGTAATGCAAAAAAAAAAAAAAAAAAGGGAAAAAAAGGAAAGTGGTTTCGAGCAGTCAATTCCTGGTTAATATATGCATTTGAATTGGTTATTTTCTTATCCCTGTATCAAAGATGGAAGGAACTGTACAGACCTCCCAATGTTGATGAAAATACAATTACCTCACTTCTGCTCACAAGCAAAATGCTGTTGAAAGGCTCTCACAGCCTGTCCTGTTGATAATCACTGAGGCTGGAGGATAATGACAGCAATTATCCTTTCTGACATGAGGAAAGACTACACTCTGCAGGTTAATCTGCTGTTATGGGTAATGGAGACATTTTAATCATTCTCTGCTAATTGCACCCTGGCTACTTACAACGTAATCCATGGGCCAAGAGCAGCCCCTGGGAGCTTGTCATATATGCCAGCTCTCAGACCCCACTCCAGACCTACCAAATCAGAACCTGCAATGTAACAAAAACTTGGCTGAGGTATATGCACGTATGAGCTTGAGACTGCCCGGCAAGATCTTTAAGGGCCTCTGAGCACTTTCGCAAACCACCTTACTCAAAATGACCTTCATAAGTTTCCTAGGAAAATCAGGGTTCCCTGATCAAACATGTTTGGGAAAGGCTGTGAATTCACATCCTCCCTTGGGAAATTATGAAAATCCCCATTAGCATAATGAAGGCTCCAAGAAGTCCTCCAAAACAGAAACTTGTTTGTTATTTGATGTATAACACTGTTTGAGGAATGATAGCGTTTCCCAAGCAGTTTGCCCACTGAACCCTTTCTAATATGAAAAATTTGTCCACATTTTTTGGAAAAGTGGTCCAAGCACAGTTTGCCTTTGGGTCTCCAAGGTGGACATCCTCCAAAGATACACGTAATGATGCAGACATTTCTGTTAGCAGAGACTTGCAGGGGACAGAATGTTGGGAAACCAAGCTGTTACCATGTTTGGACCCTTTGGATTGTTTCTGACTATCTCCCCTACCCTCGTCCCTAAACTTGTAAAGAGTTGAAGAAAGCTGATTGTGATTTCATATACATTTCCTCACTTAGGAAAAATCAATTCCCAAATGCAGAGTGAAGCCAAGCCAAGGCCTCAGACTTGTTCATCATTTGAATATGCTGAAAACACAACGGCAGTGGACAGCAAGCCACTTCTAGCCTGGGGGGGTGACAGCACTGCTGCGGAGACCCAGGTAAGGAGAGTTGACAGGAGGGCACCCTCCACCTAATTGTCCTGAGTGTGAAAAATGACCTCCTTAACCACTTCCGTGATCGATTTTAATGTTAAGTCAAATTTGTTGTGGGATTAGTGCATAAAGACCAAGGCCCAAGGCTCTCCTTTTTTCCTGAATTATTAAGTAACACTGTGGGTTCTTGTAATTCAAATGAGTCCATCCATCTGCACCCCAACTCTTGAGGCAAGGAGGCTCTGCCCTGAGTAGACATTGTGGAACGGCCATTCACTCTCCCAAGCCCTAAGAGCACCACTTAGAATGATTCAATGATATTTTTTCATTATCTTATCAGTTACTTTATCTTTTACCTTGCTCCTATGAAACCAGTAATTATATTCCCTTTTGGCATGAAGAAACTAAAGCCTGGAGTGGTCAAATGACCTTGCTGGGGTCAGTGAGACGTGTGTTTCTTCAATCCCCATCATTTTTGCTGGGGGTTCTTCATCCGCCCTGAGATGGCAGGCACACAGGCCTCCTGACGTGTGATTGGACCTGGGGAGGAGCTCGGGGCTCCGGGACTCTTGGGTCCTCTCTGGGAGCTGTGTCCCTCCTCAGTGCCCTCCCGCTTACCTCTTCCAGCTAATCACTTGGGCCGTAGTCAGCCTGTTCACGATTTCTCGGCTTGCCCTTGGGCTGGTCCACTTCGGGGTCTTTGGTGGTGCCTGCAGCGAGAAGAGTGGGAGGAAGGACATTAGGCTCAATTACCCGAGCTTCCCGGCCCTGCCTTGGCCCTTTCTGCTTCTGCTGCCTTGGTTCTCCCAATCCTGGCATGAGGAGGCCCTGTCACTGTTTCTACTAGGGTTGTGACCCAACCTTGATGATGAAATACCCAGTTTAGCCCACATCTGAGATGCCCCACAGCCAGGATGGTGGAGGCTTCTTTCAGTCTTTAGCATCTCGGTATGGAAATGGTACCCTGGACAAGTAGGCGAAGCGATCCCCTAGCCTACAGCCTCGGTGTACAGCACAGGACACCAGCTCCAGAGATGCTGGACCATGGTCAAGGTCCAGGGAAAAGTTACTGGGACACTGACGTTAGAACTCAGCCCTCTGAATTCCATGTCCAGCACTCAGAACAAGGGTCTGAAAGGAGTAAACCGGTGTATTCTATCATGACTTAATTTTTAAGTCTTAGGGTTTTCTCAATTTTCTCCAAAGCAGTAGTTCCCTACACGAGCAGACCTCAGAATCAACTGGGGGGTGGCACCTCTTGCTGCTGTCCACATACACCCAGTGTCCTGTTTGATACAGATGGGGTGAGATCCAAACACTTCTAATAAACTCCCAGGTGATGACGATGCTGCCGGTCCACAGAGCACACTTTGAGAAACACTCTTTCAAGAACTCTGTGCTTGATTTGGGGACCAAAAAATTGAGAAAATCCTAGAAGACATCCAGAGTTGGAGGGGAAACAGTTCAGAAACAACAGGTGGCGACAGTGGCAAAGGGCTCAAGCAATTCCAAGGAGAAAAAAAAAAAGAAAAGAGAGAGAAAGGGAATTACTCAGTGCTGGCCAGGAGGGAGCTATCCCCTCTATGTTTGATGGCAGGGCACTCCTCACCCAACATTCATATTCCCCAACACACACACCTCTCTGGGGTCCCCTTCCTCATCACCCTGCACTAGCTTTTCCCATTGGAAATCCTGCCCTGACTTGTAAGAGTCACAACTGTGGCTTGGAACTCACAACTCTGCTTCACTGACCGCCAGGGAAGGAAGGTTTAAAGTAACAGCTTTATCTTTCCAGTTCCAAGCACAGTGCCTGGTTCCACTTGTGTCTGTTGAATAGAGGAATGAAAAAAGGCATCTCCTCATACCCAGCATCCTGCTGGAACTCTAGACATGGGCTCCCTTGGGACCACGGCTGTAAACGTGTCATCCTTGCTAGACCACCAGTACCTCCTGTATAGAGCCCTGTACCCCCAGAACCTAGAACACCACTTAGCACAGAGTGGGTACTAAGATGCTTAGCACAGCATCTTTTGAATGGGTAGGTGAATGATGAAGTGCATGAAGGAATAAAGGAAATAAGTAACTGCTTGAATGTATAACCCCAGCTAGGGCGGCTTACATCCTAAAATGTGTTCTTATAATTTCCAACCAAATGACACCCTCCCAAACAGGATTGACTTTAGAGATGCATCCCATACAGCTGTGCCTGAACTCTCTGGGATTGGTGTGGAATAATCGGCTCTAACAGGGCAGCCTGCAAACATACTAAAGAGAGCCCCAAATGCCCTTGATTCTACACACAAGAGTTGCGGTCTTAGATATCAGTATTCCACTTGTGTGCACAGCAGGAAGAACCATCCATATGGTATCAACAGCCTCCACAATTCCTGAACTTGGTGTTATTGCCACACCTGTGACATCCTCTTGGGTCAGGCTATGTGTGCATGTGCGCAAGAGGGGAGACCAAGTCCCTTGCCCTGTGAACTGTTAGTAGATTCAAGGACTATGTATAACCCTATAGGCTAGCAATTGTGTTCCTCCGTAAAGCCTCCTATCCTTTTAGGGGCTGGAATAAAATTAGGGATCGGATAAACATTTATTCTCAAGGTTGATTATTGTCATACCCTCTGATACTTGAAAGCCAATGGTGAGATCAGCTAAATAAATAAGCCAAAAAAATAAAAATAAATAAGAATAAATAAATAAGCCATTAGACCTGGGACAGCAGCTCTAATTGGCACTTGAGAAAAATAAGACCCATACAAACAGTGTACAAAATGCAGAGCGGGTAACTGTGGGGACCGTCCTGTGACTGGGACACAAGGGCAGCGTGGGGTCAATGCCTTCATCAGTGCAGGTCCGTATCTGCAGCTCTGGTAATTGAGCAGGATGCACCAGCTCCGCGTGAGGCAGATGGAGGGACCAGGCAGACTGGGGGTGGGGTAGCGGGAATGGAATTCTGTGCACACACCAACCGCCAGATACAAACATCCTCACAGGATGGTCTGCCCATTTTGACTAGCGTGAATAATCTTAACGGTCTCATATTACTCATTTAGGACGAGGTACCCAGAATGTGTGCGTACTCTGCCAGCGGTGGCAGTGATAGTGACAGTGACCCCGACTATGGAGATAATGGTTTTGGAGCTGGAAGGGGCAAGTTAGTGAAAGTGATGAAGAGCGCCACCCCAGGTAACGCGCGCCGGGCCCCGGGACATTCGGGGCTCCCGTCCCTCGGGAACCTGTCCATCACGCCTTTCACTGGGCTCTGTCTGCACCCCGCTTTGACTTTGCATCTTAGTTCCGTGTCTCTCCCAAGATCTAATTTTCTGGTACTTATGGAAGATTGTCTACATGCATCAATTTGCTTTCTGGTATTATCTTAATGACATGGCCGTGCAGTCTGTAAGGATTTTATTTCCAATCTGGCGTCTCCCAAAAAGTCTTCAATGGAGGTATCTCCATAATGAAGGAATGACTATAAAGATAACTTTGTTTTTAATTATATACTTCGGCAAGTTAAATCATCCAGTGAGCCATGGGTGGGGTGTTCCCAGGCTCTCTGCTCATATCATGCTCTGTAACTCTGGACCTGTTACCCATACCATTATGAGCAGGTCTGTTTATACGAGGTTCAAACTTTCTCACATTATTTCTGTTTGAAAGAGAATTGGCAGTAGAAGAACCATCATCCCGAGGCATTTAAAAATAAATATATTCAGATGGCATTTCCTTACAGATACAACAGGACAGATGATCCCCTAACACAAAATGTGGTCTAGGATCTGCGTTTCTTCTAATCCGCTCTGGATTATCAGATATATATTAATGATACAATGGAGAATCATTCTTTTTGTACTAATCAACTTTTCTCAAATACTCATTTGGCAATTATGTGATGAAACCATGACTTTCCTTTTTAAAACAAGCCTGATGTGTTGCTTTTGAAAAAAACGTAATCTAGCAACCACGTGTGTTTCCAGTGTTCCAAGAGTCTTGACATTTGTGATACCTGGGGGTAAGATAGGTGTGTGAGGATGGTCATCAACCTGTGCCTCCTCTTTGTTGCTTGCGTCCTACAAGTCACCAGAGCAGCAGGACAGATGGGTGAATCCTGCAAAGCCTTACCAAGGGGAAAGTGCAGAATACCCCCTTGGTGTTTTAGTTAGGCTGTTGTCCTTGTCAGCTCTTGGGGCTGCGTCAGCGTCCCTCTGGTTGTGACAGATAAGGGGAAGGAGAGTTCATCATCATGGGTCCTTCCCCATGAAGACGCCTAGGCCAGGCCAGCTCCCTAGTCCAGCTCGTCCCCTGAGCTTAACATGGGTCCACAGTGAAGAATAACCTTACCTCATGGACCCTCAACTGTGCCTCTGGCTCTAAAAACTCCATTCATTTATTGAACAAATACTTACCAAAAGCCTCCTCTGGGCTAGCTTTCCAGCAGTGAGTAAATGGACAAAGGTCTCTGCCAGACAGTAAAAAAAAAAATGGGTAGAATAAACTAGTAAATGTATATAGTTTGTTGAAAGGAGATATGGAAAAGACTAGTCGAGCAGGGTAGGACGGGAGAGCAGGACTGCTCCGGAGTGGTGGGTGGGTGGGAGCGGATGTTAACATTTAAATAGAGAGCTTCCCCGGTGGCGCAGTGCTTGGGAGTCCGCCTGCCGATGCAGGGGACACGGGTTCGTGCCCCGGTCCGGGAAGATCCCACATGCCGTGGAGCGGCTGGGCCCATGAGCCATGGCCGCTGAACCTGCACGTCCGGAGCCTGTGCTCCGCAACGGGAGAGGCCACAGCAGTGAGAGGTCCGCGTACCGCAAAAAAAAAAAAAGAAAAATTTAAATAGAGCCGTCAGAACAAGGCTCCCTGAGAAGTTGGTGTTTGAGCAGAGATGTGGTGGAGGGGAGGGAGGGAGCCCCTGGAGGATGCCTGGGGGAGCGCAGAGCAGCAGCTGCGGGCGGCCAGCGTGGCTGTGGTAGAGGCGGGTGTTGCAGGACGGGGAGACGAGGTCCAGTAAACGGAGAAGGAGCCAGAGCTCTCGTACGGCCTTGCTCACCTTTCTGAGGTCTTTGCTTCTCCCCTGAGAGCCATGCATGGGGGCCTTTGGACATCTCTGAGCACAGGAGCGGCATGATCTGAGATGTTTTCAGAGGACCACTCTGGATGCCATGTCGTGAAGACTGAAGAAGCAAGATCGACTAAGAGGCTGTGACACTCATCCAGGCAAGACGTGTTAGTGGCTGGGACCAGGGTGGTAACAGTGGAAGCAGTGGGCAGCACGAGCTGATAGAACTCTCTGCAGCGAAAGGAGTGTTCTGTCTGGGCCCTGTCCAGTACCGCAGCCATCACCCACCCATGGCTTAGGAGCTCTTGCGATGTGGCTAGTGTAAGGAACTGAATTTCTAAATTTAATTTCTGCTGTAGTTTCCCTAAGAGTCCCATTTTCCTCTATTTTAATTTGTTTTTATTTCAATGAACTTTCAATATTAATAGCCAGATTTGGGTCACTGTACAACACAAGGAGTGAGAATGGTCTCACTCCAGTTCTAATTAAAAACACAACGTGAATCACTGATAGATGGGAGATGGGGGTGAAAGAGAAAGCAGGGTCAAGGATGGTTGCCAGGGGGGGTCCTAGAAGGGATAGCGCTCTGCCCACTGCCGTGGAGAAGGCTGAGGTCGGGGCTTGAGGAAGCAGAGTGGTAATCGATGCCAAGTTCGAGGTGCCCGTTGAGCAAGCAGAGGTGTGAGTAGGCAGTGGGCTGTGTGAGTCTGGAGTTGGGCAGGTCAGGTCTTGTCTGGAGAGGTCACTGGAGTGTCGGCGTGTCGATGGCATGTAAGGCCCTGGGTCCAGCTGAGATTAGAGGAGGACGAGTGCCGACAGAGAGAGGACCTCACCCTCCCGAGGTTAAAGGTCGTGGAGAAGAGAAAGAAGCAGCAAAGGAGGCTGGGTAGGAAGCAGCAGTGAGCGGGCCAGAGGAGAATGCGAGGTCTCAGAAACCAAGTGGAAACAGTCTGTCGAGGAATTCCACGATTCCGTGTGCTACTTGCTAAAAAGAGGGACACAGTCTTCCTATTGAGACCTGTCTCTCACACTGGTAGTGGGGTTCCAGGGGTGGGGGAAGGAAGTGGGGATGGGGAAGGAAGGACGGTCTAAAGGCAGTTTGAAAACATCCTGAAAAAAGGAAACAAGATGAAGACAAATTGTCTGACTCTAAATGAGGACGTACCTGAGTATGAGAGAGATCGCTTTAGGTCCAGCTTGTTTAAATGAGTTGTGCAGAGCGATAAGGAATACGCATTCGGTGATGGCTGCGGATCCTGGTGAGCAGTGAACTTGCTCCTTTACCGTTTATTTCTATCCCCCTGCAAAAGAAAGTGAGTCTCAGCCTCAGGTTTTTTCCTCTCTGTCCTCACTATGTTCATCCTCTTCCCTCCAACCAGAGCAGATCCCTGTTTGAGAGGAACAGGCTTCTTTCATTCTATTGCTTTAGCCTCTGTGCACATGGTGCTTCTTGGGCTGAGGTGCACAGTAACCCTGGAAGCAGCACAACCAGCAAGAAGAGGCTTCCCTCTAGCCAGGCATCTGCCCTCTGTCTTTAAACATGGACTTGTTGCCAGAACTCTGTCATCTGCCCACCCTGCCCGATCCAGCCACCCCCCAGCCCTGGCTGATGTCAGTGCTGCCGGGAAGGGAAAACGCGTGCAGACGGCTGGCGTGCCTGTGGGTGTGTGCTGGCTTCCAGCAAGCCTGGGAAGGGATGTTTAGCGTCCGTGCAGCCCCAGTAACTTTCTGGATGTTGGCAAAGTTGATAGGAAAAGAAAATAGCAACAATAAGAGAAAAACACTAAAAGGAGTACATGCCTTGGGTGTGCAGTAGAGATTTTTCTCCCCTTTGGAGTCACGCTTTTGCCTTGCTTTCATCACCTGTGCCTGCAAAGTGAGATTGGCCCCTAGCCCCTCACCCCCCGAGCCCATTCCCTCTTTAAGTACAAAGGTTTTGTAATAGAGGTCCCCAACCTGCAGGATGGAATGTGCCGGTAGATCTGAAAGCCTTAGTGGATGTTCTCCAAGCTAGTTGGCCTTTCTGAAACACACCCTCTCCCCCTGGTTCCCTGAAATTTCCCTCAGGTAGGGGAGGGCACCTGCCAGTGGTAATCTGTCCTCCGAGGCTTCTAGGAAACGGACACTCAGTGGCCTTGACTTCTTAGGCAAAAGAATCCTACCTTCCAAAACCCTGCCTAAGGGCTCATAATGCACTCAAGTGAAGACACGTCTTTCCTTTCACGATTGATTTCTCTAGAGTGACTCTGAAATGTGTTTAGAAAGGCCAGGGTGTTGGCAGAGAGGCAGCCGTGGGAGCAGGTTTTAGCCGCTGGGCAGGTGGCACAGCAGGTGAGGGGGTGGGTGGGGTGAGTCTGTGGCTTTGTTTCCGTGGAGCTTCCCGCTCCAGATTGCCAGGCTAGGCATAACAGATACTCCTGCCCCTTTCCTGCAGGTGGGGCCTGGGAGAAGGCAGGAGCAAGGGACAGCGGTGGGAAGGGGAAGGAGAGAGAGAGAGAGAGCAAACCAGGGCCACAATGTAGAATAGGGCAGACCCAGGGGAGATGCAGCGATGAAGCCCCGGTCTCTGCATGGAGCCGGGCGGGGAGTCTCACCCCTGACTGAAGGCCCCAGACCTGGCTGGCAAAAGGTGAATGAGCAATTTCTAACCAAGGCTGCTCCCCCAAGCTTCTCATTCATCCGTCTGGCTGCCCACCACCATCCCCTACCCTGCCAGGTACCTCAAGGGGCCAAAATCCAAGCTCGACCCTCTCTTTTTCCCCGTAGAAATGCCTGCCTTCCCGGCTCTTTGTCTCAGCTGATGGTCTTGCCGTTCTTTTAGCACAAACTGGGAAGCTAGAAGCTTTCCTGGACTCTTCCTTCCCTTGCCTCCACCTCCTGGCATTTCCAGGGTCCTGCTGGCTTCCTTCTGGGATGCTTCTCAGACCTGCTCCTTCTCCAGCCCTTCTTCTGCTGCCCCAGTAGCGCCTGCCTCTGGTCTGCATGACCCACTGCTTCCCTGGGCCCCTCCCCCCACCAACCCCCTGCCCGTCCCACCCCCCTCACACGCATCATTCACGCTGCCAGCGAAGTATAAAATCCCGTCACATTCTTCCCTTGCTTAAAACCCTTCAAGGACTCTCCCCCCTTACTCACAGGCAGAATGCAATCTTCTCTTGCAGGATTCACAAAGGCCATCTCTCTGACTTCATCTTTCTCCATTTCCTGTAAGAAGAAATGCATCACCAAGATGCTTGTTCTGTCCTGAGCACATGATGCGTTGGGGGCTTCCGTGCGTTTGCTCTCATGGTCTCGCTTCCTGGAATGGCTTTCATGCCAACACCCTTCTCTAACCTTTGTGTAACTCCTGCTTAGTCTTTAAGATGGAGTTCAGGCTTTGCCTCCTCCAGGAAGTCTTCCAGCGCTCTTCCATCACCCACGTTACTCTTCCTTGTCTGTTCTCCTGCAATACTCCATATTTATTTCTACCACTTGCTACTTGAGATCATAGCTATTCTTTGCATGTTCAGCTCTCTCATTAGTGTCAAGATTGCTTCTCATTCGTGTTCAGCACTTAGCACAGGGCCTGGCACATCATAGGTGTTGAATAAATGGTAAACAACATCATAAGTGTGGAAAAAAAATGCAACACAGGACTGGTTAAGGCTTTGGTTAACCTCATGCAACATTCATCATCCATTTGGGCCTTTCCTCATCCAGAGAAAGAAAGACCCAGAGCAGCCACCTACAGAGGGAAATTCTGTAAGGACATTTCTCCTTCTCTGTATGGCTATGCTAGAGAAATTGGTGAATCCATTTTTCCAATTTTCCTCCAGGATACAGACGTAATTCAGCTTCCTCTTCAATGATGATTCTTCATGGCGGCTGCTGGAGGCATATCAGACTCCTCTGTTTGGTCTCTTTTAAATGGTCCCGGTCCCCTGGCTTGATTTTCATAATCTCTGCCCCAACTTGGGAGTTACTGTCACGGAGAGTCACTCGTATTCATGAAAATGCATCACACCCTTGAGACCTGAAGGAGACAATGGTTGAGAACCTTTGCCTTTCCGATATTTGTTCTTTGAAAATCTCTAAGTTGGAGTGGTCAGTAGATAAACAAGATTGGCAGAAAGGATAAACGCAAAGAAGAGAGTTGACCTCTACTCTGGTTCATCTGGTTTATCCGGCTCTTACTCTGTGTCCAGGCCAGCGCTGGACACTGGGGTTTGAGGGCAGGTGAGCAACACAGCCCTGCTGACTCGATGCTTCTAAGCAGACCTACAGACTCAAAACAGCATCTGAGAGAGGAGCTGCTCAGAGTCCTAAGCAGTTGTGTTCTACGGCCTAAGGCCACGCGCAGAGTGAGCAACCGGAACTTCATTTGTGTTTAGTTTTCGTACATTGACTTCCCACTGAGGGTCTACAGATCACCGTGCTCTCGAACTTACTTTCAGGAGCACTCCCTCCCTCCTCTGACCCCTCACCCTCAAATGCACGGATCGGGTCCAATGAGCAAAGCTCCAGAACCACGGCCCCACAGCCAACTGACGCTGCTCCTCCAAAAAAGCCCCGGTTTCCTGAACAAGAAGTCCGTTTTCTGCATTTCAAGGTGATTACATTCAACAAATTACAAAGAGCCGAGGCAGCTGAGTTAAAAACAATTGGTTTTGCAGTAATTAGAGAAACACAAGGACATGATGACTGTGGACCGCTATGAAAAGGGACACTGAAGGATAACGGCTCCAGTTCCTGGTTAATTCCTCAGCTTGAATATTTGGAGATTCACAACTAATTATGTAGAGATGATGAATTTTAAAAACGCTGCCACTCTGTCTTGCCGAGGCCAAGGACTTCGGCTATTAATAGAGCCATCAGATTTTGCTATATTGTAGAGAATTCACGCAAAGTTGCATCTATTTTAAAGCATTCGTCTGGCACATGACTTAAAGATGACAAATCGATGTAATATGCCAAATCAGCATTGGGTTAAACTAAATCCAAACTCGTTAGAATCATTCTGAGTTCCCCTGGAGAAATCTTTAGTTTGAAATGGACACTAGCGGTAAGAGTTATCTTTAGCCCTTCCTGGATCTTCTCTCTTATTTAGATCATTTGAAAGATTGGCTTTATATTGACAAGCCCATCCCGACTTGAGGGGAATAGACACATGCAATAAAACACAAGGGATTTGTCTCCTAGCGTTAAACTTTCCTGGATGACAAATAGAAAGTACTGACCATGACAAGCAGGCTGCTCCGAGACCCTTACTGGAGCCAGGTTCTCAAATTTCTCTCTGTCACCATTTATTCACCATCAGAAAAGCCACAGCCCTTTCAGCTATTCCGATTGGGTTTGCACTCTGCTGAAGTTTGGGGTTTTTTAGTGGGGAGAAGTGTCACGCACAATAACAAAACAAAACAGAAAAGCCCACTAGCTTCTAAAAACCACGTGGTCAGAAGCGAACCCTCAGAAAGAACCCACTGTGTCCTCAGACAGGCTTGAAAAGGGAGGCTGCGATGTGACCTGCATTTAATTAATTATTAAAGCTGCATATTGTGAGGCCCTTAAGAAAGCAAATGTCACAACGGAGTTTACCCTGCGGTCAAAAGAGCCGTGTGCTGTGGTGAGGCCGTCGCTCAATTAAATTGGACCGCGGGATACAGAGGAGATGCAGACTAAGTCTGGGGACCCTAATGAGACGTTTTGGAGGGAAGAGATGCCCCCCAGAGTCTGACACTCTGTGATGGACATCCTCCCCTCCGCCTGCCCACCGTTACCACCCCTCCCCAAGTGCTACCCACCTCAAGTTCCAACACGTTAACAGTCCCAGACATTTAAACAGGAGCTTGCAAAGTAGAATTTCAAAGCACAGGACACATCCTTGCTTGTTGTGGACTAGGTAGGGAGAGCAGATAACACAGAGTGCTGTGCAAAATAGCAATCTTTGGCCGCCAGGACTGAAAGAAAGCTGGGCAGTGGATCTAACTAAATAAGCAACGCATCGGATGCCATTTCACTTGTGAAAATGTGTGCATCTCCTCAGTCCCATGCAGGGGACGCAGAAGGACCTGCTAGACCGCCAAGGCCCCTGCCACCCTGCAGCCCCAGAAGCGCATCTGAAAATGACTTTTGTGTAGCGCTTACCCATAATCCGAGGGATACCTCCAGTGTTCACTCTAGGTCATCTAGCCCAGTGGCTCTCAAGCGGGGTGACTGTGCTCGCCACGGGACGCTCGGTGATGTCCGGACACATTACAGGCTGTCACAATTCACAGGTGGTAGGGAGAGCTGCTGTCTGGCGCGTACAGCCCATGGACGCTGCTAAACCTCCTATAACGCACAGGGCAGCCCTGATAACAAAGCCTTATCCTGCACAGGATGTCAGCAGGGCTGAGAAGCAGCCGGGATGAGATTAACCTCTGCGTATTGGAAATGTTTGCTGGGAGGGACAACCTGTCAAATATTTGTGCCAAACTAAGACAGCAGCCACACGCCCTGCCTGCCCGGCAGGTGCACCAGGCCTGGCCCAGCCACCTGATTGGGGGTTAAGATGCACGTCCTCCAAGAGGCTTTGCAAGGGATGTCCGTGCTCCTGTCTGGACCTCTCACAGTGGCCTGTGGTGTCTGGTCCGGTGCCTCTGTCTGAGTGTCAGGGACACGACGACCGTCTGAAGTACTAACACAGAGCACAGATTGTTTGAGGCTGCTGCCCATTTAAGCCATTTAAGCCTCTTATTAGTGTTTCATTTCTGTCTCTCTTAGAGAACAGGAGGCGGGACTCCTTTACAGACTTGAAAGTTACCCGAGGACAGTTCATATCCTCACGCTGCTCTAGTGAAGCAGGTAAATTGCAGTTAGATGTTAAAAGGAGATAAAACATCTTCAACAGGTGTTTGGGGTCCCTGGGGGACCTCAGCGTTTCCTACTTGCCTGAAAAGCACATTGTGACGTTTGGAAAGGGCCCCTTGCCAGGACCCTTCCACAGAATGGTTAAGACTAAGAGTAACATAAATCTCAGGAATAGAAAGGCTAAGTGAGTAGAAGGAGCTCTGTTGAAGAAACAGGGTCAGTGGGGAAAAGAAGGAGCTCAGTATTCAGGGGAAATCTCTCTAGAGGTAATTATTAAAGTTTGCAAAAGGAGAATGGGATGTGCAAAGCTTTGAGGTGTGGGGAGAAAGGAGACATGGATTCTCATTATTTAGCATATTTTGTTCTCAGACTTGAAGAAAAAAGACAGAGACCATTTCTAATATTCTCCCATCCCAACCACCCCTCCTTAACCAGCCAGAAACCTACAAATATATCCGTACTGTACAACCAAGCAGATGACCTCAGGGAAAAGAGCAGGGTTCCTTCCTCACCAGCAGCCAGGAATTTTGCCAGGAAAATGTCAAGCCTCATTCAGCAAATCACACAACTGGTTTTCCTCTGTGCACTTCTTAGGACCTAGAAACCAAGTCATGGGCTGTTTGGCTGGATGTGTTGGACATGCCCATCGTTGGGGGTTAGGACCCCTGGGTTCTAGTGAATAGACTTTGTGACCCTGGACCCATAGTGTTAGCTTTTCTGAGCCTTCGTTCCATCTGCCATCCAGTGCCCACCTTGCCTTCTTCTCGTGAAATAGTTCAGATTTGATTATTGATGTCCCAAGGCCTCCAACCTGTAGAAGGCTAAATAAGCAGGAGTGGAATTATGTTAAACAATGCTGAGGGAAACAACAAATCCTGGAAGTTAAGGCTGAGGTATTCAGAGGAGGGGACGGGAGCACAGGGACCTTGCAAACTGTGGGCCAGAATAATGTGAAGCTGCAGCCTCTGAAGGGTAATTAAACCCACCTCATAACTTAGCCAGGGTTATACAGTTTCATTAAGGGAAACGTCACATTCTCTTTATCTGTTGTTAAAATTCAGTCTTAAGTAAGAAGGAACTGATTCAACCTTCCCTGAAACAAGCCCAGTAGCCTCCTCCTTCCTTATTATTTATTTTCACAATAAGTAGCAATGCCCCAAGCTGTTACTCAGCATCCTCGTTTCCAGATTCAGGTACACGGGGTCCAAGAAATATGGTGAGGCTGGATCAGGTGGGGGCAAGTTCCATTTTTACCCAGACCAGGCACTGTATTATAAATGAATAAATCAGCACACTCTTTAAGGAATTTAATGAGAAAAGGAAACAGCATCCTTTCCACGGTATTGGCCACGCTGGCTCTCAGTCTTGGGCAGGCAGAGAAGGTTAGTGGTTGGCTCCCAGCCTCCCCGCCCATCAGCTTACTTATTTGTTTATGAACCCCCAGAGGCATCATAAACAGTGTTTTCTTCCACCCTCATCTTTTCACTTTTTAAAAAACTTCCCTTTTATCTTGGTTTGTTTGACCCATCCTATGCTATAATTATAATATATCCCATTGGCCCTTTTCATCCTGGAATGTTCCCTCCCCCAGAAACCTCCAGGTATCTTCCTGAATTTGATGAGGATTCTGTAGAAGGAGACGTGGCGGAATCAGTATTTTGAGGGAAGACCTAAAGCTGTGCTGGCATCGTTTACCGCCCCACAGCGCCCACGAAATCTTTGAGACGTGCACAAGGGCTCAGATCCCCATCCTGGAGCGTGTATGTGCCTTCTTGGACCGTAACTTACTGAGTGATCTTGAGCAAGCATCTGTCTTGCCCTCATTCAGCCAATCCCGAGCTGGATGTCTTCCGGATCGCCCCCACCCCCCACCACCAGGCCTGATGTTCTATCGCCGTAAACAAAGCCTATAGTGACTCGGACATCAAGCTTCAGCTTTCAGGATCCAGCAGTCTCTGCTGTTTGGAGAGCTTCTCAGAGTTTTCCTCAGGTCTCATTTTTCAAAACTTGATTTTATTGTTTTGATCCCAGAAGCCTCTCCCCTACCTCTGTGCCGCACGCCTCATATAGGTTAACCATCTTTCCTGGTTTCTTGCCCGTCCTTCTAGTCTTTCTTTGTGCAAACCAAGCAAATGCAAATAAACACTTTGTATACAAAGTAAAGCAAACTGTACCCGCTGTGCCGCATCTTGTTGTGTTCTGATTTCCTCCAGTTCACAACATATCCTGGAGATCGCTCCATGTCAGTACATAGAAGTCTTCCTCCTTCTTTTTCACAGCTATGTACTAGGTACACAATTAATGGAACCAGTCCTCTATGGAATGGGTTCCCGGAATTAGACTTTTGAGTCATAGTAAACGCATCGTCAGAGGAGTTGGGCCGTTTTCACATCCACCTGCAGTGATCGACATGCCTGTCCCCCCAAAGCCTCACCAACAAATTCAAGGTCAAACTATTGTGCTCCACCCATCTTACATAGAAGAAATGTATTTCCACTGTGGTTTGGATTTGATTTCCCTTCTGAAGAGTAAGGCTGAGAACTTCTGCTTAATTCTACTTAAATGTCATTGTATTTCTGATGCTGTGAATCATCCGGGAGTGACCTTTGCCCGGATTTTTACTGGGCTGTTAGTCTTTTTCAACATCTTTTCTAAGAGCTTTGTAAAATTTAGGGAGACTGTTCCTTCATTTGTGATACAAACTGTCCATGTCATTCCCAGTTTTTCATTTGCTTGGAATGTCACTTAGGGTGTTCTTTGCAGTATAGAAGATTTTATTTTCATAGGGTCAAGCTCATCCGTCTTTTGTGACAAGCCTTTGCTCACTCCAAATTTATTAATTTAAAAAAAAAAACTCATGTTTTTTTTTTTTTTCCTAGTACCCAGACAGTGTGTATTTTTGTCCTCACATACAGATCCAACTTTTTAAAAAAATTTGACTATCCGGTTGTTCCATGTCAGTTTTACATTAAAGAGATACTTTAGCAAAGAGAAGATCAGTCAGTTGCCTTTATGACCAGCTGTGAAGGAGGCAATTTGGTAACTGAGGGAAAATGGAAAGATCCCAGTTTCTTCCATTACAGTGATTCACGTGGCCCACCTGACCCTTTCATCCCCACCTTCTGGAGTTTGCTGTGTCAGTCACTTCACCATCGGGCTTAATGAATGAAAAAAGGATCATACGACCCCTGTCCAGGTGAAGGAATATCCTTTGTTTCTAAGGACCTTCTGGCGATTCATAGAGTGTGCTGTCCTATTACTGACTGATCTTTGGAGGACTCATATTACAGCCCTGAAGATGTGCAAGGAAGGAAAGTTAAGTGTGCAAGAGGAGGCTCCTAGGCCACGTGGGCAGAGTGAAACCTCTCCTTTGGCCACGCTTATGGGTAGACTCAGTTAGTACTCACTGGGGACTCACCATGCATCATCACTAAGTCCTGGGGGCAATGGAGAGGAAGCCTGAGGCATGGTCCTGCCCACACAGAGCTTACAGTCTAGCTGTAGGGAGAATAAGTTAGAAATGTTAAAAGCCACTAACAATACCGGCACCATAGGGTATTCCCCGGCGGTCCAGTGGTTAGGACTCGGCGCTTTCACTGCCAGGGCCTGGGTTCGATCCCTGGTCAGGGAACTAAGCTCCTACGAGCCAAAAGGCGAGGCCAAAACAACCCAGCAGCATAGAAATAAGTGCCCAAAGTTTCCAAACGTATGGTATCGACACCCCACCCGTGCCCAGGCCTGCTTGTCGTTCCCACAGCTCCTACTCAGTGACCTTACATCATGGGCTATCATAGGGTCTTCTTTTCCCATGTCAGAGGAAGACTTATTTTCCCCATTTTGAACGGAGTGGATCATGTCAAAGTCAGAACTCTAGATCTAAGCTTCTGTCCGTCTCCTGGGATTCCATAATCCCCTCATCTCACCATGACCATCAAATTGCTGTTATCCCCATCTGCCTCCCCTGCTTGTTCCTTAACAGCAGGAACTGTGACCTATTCCACTGAAGCTCTGGCACATGGCGAGGGCTTACTGAACGTTTATGGATGGGCTGGGTGTATGAATGGTCTATGACTCTGAGACTGAAAGCCAACAGGGTTCCCAGCAAAAGGCATGAAGTAGTGAGGCTGTCTCCCTGGAGGGACTTTTGGGGTCAGTCTTGAAGAATCAAGTTTGAGTTGGCATAAAGGAGAAGATCTGCTTGGAGCTCGTGAGGGAATCGGGGGGTGAAAAAAGGGTCGGAAGAAGGCAGTGACCACCAGTCTTCCCCATAGGCAGTTAGCAGGACAGAGGTCGTGTGGCTTCACAAGAGAAATTTGTAACATAAAGGTGGTGCCAACTGGGAGTGGTTGTGAGCTGTGTGTGCCAGTGAGTCTGAGAGGGGAGCGGAGGACCAGCACAGAACACGGGTGATGAACAGGCTTGGATTTGCCGTTGCTGTTCCCAGAATCTGCCTTTCAACTCGAATCTGTCCTGCAGCCTTCGCTGAAAAACACAAACAGAAAACTCGCCTCTCTCTCTCTCTGCTTTTTCTCCCCATATCCAATAACCTAGAGCTTTTGTGTTAGACGAGAACTTAGAAGTCATCTTGTCTATCACTGGAATGGAAGATCCATGAGGGCAGGGATTCATCCCTTTGTCATTTGTCATCATATATTGCTCACGCCTTTAACTTTCAACGTGGAAATTTAGGTTAGATTCCATTTGCCTCTGGGAAACCCAATGCTGTCCTTAGGCCTCGCTGTTCTCATTTTGCAGATCAAAGAAAGGTGCTTTGAACAGTCACATTGTGGAGGGAACAAGCCGTAGAAATCGGTGACATTTTGTTCTAGAGACAGCTGCACTATTTGGGTTTCGGCTCCTTGAGAACTGAAATCACACCTTACTACCTGGGCTGAGTACAGTGTCTGGCAAAACTTTAGGGACTTGCCAGGTGTTCATCCAGCACTGTTAGATATAGGATCATACCACCTCTTATTCCTGACTTAGAGCTCAGAAAAAAGGAAAAGGGTCCTAGCAGTAGCCTCTGATGGAGAGGTTTGGTTTCGCATTTAATTATCTATGAGAGTCTCTGGGTCTTACCCAGAAAAAAGATGTTGAATTAGATCAGAGCATTACAAATCTTTTTTAGTCATAACAGAAACTTTTTTTGCAAGCAAACTATTACAGAGACCCAATGCTTAAGACAGACAATACATGTAAATTTTTGTAATGTAAATGTAAAAATTTACCAAACGTCTGTAATGTAAAAGTGTTAACAAACACAAAGCAGGTTTGACGGGCATAGATGGTGCCCTGCTTCCTGAAGTCACTATAGTGGCAGCTGTAGTATTTCAGAGGAAACCCTACAAGGGTTTCTCAACCCTGGCCAGACCTTGGAATCCTCCGATTGGGTTGCCATATTTAACAAACAAAAATACAGGATACCCAGTTAAATTAGAATGTCAGCTAAATAATGAAATAATGTTTTAGTATTTACCTAGGCGTCCAAGTTTATACGGTTTCCTATGTTTTTTCTGGCAACTCTACTTAAGGAACTTTTAACCAACTAAATTCTAGACCAGTTAAATCAGAATCTTTTGAGTCGGGTGTTCCCATTAGAATTTTTTTTTTTTTTTTTTTTTTTTTTTTTTGCGGTACGCGGGCCTCTCACTGTTGTGGCCTCTCCCGTTGCGGAGAACAGGCTCCGGACGCACAGGCTCAGCGACCATGGCTCACGGGGCCCAGCCGCTCCGTGGCATGTGGGATCTTCCCGAACCAGGGCACAAACCCGTGTCCCCTGCATCGGCAGGTGGACTCTCAATCACTGCGCCACCAGGGAAGCCCTGTGTCATATTTTAGATTCCACATATAAGTGACATCATATGGTATTTGTCTTTCTCTTTCCAACTTACTTCACTTAGTATGATCATCTCTAGGTCCATCCATGTTGCTGCAAATGGCATTATTTCATCTTTTTTATGGCTGAGTAGTATCCCACTGTGTGTATATGCTCCATATCTTCTTTATCCATTCATCTGTCAGTGGACATTTAGGTTGCTTCCATGTCTTGGCTATTGTGAATAGTGCTGCTGTGAACATAGGGGTGCATGTATCTTTTTGAATTAGAGTTTTGTCCAGATATATGCCCAGGAGTGGGATTGCTGGATCCCATCTGTTACTTGTAGGTTTTTTAATGATGGCCATTCTGACTGGTGTGAGGTGGTACCTCACTGTCTTCCTGACTTGCATTTTTCTCATAATTAGCAACGTTGAGCTTCCTTTCATGTGCCTGTTGGCCATCTGTATGTCTTCTTTGGAGAAATGTCTGTTGAGGTCTTCTGCCCATTTTTTGACTGGGTTGTTTGTTTTTTTGTGGTTGAGTTGTGGTTCTCACAATTGGATGTGCATCAGAATCCCATGGAAGCTTGTTAAGACACACATTGCCAGGCCCCAAGCCCAAACCTTCTGGTTCCTTGGGTCTGGAGTAGGGCCTGAAATTTTGCATTTCTGACTAGTTCCCAGATGCTGCCAGTGCTTCTGGTCTGGTGGTTACCTGTTGAGCAATACTACTTTCCAGATGCTCTGTATTATTCCCTATTGTAAATGTAATAAAACTGCGCCTTAGGGCTTCCCTGGTGGCGCAGTGGTTGAGAGTCCACCTGCCGATGCAGGGGATACAGGTTCATTCCCCGGTCTGGGAAGATCCCACATGCCGCGGAGCATCTGGGCCCATGAGCCATGGCCGCTGGGGCTGTGCGTCCGGAGCCTGTGCTCCGCAACGGGAGAGGCCACAGCAGTGAGAGGCCCGCGTACCGCAAAAACAAACAAACAAACAAACAAAAAAACTGAGCCTTAGACAAGTTCAGTGACTTGTCCAAAGTCACACAGTCCATATCCATGCCCAGGTCTGCCAAGTGTGTCTGCCTTTTGTGCTCTAAAGAGTTAGTTTTAGAGGAAATTAAAGCAGGTTGTATAATTTTCAAGGGTGCTATTTTGACTTTTAAATAGACAAGTATAAATTTCAGAAAAGATAAATAAAAAGATAAAACGAATGCAATCTTTCTTAAGCAGGAAAAAATGAGCAGATGCCTGTATCTAATGAGAGTCTAAAATATGTGAACTCCAATAATCCATCAGATCGGCAGAGCAACACTTCGATACTACTGGATTATGGTTGGAAGCTATTTTGTCCTTTGGAATTGTACTGTCAGCTTCTAAAGACATGGTCTACATAACGCATTAGCATATTCTTACCAGTGAAAGGCACAGAAGTAAAGAGTGAGCTCTTGCAATGTAGGGTTTGAAATACAGGCTAATAAAAGGCACAAAGTGACAACTTACTAATGAACGTTTGAAACCACTGTTCATATTTTCCACATTTTAACAAACAGGCAGAAAACTAAACCTACACAGCTATGATTAATCTATTTTAAAGAAGGAAAAGTGAAAGTTTGATGGGAGGAAAAACGTTTTCCCTAACAACTAATTTGAAAACCAAAAACACTCTCCCTTTCTCCTGTTGGCTTGGAAACAGCCATTCCTGTATATTTCTTGAATTCTTTTACTTTCCCAAAGGGTTTCAACTTATATTTAAATGAAAAGTCATTTCCCAGTTTTCTACAGTCTGGAAAATAGATCAACTATATCAAAATGAAAAATGTCACCGTATATACACTTAGCTTCCTTCAGGACATGGAAAAAAAGATGGTACCAGAAGCTGACCTGTGGAAGCCTCTAGAAAGGTCAAAATGCTCAACAGAAAACAATGATGCCATTTTTCTTTCTACTTTTGTTAGTGTTCCCAATGTTACTTTCATTTCTTGAGAAACCTACAACTTTTCAGAGCAAGAAATATGCTCTAACGTGACATCCCTCTCAGAGGATTCAGTATCCTAATAACAAAGAATGACAGAGATGATGTGGACAGTTTATAAGTTACAGTTCTGCTGTTTAAATGCACAAAATATCCAAAGTATGATGTAAACTCAAGTGGCATTTATCACAGTGCTTGGTCTGAACTGATCTCCATGCATCCTGGGAGCCCATCCTGACAGGCAACCCCAAAGACCAACTCCTCCAAGGTGACTGCTCTTTAAGGGATTGTTATTAGAAGCATGGGGACATGAGACCATCAGCCACCCTGGGATCTCTCTTACCTTTCCCTCTTTTAATTACTCTAGATTACTCTAACAATTTGTAGATTGTTAATGTGATCATGTAAAAGGTTGCCAACTGTGAGTCCAGGAGAATTTCTCCTTCATTGTGATTTTCTCATCTTCAGTTCTGAAAGCTTTTTAACTGTCTACATTTATGGCCAGTGAATATAGATGACTAAGCTTTCTTGCCAATAAAAAGACTAGGAACACTGGAAGCAGAAAGCCCTTTCTGTCCCTACATAAACTCCTTAACTTTGCTGAACCTCAGTTTTCTCACCTCTCTAATGGGCACAACAGAATCTACCTCCGTAAAGTTGTGGGCATTAAAGGAGATGATGTGTACACAACCTCTATCACAGAGCCTTGAACACAGGAAGTGTTCGGTAAGTGGTAGTATGATCACTGTCTCCACATGGGCCAATTAGCTTTTAATACAAATAATAGTATTAACTGTTCACAGGAACTGGAACATTCCAAAGCTAGCAAGCTTTTGTAGGTATAAGCTTCTGGTCTATGGAGGACTTGACTCTATAGAAGGGACCAACCAGCAGAAATCTATACTAATGACTGAAAAATAGAAGCTGTGAACCTGCAGTTCTGTGGGGTCATGATGGCCTCATTTTGACATACAAAGCCAATCCAGGTAAATAAATATTTGCTACTTTAAATTAAATGTATGCACCATCATATGTGTTGCAAACTAAATTTTACTCGGCGTTGAATTTTTGAAACAAACTAGGATTTATTAGCATTGGGTTGGCTAAAATACTCACATGAAAGTTAACTGCTGGTGTAGGTGGTATTTGGAAACACATTTAATCTTCAATAGAAAAAAAATTCAACAAAACTTGGAAGAAGAGATCTCTGAAATGAGATACTTTTAAAGATTTTCAGAGTTAAATGGAAAATAGTAGATAATCAGAGAAGAAGTAAAATTATAAGGTGTGTAAAAGGTTAAAAGAGTCAAATGGAAGAAATGCAGATGTGTGTGGTATGGACAAGCTGATGTAACAGGAATGACAAAAGTATCATTGTATCCTGTTTCAAATCAAGGCACAATTTTATATCATTAGGCCCCCAGATTTCTACGGCATCCTTTTTTGGATTCATTCCCACCTTATGCATCAAAGGTCATAGCAGGAAACCAATAGATGAATACTGGCACATCTCCTCTTGAAAAAGGCAATTCCATTGAGAACTGGTCATGAGCTATCATTTATTTAGGGATAATGGGGCGCAAGGTGGGAGCCATGGCCAGGAATGAAGCAAAGAATAAAAGGAAGTTCCAGGATCAAAAGGTCCCTTCTCCCATAAAGGTGAGGCGGGCTCTGTCATTTCCATCCTCCCAGATTGATGTTCCCACCCCTGAACTAGGTGTCACTCTTGACAGACCTTCCAGGGCAGAGATGTTGCTGTTCATTCTGAAGCTTTTTGCTCTTTACCAAGAACATAACAACTTTTTTCCCATTTGGAGAAGAGACTTCTTCCTTCATCCTAAGCATAGACATGGCTCACCTGAGTCTACAGCTTTATTGACGACCATGCTGGAGACTGGGGGATGGCACCTGAGCTCATCCTGGACCCATGTATATATATTTTTTTGCGGTACGCGGGCCTCTCACTGCTGTGGCCTCTCCCGTTGCAGAGCACAGGCTCCGGATGCACAGGCTCGGCGGCCATGGCTCACGGGCCTAGCCGCTCAGCGGCATGTGGGATCTTCCCAGACCGGGGCACGAACCGGTGTCCCCTGCATCGACAGGCAGACTCTCAACCACTGCGCCACCAGGGAAGCCCTGGACCCATATTTTTAAGCCAGCCTAACTTTTCATGACACAACAGGGACTCTGTAAAGAGCCAATTCATATTTCACTTGATTTTAGGAAAAGCTTTCAAATGAGAAGTTGGTCTGACTCTGTTCATTATGCCAGCTGGCCCCCCAGTTGGCCTGCGTTTAACTTAGTCTGTAACTCACTTATTTGGTTATCATCCCTACAGGAGTGAAGGAAGTTAAGCCATTTATATTCACAGCCCACCAGGTATATTCCCCTAGCATATTGTGGGGAGAAATTCTAGCTGGGAATAGAATCCTGGGCCTAAATCCAGCATTTTCAAATTTTAAGAGGGAATTGAATTTGAATTTATTTTTAAAGAAAGGAAAACCTTGGGACTAAAACTTATGTAAAAGAGTTTTGGGCCAAGTACACGTTTGCAAGGAAATGTTGATTACAATTTTCCTCTACTCATGGACTCAGCCAATGGGGTGGGGTGGAACAGTCTAACTAGCCAGCGAGCTAATGTGTGCATAAGAAGAAACATCCTGTGAAATGTTGCATTCCGTGGTTTCCTGATACTCTAAATATAACTTCATTTCCTTTCTGATGATTTTTCCTTTCAAATGAAATATTTTTTAAAATTTTACAGAATTAATGTAATCATAGTTTCAAAATTTTACATAGCATGGAGTTAAAGTTTTTTTTTATCTTCAGCATCCATTTCTAAGTCCAATAAAGGCAAAAATGGCAAAAAATAAGCTTGCCTTTTTTCTTCTCATCAGTTAAAAAAATTCATAAGCATATATTTGTAAAACCTGGAATTTTAGTATCATAAAGTGACTCCTGTTGACAGTGAGTCTTCTACAGAGTACGTGTTTTAGTTTCCTAGGGTTGCCGTAATGTAATGAAGAACCACAAACTGGGGGGCTGAAAGCAACAGTTCTAGAGGCCTGAAGTCTGAAATGAGGGTATCAGCAGGGCCGTGCATGCTCCCCCAGCTTCGGTGGCCACTGACAATGCTTAGTGTTCTTTGGTGCGCAGCTGTACAACTGCAGTCTCTGTCTTTGTCATGGCATGGCTGCCTTCCCTCTGTGTGTGTCTGTCTCTCCACCTTTTCTCCTCTTCTTAGAAGGACACTAGTCATTTTGGATTAAGGACCCTTCCTATGCCAGTGTGACCCATCCTCACTTATGCCTTAATTATATATGCAAAGACCTTATTTGCAAATAAAGTCACATTCACAGGAATCAAGGGCTCGAACTTCAACATAGCTTTTCAGGGGACACAATTTGACCCTTAAGAGTACCCAAAACCAGAAAAGCTGAAGATGACAAGCTAGAGGAATTGATAAGACAGTTGACTTCAGTAGGAAGAAATCAGCTTTGATTAGTGAGTTCCTAGGATTTATCAATATCATATCCCTTAAACAAGTGGTCATTCCTAGCTATAATTCCTGGCCAGAAGACGTGGCAGGCCAAAAACCCTAGGCATCTCAGATATGTTTATATTTTCTCCTACCTTATGTAATTAAAGTAAGCGTACCAAAGAACTGTATTCACAGACTCTCTGGTTCCCTTTGACACATGGAAATTTAAAAGTATTTCCAACATTACTTGCAAGTGCACTAAACATAGGTACTAAGCAGCAGTGCTTGAGAAAGAGGAATGGTAGGGATGTGACAATGGGGGGAAGTTTAATTCTTGGGGACTTCCTCTCTGATCACTGTCCACTCATTAACTTAGTTTGGGTCATAACTCCCCAGCAATACCCTGGTTTGCAGTGGGATTCCATTTTGAACATGTATGTTGATTTAATGAGAAAAGTGTTCTTTTCTGTCTTCCCTTATTCTAATAATGCAACTGTTTATCTGTGCCACTTGTTTTTCACCTATTATTTATTAATTCAGATTCATCACCTATTATTTATGGATTCAAGAATGTTTATAGAGTTTATATTACTTGACAGGCAACATTCTAAGTACTGCAGACAAAGCAAGGTTAAAAAAAAAAAAAGACAAAGTCCCTGCCTTTGTGGATATTATGTTTTAGATGAGAAGACAGATAATAAACAAACAAAATGTAATTTAATATCAGGTAATGACATATGTTATTAAAAAATCAGGCAGGATGAGTGGTAGGAAACAACAGGGTCCTACTCCAGACAGAGTGATCACGTAAGGTCTCTCTGAAGGGGGGACGTTTGAAGAGTTTTGAATGAAGTGAAACTTTGAAATGTAACTGTTTGTAGGAGGAGCGTGTTGGCAGAGAGTGCAGGAAAGTACAGAAGCCCTGACGTGGGGCCTGCGATGTGTCCCCAGACAGTTATGGCTGGAAGGGAGGGAGAGGGAGGGGATTAGAGAAGAATCTGGGAGCCAATCACAGAGGACCTCGTAGGCTGTGTCAGTAACTTCAGGATTCTAAAGTGCTCAGCAAAGGGAAACCATTGGGGGATTTTGGACAGGGAAGCATCGTGATTTGAGTTACAGTTTTTAAGGACTGCTGTGGCCGCTGGATGGAGAATACACTGTTGAGACGGGAGAGTGGGAGTGCCAAGACCACTTAGGAAACGATTGCAGCCATCCAAGCAAGAGATGGTGGTAACTTGGCCTAACCGTGGTAGCAGAAAAGAAATGGTGGAGAGTGGGTTTAGGATATGTTTTTTGTTTTTTTTTTTCTTTGCGGTAGGCGGGCCTCTCACTGTTGTGGCCTCTCCTGCTGCGGAGCACAGGCTCCAGACGCGCAGGCTCAGCGGCCATGGCTCACGGGCCTAGCCACTCCGCAGCATGTGGGATCCTCCCGGACCGGGGCACGAACCGGTGTCCCCTGCATCGGCAGGCGGACTCTCAACCACTGCACCACCAGAGAAGCCCAGGATATGTTTTAAAAGTAGAGCAAACTGAGAGTTCCCTAGTGGCGTAGTGGTTAGGATTCTGGGCTTTCACTGCCATAGCCTGGGTTCAGTTCCTGGTCAGGGAACTGAGATCCCGCAAGCTGTGAAGTGCAGCCAAAAAAAGAAGAAGAAAAAAGTAGAGTGAATGGAGTTTGATGATTGTATTGGTCAGGGTCTAGCATGGACCAGGAACCATTCTAGGTCTTTCTGTAGATAGAATTAAATACAGGGAATCACCCAGATAATGGACTAGCTGAGAAGCTAAAAGAAGACAGTCAGGCAATCCAGAGATTAGCCGAAGCAAGAAGTCCCAAGCATTCCCTAGGGATGGAGGGATGATAGCAGAAGGTGACATTAAACCCCAGAAGCTGGACCATCCATTGGGAGCTAGAGCGGTGGGTGGGAGGGGTTATCTGGCAGGACGCAGAGCCAGGAACAGCACAAGTCCCGAGAAGGGAAGAAATGCCTTGTTTTCTCCCCTCCTCCTGCCTTCCAGGATTCTGCCATTGCCTTTCATTGGCTGCACCTCCTCAGAAGCCAGAGAAAGAGGGAGCCTGGGAAACATAGTTCCCTGTGACACAAAGCAAAGCAGGGAAAAAGGAGAGGAATGCATCTGAGAACAAACAGGCAATTTACCAGGAAAGACTGGTGGATGTGGGATATGAGAGAGAGGGGTCAAAGATAACTTCAAGTTTCCATATACTAAGACATCAATATACATATCTCATAGTAGGCACGTATACTAAGGGATTTACCTACTCATTAACATATAGATTCTGTGATATGCAAACATATACACTTTGTGTGTGCGTGTGTGTATATATATATATTTTACACAGACACACGCACACACATACACAAGCAGGGATGCCAAATGGCCTTCATCTCAAATGCTAAGGACATTCAGTGTGCAGAGGCTGCCTGAATTACCGTATTAAAAAGGATTCTGGGGCTTCCCTGGTGGCGCAGTGTTGAGAGTCCGCCTGCCGATGCAGGGGACATGGGTTCGTGCCCCGGTCCGGGAGGATCCCACATGCCGCGGAGCGGCTGGGCCCGTGAGCCGTGGCCACTGGGCCTTTGCGTCCGGAGTCTGTGCTCCACAATGGGAGAAGCCACAGCGGTGAGAGGCCTGTGTACTGCAAAAAAAAAAAAAAGGATTCTGAGGCTGTATCTGTCTTCAGCAGGAGGCGGGTTACAGAGATTGGTAAGCAACGCCTGCTGTGGGCCTGGGAGCGGGCTGCCACATGCGTGCCAGGATTAGCCACGCCTGCACCGGAGCAGTGGGCTCTGCACAGCAGGATCAGTGGCAACCATCCCCTCACCAAGAGCACTTTGTAAAGGGACCTCGGTGGTCTTCCTAAAGACAGTAATAACAGCTATCATGAATCCCCCGTGGAAGGAAATAGCCGTGATTAAACTGAAGCTCATGAAAAAGAGGTATTCTCGTGCCCCCTTCTCTCCCAGGACTTTGCAGAGGGCATCTGGTGTCGGCTCAGCCCAGTGGATTATCCCTTTTTGTAGCGAGTACACAGGGTGACTCACACCAGCTCCGTTCCTTCTGAGCCTTTCATCTTTCTGTCGATGAATCCAGGCAGTTTGTATCTCGGGGCCAGATCTTTGAGTGGATGGTCTATTATGAGGTGGATCTAGAGTGAACAGTGGTGTTCACTCAGACGTGGTGTGGCATCGGCCTCTGACTACAACCCCGTGCCCTGCCAGTGATTTCCCTGCATGCTCTGGAGACCACCCCAGCTGGTACCTAGCCCCTTGGCAGCCAAGGCTGATGCAGACATCTGGGATGGTCTCTACCTCAGGCAAGCCTTCCATATTGGATGGGAAAGTTAGCCAAATAGGCTTTCTGAAGTACAGTCAAGGACCTCTTCGGAAAGAGGTTTGTGAAATGAAGTCAAGCACTCTACCACCCAAGAGCCAGGCCTGGGGTCTTCATGTCTGCACCTCCTCCCAGGGTGATTGTTGTCCCCCCTTCAGACGTGCTCACCAGCAGGCTCAGCACCATGGTCTTCACCTCCCTGTTCGTCTTCCTGTGCCTTTTACATGTTGTGAGATTTGCTTCATCTCCCCAAAATGACGATTTGGGGAATTATCTTTAATACTCAGTTGATGCTTCTAGTGAATGTAAATTCTTGGTTTAACTAATTCACATAGCAATTTATATGATTATGACCTCAAAATTAAAATCTTTTAATTTTTTTTTATCTCCAGTGGGATAACGTTATTTTATTGTTCAAACGGGGCTCCCTTCCTGCTGTTTGCAATACGATGTTTAATAAATATGTAAATTTAAAAATTAATTGACAGCGTACATTGGGAGGCATGATTTTTGAAAAGACAAAAATTGGATGGATTGTCAAATTATCCCCCTTTAAATCATCAGTCACAGTGAACAGAATGTACCAAGCTTTGATAATTTTAGAGCTGTTTTTCTTCATCTTATCTTCTGTTAGGGACTCACTTCAAATGGATTATAAAACAGTTTATTTTTTAGGCCATAATTCATTCACAGATTAATTAGATTTCCAGTTAATATCCCATCATCGTATGGGACGGGAGCCAGTGGTGTTTTGTAGTTGTTCAGAGTTGCAGGAGAGAAGCCCTGATTGCTGTTCCCAAGCGACTGAAGCTACCGCCACTAATCACACTCCGACCGCATCAAGTGTAGCATCCTTCCCCTGGTTTCTTTTCTAGCTGGCTCACAGCAAGAGATCTTTATTGGCCCTGGCGAAGAGACCAAAATGTACTTAAACTCTTTTGTGAGGGGCGATTCATTTTTTCCCCCTTGCTTACAATGGCATTTCTGTAGCCATCTCCTAAAACATCAGGAGAATCTGTGTGTGTGTGTAGGTGTCCATGCTTAGCCGGCCTGGACTTAAACATCTCTTTCCTAGTCATTTTCCAGGGAGGAGCAGCCTTTGGATTAGTTTCATAATTTTAAATGATCCTTTTGATATCACCCGACAGGCATATTTAAGGGACAGTGTGCCAGCAACTTCTTGACCAGTGATTTAAGGAAAAGTATTTTTTTCCAGTCACTTAAGAGAACTGCTGATATACATGGCAGAGAAACTCTCCACACTGTTAGCCAGCCAAGCGAAATATCAGCCCAGTCACATCGAACCGAAACTCTGGGTTTTTACACAGTTGAAGAAAAGATAATTATCCTCCCCTCTGCCTGCTCCACTCCCACTGTTATACCTGGTGCCAGTTCTGACGTATGAGAAGTTACTACCTGTTGCACTGGTCTGCTTCTGGCACGTTGCATTTTTCTTCTGTGCCCCAAAGGACACAGCCCGGGCCAGACCTCTCCCCAGGTGACCCTAAGGTTTCACTTTGTCCTGCATTGAAGGATTCAGTCACTCCAGGCCTCTCTTTAAATTCATCCCAATATTTCAAGCCTTCATTCTCAGGCAATTCCCCATTTTATTTTGTGCACGATGAGGATTTTTTTTCCTTCACATAAAACGACTTGGCTGTTTAAAGAGCCTTGATGACGTGTTCAGTCTTCGCATTGCTAGATGATCTAACCCCCACTTATTTCCCGTGTTTGACTCTCTAACCGTGCAGTCTGTAGCGCTGCTCGTTATTTCAAGGAGCTCGGTTTACGGCAAAAGAAATGCTACTTGAAAGTCATCTGTGAATCAATTTTTTTGAAAATCAAAATCTATTTTCCTGTTTACTTACTGGGAAAGTCGTTACCTTTACTTTCTAAATAAAGGAGACCTAAATGTCTTCTGGGTGATTAGAGCTTTAACTACCCCTCAGGAAATAAATGAATGTTCCCTTCCAGACTGTAGAGCATCTTGTCCGGGGAACTCAATCACTTTCAAAGACAATAAAGGGCGTTAGAGAGGTGCAAGATAAGGTAAAGATAGGAAAAAGAAAGGTGACCAGTAAATAAGAAATATAATTAGCAAACTCCCTTTATTCCACTAACATCTGTGGATCTCCTATGTGCCAGATGTTCTGGGCCCAAGGGATGCAAAGATAAATAGGGTCATAGTACCTACATGAGAGAGTGAGCCACGGCAGCCAGTACACCACAGAGGCTCACTGGTGCCATGGTAACAGTCCACACAGGGATGGAGGGAGAACAAAAAGGACAGTGGTCAAGTCAAAACTACAACGAGGTAATCACCTCACACCAGTCAGAATGGCCATCATCAGAAAGTCTACAAACACTAAATGCTGGAGAGGGTGTGGAGAAAAGGGAACCCTCTGCACTGTTGGTGGGAATGTAAATTGATACAGCCCCTATGGAGAACAGTATGGAGGTTCCTTAAAAAACTAAAAATACGACTACCATATGACCCAGCAATCCCTCTACTGGGCATATACCCTGAGAAAACCATAATTCAAAAAGAGTCATGTACCACAATGTTCATGGCAGCTCTATTTACAATAACCAGGACAGGGAAGCAACCTAAGTGTCCATCGACAGATGAATGGATAAAGAAGATGTGGCACATATATACAATGGAATATGACTCAGCCATAAAAAGAAACGAAACTGAGTTATTTGTAGTGGGGTGGATGGACCTAGAGACTGTCATACGGAGGGAAGTAAGTCAGAAAGAGAAAAACAAATACCGTATGCTAACACATATATATGGAATTTTTAAAAAATGGTCATGAAGAACCTAGGAGCAGGATGGGAATAAAGACGCAGATCTACTAGAGAATGGACTTGAGGACACGGGGAGGGGGAAGTGTAAGCTGTGACAAAGTGAGAGAGTGGCATGGACATCTATACACTACCAAACGTAAAATAGATAGCTAGTGGGAAGAAGCCGCATAGCACAGGGAGATCAGCTCAGTGCTTTGTGACCTCCTAGAGGGGTGGGATAGGGAGGGTGGGAGGGAGGGAGACGCAAGACGGAAGAGATATGGGGATATATGTATATGTATAGCTGATTCACTTTGTTATAAAGCAGAAACTAACACACCATTGTTAAGCAATTATACTCCAATAAAGATGTTAAAAATAATAATAATAATAAATTAAAAAGACTGTAGAAGGCAATATTATGCAAGGCAGTGACAGGTGCAATCAGCCTGTGGAAATTCACAGTATCTCCATTGTGGAGCTGGGCTTTGATTATTCCTCACCCTACACGTAAATAAGTTCACAGGCTCTTTGAAGAAAGGTCCCCATATAAAACCACTGTAGTCTCTTGCAGCCCCCCACTTCTGAAAAAATATCCTGTAGTGTGTGGTTTGCTGATACATGGGTCAAAGGGCAATAGACAACACCTTTCCCACCCATTCCAGCCAAGGAAAGGGTAGAAAGCCAGTGTAAGATTAAGAATAAAAGCATCTTTCATTTACCTACTTTGTTTATGTGGTGATAGACCAAGCAGAGGCCCAGGTGTTGGATGTGAGTTTACAGGTATCAGAAAGGTCTGTCACCTGCTGTCCCTAATGTTTAAGGAGCGGTTTTTGAAGTTTTTTGTTTGGGGGTTTTCTTTTCTTTTGGAGGGGAGAGGCAAGGAATTTAGAAGCATTATGAGGGCATTTACCATCTGTTTAAAACGCCCTCGCCCCAGGGTGGGTAGTGTGTCAATCGTCATCATTTTTCCAGTAGCTTCAGGAAGCCCCCTGCTTAAATATCACCACACCAGATTTTGATAGGCTGTAATATGGAAGAGTCACAAGTTAAATACAGATGAGTTTCATTTGACCCACACATTTGTTTTAAATAAATATTGGGAGATTTCATATATGAATTCTAGATTTTCATTTCTCTTGAAAGATCAGGAGTCCTGGCAAGAATGAGCCCACGTGCTCACAGGGTAAGACTCAGCGGGTGCTGAGGCAGGAGGTGGAGTGATTGAGAGAGGGAACCCTGCAGCTGGACCCCTGGACTTGGATCCAGGCTCTGCCTGCCTCCTCACAGGAGGAGGCCTTGTGTGGCCTTGGGCAGGAACCTTAGCTCCCTATGCCTCCCTTTCCTCATGTGTTAAATGGTGTAACTAATGGTACCTGCGTTGTAGAGTTCCGTCCAGCCTTTAGGACAAGAATAAGCGCTACGTTGATGTTTGTTAAATTAGCAGCAGCTGCCCCTCTAAATGGGCATTTGGGTTCACCACCATCCCCACTACCCACTCATGCCATCCATGCATTTGCGCTGTTGTCAGATCCTTCCCAGTGGCTCCGTTGGCAATGAATTTTCTTCCTCTGGTCTAGAACCAGGTCATCCGTCAGCCATCTATGGGGAAAAGGGGGAGTTTCAGCAAAGATAAGAAGGAGGGCTTCCCTGGTGGCGCAGTGGTTGAGAGTCCACCTGCCGATGCAGGGGACACGGGTTCGTGCCCCGGTCCGGGAAGATCCCACATGCCGCGGGGCGGCTGGGCCCGGGAGCCATGGCCGCTGAGCCTGCGCGTCCGGAGCCTGTGCTCCGCAACGGGAGAGGCCACAACAGTGAGAGGCCTGTGTACCGCCAAAAAAAAAAAAAAAAAGAAGAAGGAGACTAACGGGGCATATATGGAAGGAATCTTGGAGCTACTCCTGAAGTTCAGATCTTTGTTCAGGTCCACAGAGACTTAAGTACAAGAGCCATAAAAGGATGGATGGATGACTCTTGCCCTGAGAATCAGGCTCCCATGCATCCCCAAAGCGCCTGAATCATGGGAAGGTGGCTTTTCAACTGCATCTCTACCTGGTTTCTAAGACCTTGCCTCCATGGGGACAACAACAAGAGAATGGTTCCTTTCACCCCACTACAGATCTGCTGCCTGGCGGGAAGGCAAGGATGTGGGCGGAAGGGTGGAATTTGCTATGATTCATCTTAGCTCCTGGACCTGATAAATGAGAACCATGGTTTTCTAGCTTGTTGGAAGGCGGCATTAACTAGAGCTTCCTTCCCTTTAGTTAACTTGCTCACAGATCAAGAGGTTAAAGCTTTCTCTGCCTGTCATCAGCAGAACATTTGTTTCCAGTGTTACTGGGTGGAGGGCTTGGGTGTTTCTCCCCCGAGGTCCCCCGCAGGCATCCTGCTGACTGAGGCCACTGGTCACACATAAACACACGTGCTGTTCCTTTTCACTTGAAGCATGCTGCTGTCCATCCTGGGATGAACATCTTGATGCCATCACAGACATTTTCCCTTTCAGCAATTTTTTTCCTTGAGGCAGGAGAGAGAGACCCTCTCATTATTTATCTTGAGTGTTTGATAGGCCTCCTTTGAGAAGGTCATTGTCTGCAACAGTAAAATAATCATGGGATTTCTGGACAAGCTGGCAAAAGAAAAATGATTCATTATTTCAAGAATGATTTTGCCTTCAGTCCCCCAAATGGATGAAGGCTTCCAACAATATGTAAGAGAGAGTAAGGCTTAACTTATTATATGAAAGGTTACATTTTAAAGGGAAAAGAAGTTCAAAGATTACATTTTTAGCTCGGCTGTAATATAACTGGAGTCAGGGCGGTCCGTCTGTTACCCCGTGGTCTTCTGGATGTTATTGTACTGTTCCCTTTGCAAAGGAGGTCTCCCTGCCTTCCTTCGCTTCTCATCCATTTGGGCTAATGAGGTTGGAAGAGTTTTTTTAGATCCTATTCAAACAGCACCCCGTCCTTCTGGTCCCTTTGGGAATGCTGGAACAGATAGCATATTCATCCACACGGGCTCGACCCGACCTTACATGTCTTGCCGTGTCACACAAAATCGTGCATCTTCACAGCACAATATATTTTGCTGATAGGAGATGGCGTGGTTGTGTAGCCCTTTAACTGCTATGGATAGTGTCGTGAAATAGACCAAAGGTAGCTTATAACATGACTCATGCCCCCATGTCTGGTACCAAGACGCCTATTATGCTGGGTTATTTTTGAAATAAAGTTTGTTTGGCATCAGTGCAAGCCAGATACCCAGAATGAGGCAGCTTGAGTGATAAAGATACTGAATTTTAACATGAAAACTGGAGAGGCCGAGCGATCAATATGACCTTGACCACTCATAAGCCAAATAATTTATGGAAATGACGCAAAGACCCCGTGAACTCCTTTGCCTGACAGAAAGGTTTGAAATAATATTTTAAGAAAATGAAAAGCAGACATCCCCTGGACCTTCTTTACAGATTAGATCTGAAATGAAAGACCCTGAGTTACACAATTAACTATTGATTTTTGTTGATCCATCTTTAGTTCTCATCGCAATCAAGTTGTGTTTACAGGGTCGTGGTGGGCAGGCATACTTCACTTGGAGCAAGGCTCCTTGCACTCCTACATTAATTTAAACATTAAATTGTTCTGCACATGTGAGACAAAAATAAAGCTTATGTTTATTGTAGCGGATGGATGATGTAAACCTTGTGAAGTGGCATTAAGCCAGTCTAGGTGGTTCATGAACATAATCTCTTCTATAATGCAAGAGTCAGTTTGTCATCTGAATATATTACAGGTGCCGGGGAGAGAATAAAAAGCACCTGGATGCTGCCTGGTACTAGAATGTTGTCCAAAGGTGGCTGTAATTTAGTCTCCTTACAGTTTCATTTCTTGATTTCATACACTCAGTAATATCACTGGCTATCACCCAGATAGTCAGTCTTGCTGACGTTTCTAAGAATGTCGTCATTGTCCTGTTTACACTCGCACTTAAAAGCAGCAAAACACATCACCAGGTTTCCCCAGTCTTAAGGAGATAGGAATCTGAATTTAAGCAAATTGCTGGGACTGGCTCAGACCGGAAGGACAGCACTTGCTGGCTGAAGGACACACTTAACAAAATGGTAGCTGGTACATTGCTGGTACTGTTTATCACAGGCCTGATCCTTGCAATAACATTGCACCCCAAGACAGAAGCTTATTGTTTCTGCTCTGGCTCCTGCGTTTCCAGGAAGCGATGGCAGCTTCTGCTTCATCCAACCACAAGCCAAGCCCACCTGGAGGTGCAGAAGAAGACCCCAGTTGCTCAGCAGAGCTGCCCAACCAGCATGGCCACATGGGATGTGAGTCCACAGGTCTCTGCTCTTGACAGAGAGAGGAAATTGCTTTTGCCAAAGTAAACAGTAGTCAGACGTCCATTAATCCAAGGACCGTCCTGGTTCTGGAGGCCGCCCTAGAATCCCGAGACCATGCCTCTGCTAGTGTACTGAGGTACTGGAAAGCAGCGAGGCTCTCACAGCTCAGATGAGCGTCAGAAACGATCTTATTTTACATGCGTCTTCATCATGGAAAAGCAGACATTATAGAAATCTCGGACAAGTCTGTGAGCTCCGAAGGGGAATGATGTAGTGAAAACAGATCTAATAGTGGCTTTGTTCGTTGATAGGCGATAAACAGCAACTCCAAGAAATGCAAGATATGGTGTCAGAATCTGAAGAAGAAAGCAGAACCAAACCTAGTGCATGGCCTCCAGAAGTGTGTCATCTAATTGAGAAGCAAGACATTGATAGGAAAAGAGACTACATAATAGAATGAATATAAGTTCAGGGTTGAAATGGATAATTTGGCCATTCAGGCCAGGAATTCATAGAAAGACCCTTGTGGATTAGGTACTGTAGAAACAGAACCAGCAGCTGTTAATAACCAAAAAGAAAAAAGAAAAAAAAAAGATCTAAAATGTGGTTACTATTGACCATGATATGGAATTAGAGAAAAGGGAAAACATTCCAATGTAAGCCTGTTAAGTTTAGGAGATAACTAGGCCCAGAAAGATTAAGAAAGGTGAATGTAAATAGTCATTAGTTAACCTATGGAAAACATTTGCCCGAATGATCTTGAAGACTGAAAATGGGAGGAGGTCCAAAGAAGCTATAAGCAAGTTAAGGAATTATTTAAAAATTAGGATTAGGGTAAAGGGGCACATTCAGAACTTTGAGTTTGACAGGATATTTGTGTTCTAAATGCCATTATCAGAGCAAATAGTAGGCTGGCAGACTAGCCTAACAGTTCTCAGGGATTCATCTCCTGATACATGTGAAGCTTTGTTCCCTATTGACATCCTAATAAAAAATCCTTAGCACGTACATTCCATGTGAGCAGTAACTTTGTCTCATGCACCTCTCTATCTCCAGCGTCTAGAATACTGTCCTGTATGTAGAAGGGGCTCAACAAATATCTCTTGAACAAATAAATGATGTTGCAAGAGCAGTGTCATCCCTATTTAACTATTTATTAAATCCAGGTCCAGAGTTGAAGTAGTGATTGTCAGTGTCATGTTGTGGCAAAGGATGGCATCCAGAGCAAACAAATGGATTCCCACTGGCCTTCTCCCAACTAGCACACCCTTCCATTCTAGAACCCCCAGTGCTTACTGGGTAATGAGGAATAAGAGCATCTTACAGTTGTGTGCAGCACACAAGATAAAGCTTCATGTTTCTAAATCTTTAGAACGATTTCCACCAAGGAATCTTCTCTTTAGAATAGGGATCAATAAATTGGTACTGATTCTGAGTTGCTCTGACTCTCGGGATTCCATATGTCGGATATCCCTGGGAAATAACTTTATCCAAAGCAAAGGCTGACTGTCCCTGGAGCTGAAACATAAATTACATTGGGAGATGAATAGCTTAAACCCGAGTAGAGCTAACACTCTTACATCCACAAACATCCATGTGTCTCTGGATGACCCTTAGCACTCAGTCTCACTGAATTCCATGGCTACTGCAAAGCATCTAATAGATTGGATACCACAGTGCACTGTGACCCCCAAAGGGTCTACCAACTTCTGTTAGAATTCCAGGTTGCCTCATTACTTATAGGTTAATAAGTAATACAGAATGTTTTTCCCTGGTTTGGGCCCTCACAGCGTACTTCGTAATAAAAACTTAGCCCTTTCAGGTACATTTTTATGATGTCCACCCTTATGGTGATATTGGAGATGTTCCTTTGGAAGGGGAACATCCATGAAAAAAAATAGTGTAACTTTCTTTTAACATTCACCCAATCCCCCCTAAAAAGTGGGTTTTATTTTTTTCTTGAAAGAGTAGCCCAAACTCTATCACTCCAAGGTGAAGACATAGCTCTGTGGTACTAGGATACACAAGTGGTCCCTTCATGCTGGATTTTCCTCTGACCAGGTTCATGGGCTCTTCATGCTACAAATACACTGACATCTAAGCCAGGCATGGCCAAGCTCGCTGGACAGATAGGTATCCTGTTTAAGACATGACATGATGGAAAGGTTAGTCAAAGAAAAAAGTCTAATCAATCTTTTAAGGCAAGTGAGTAGCATATGAATTTATTTTTATCCATAATGGTGCCTGTAAATGAAAGGCCAGAAAAGTTTGGTACCCACACTCTCATTAGCTGGAATCATTAGCCTGACACTAAGATGAACAGACTTAGAAGTTCCAGCCCAGAACCTGCTCAATTCTCGTTCCTAAATAAACATTTTGGTTAATATTATTATGCTGGAAGAAGAAAAAGAAATCTGACAACACAAATAAGCATGTTACATTTAGTTAAGCTAATCATACAATCCATGAGCTGGCTTGTTTCCCCAAGTCTAGGTCACTGTGAAACAGTGCAGATTTTACTTTTGGAGAAATTGACCAATAGTGATCAAATCTGATGTATTCCTTAAGGTGATTAACCTATATTTTAAATTAAATTTGTGGATCCATCCACCTCCTAGAAAACAAAAATTAAAAAAATACAAGTTTTCAAATGGGCATTTCACGTGATGGCACTAACGCTAGAGAAGCCATGAATGTGTCTTTTGCATGTTCATCATGTTCAATCATTTTGCCCAATTGTGATTACATGCCTTTCCTTTTCGCAAATGCCTTTCTCTGTCATAAACAAAGTTTAGGGTTTTCTTTATGTTCCTTTTTTCTCTTCCCGCTGAGGGACCCGGTCCCACATCTCCCCCATTTTCCATATCCTTAAAGTGACTTCCTTCTCCTTCCGGCCTTTTGATCTGGTCTTTAAATGTCCTTTGCAGCCACTGTTTATCTCCAAGCTAAGTTCTTTTCCTTTCCGCAAGATATATTATTTTCTAATGACCCTAAGCTTCCTACCGCACGTCTCTCTGCTTGTTTTGTTTGTTTGTTTGTTTTGTTTTCCAAAAAGTAAACTCATTTTTCCCCTCTGGTTCAGGGCTTCTAGCAGAGGTCATTGAAAGTCATTGATCCTGGTAAGGGACAGCAATACAGGTAATAATATAGTCATAAAAGCACATCTCAGCTGAAAATTACTCTTTCACCTAATAAAACCAGTTTGCCCTGGAGATACTGAGGATCTTCAGGGACCCAGTAAGGAAACAGAGTGCCCCAAGTGCGGCATCGTATCTCCCAGTGTGTGGTTGGGTGGAGAGAACAGTTCTCTATTACCTATCTGTCACATTAATTTTTCAGAAGGGCAAGTGAAGAGTAATGTGTCCAGTTGAGGTAATAGAGGGAACTGAACACTGAGAGAAAGTAATTATCCAAGTTGGAATTTGACCCGGTTAGCAGGGTCAACACCACAACTCTCAAGAAAAGTCTGGAGGGTCTTCCCTGTTACCAAAGGTCACTTTATCTATTTTTATGTCTCGTTCAGAAAGTAGCTCCACCAGGAATACAGTAAGTGGTGGCATTAAAGAAGAGATTAACCTGTGCCTCTGAGGAAAGAGAAATGGCTTGAGCTGCATCATTTTCCTTGAGGTTGGCCTGCCCCCAGCCGATGTCACTTAACATAGACTTTGTATGTGCACAGATCTTCAACTAAGAGACCCAGGATTAAAATACTTCCTCCCCATTCCCACAAGAGCGTAACACATAATCATCTTTCCAGTGCCCAAGATTTGCACATCAGGAGAGGGATGGGGGAAATCACACCTTCTGCTCCAACTCAAAGCTCAGGATTAGCCAGCCCGTCTCCTCTGTTTGATCCATCTGCTTCCAAATGGAAGCTTGGCTCTATTTCTCATCCGCTAAATCATCTTACTCCCATTGCTTCACCCACAGAGAGGTTTCTGTGCCGAAACCAACTCCCTGTGGTCTCCAAATTTTCCCGCTTCTTCCTGGCCCCGCTGCATATATGACTGTTTGGTTAAAGTCTGCATAATGAGAAATGTTGGGTTATGGTAGGGGCATGATGCTGACACTTCTTCCCAGTTTCGGGGGTGTTTCTTTCCATGTGGAAGGAGTTCCCTAGGATAACACTCCTGGTGTCTCTAAGCTCCGCTCATTCACTTCTCAGGAGACGGAGGAGTGGCTTGTTTAGCAAATTAACAGATACACAGTATATATAAAATAGATAAACAAGAAGGACCTACCGTATAGCACAGGGAACTATGCTCAATACTTTGTAATAACCTATAAAGGGAAAAGAATCTGAAAAATAACAGATATGATACATTTATAACTGAATCACTTTGCTATACACCTGGAACTAAGACAACATTGTAAATTGACTATACTCCAATAAAAAAATAAAAAATAAATAGCAAGTTTAGGAAGGGAACAGGGAAAGCTTAAGCCCATCTCCTGTTCTCCCCGCCCTCTCTCAGGAGTCAGGCTGGCTGGAGAAGCAACGCTCATGTTGTAGGTTTAAGAAGACCTGCTCCCAGCCCAGGGCTGCCAGCCCAGTCTAAGCCTGTCTGCTTCTAGACCACTGCTAAGAAACTCACTTCTTTGAAGATAGAAACCTCATTCTCCCTATAAGCTTTCTCAGTAATAAAGCTGATATTTTAGCCTCCCATCAGCCTTTTTCTTTTATCTCTTTCTTCAGTTCATTCAGAACTAAGGTGGGGAAGAGAAGTATTTATTGTGTTACCTGAAATTCCAATAATAGATGCATAGAAGACACACAAGTAAGAATATTTTGGAGTCACGGAGCTTATAGAGTGGGAAGATTCTTTTTAAAAAAATCTTTAATGTAAATAAACTAAGGTTCAGAGAGGTCACACAGCTAATTAGCACAGCGCCAGGAACGCAACACTGGCTTCCAAATACCTGGTCTTGTACGTAGTGATTAAAATCCCAAGTTCTGCGGTCAGGCTTCTCCTGCTTAAGTCCTGATTCCCTAATTTATTAGCCATGTGTATGTGGCCTAAATATTTCAACCTCTCTACTCTCTATTTCCCTGTGAGTATCATGGGAATGAAAATAGTACTGTCTCAGAGGGTTGGTGTAAGGATTAAATGAGATAATTCATGCATTGCATTCAACCTAGTACCTGACACATAGTAAAAACACTTTATAAATGTAGCTGTTGTTTTCCTACCACATGTCTTGTTGAACTGATTGGCAGTGAATCATTATAGCAATAGAGAAATAAGAAATCATGTGGATGAAGATACTGTTTACATTAATTTGTGCTAAGAGCTCTAGTCCTCTTTGCAAGTATTAGTGCCCAGCTGAAGAATGATGCTGCATTTCAATTCCACAGGTAGATCTGAATCTCCTGCTGACATTTTACAGTAGACAGACTAACCAATATTTTCAAGATATAATCAACAGATGGAAACTTACATGAAATAATAAGAGTAGCCTTCATCATAGAACACTAATCCATTGTGAAAGTTCATGAATTTGCTACTTGTTTCTCCCCTGCTGTGGGCAGGAGTTTCTGGCTATACATGTCTAACATGTGTCTCTCTGAAGCTGGTCTCATCATGAGTATATTTTTTTTCTGGTTTATCACTTGAGTTTTTCTGTATCACCTTATACATTTTCCCCATCTTTTCCTTATGACAAGGGCACGTGTCACCTTCTGTTTTATCCTTCCTTGTGTTCAGGTTATTGGTCTAGGCAGAATCTCTATTGTTGACTATGGGGGGAAAATGGTATGTGTTTCTGTGTTGAAAATCAGGAAACCAAGTTTCCAGGTCTAATTTCACCTGACTTTGAATTTGTGTGAACCACAAATTCCATAAATACCCCATGTAAAGTATAGCTGACACCAGCCTCCCTCACCTTCCAGCCTGATGTAAGAGAAAAGTGAGATCATAGATGGGAAAGCTCTTTGGAAATAAAAACTATTTGTTATTTATAACCCAGGTTTCTGGGCTGATACTTTCCTGAGTCTGGGCTGGAATTCTTGGAACCCCTTGGGATAGGCATAGCTCTGTGTTTCTGTCTTTACAGTGATTCTGTCCGTTATAGAATCTTAAAGGGCAAGAGATAGACTATCTGGGCAACTACAAGACCCGAGATAGACTATAGAATGGTCTACAGATGCGGTAGGGGCACATGAAATGGAAATTTCTTGGAATGCACTCCTTCTTACCTACTATATATCTTAATACCATTCACCCTTCAAAAGCATTCCAAGAGCCCCCTCTCCTTTTCTATGAAACTGTCTCTGAGAATCAAGACCATATAATTATTCACACAGATTATTCATATAGTAGATTGGCTTGACTGACTGATTATTTGACTACCAGGAATTAGATTAGTTAAGGTATAATTACTAAGGGATTTCTGGAGAAGATGTCACTATCTACTTCTTGCTTGAATTACTGTTAATAGTGTCGTCATTACACGAAAGATAGGAACATATTTAAGAATGAGCAAAGCTATTTATTTTAAACTTGACAATACATTCTCACCCTTTGGAGCCCTACTTTTGTTCCCAGGTGCAGTGAAAAGCCCCACCAAACAGTGAACTGTACAACTGTTGCCACCTATAGGTGGCAAGGGTAGTATATCAATTTTATCATAGTCTCAATGAAGCACATTATACAAAGGAAATGACAGTGTTTCATGGAACCCGCACAACCTTCAGGGATCTTTACTGGGTTTGTCACCATTAGTAATATTGTTGCCGTTCTGTGATTCTTACTTCAGATGCTCCCCTTAAAGGTAATATGGGCTGATATTTGTGAAGTTCTTTTCCACGATAGAGGTTAAGAACTTGGGCTCTGCAGGCAGACTGCCTGGGTCCAGATCCAGACCCCACCACGTACTGCTCCATGACCTTAAGTTACTTAACCTTCTCCAGGCTTGATTGCTTGTAAATGAAGATAACAAATGACACCTGCCCCATAGAATTGACGTGAGGATGAAAACAGATAATCCATGCGACGTGCTTAGCCGAGTGTCCGTGCAGAGCAGGCACTCCGTTAAATGCTGTTATTACCATGATTAGTTTTCAATGCACCTTCACATACATTTGTGCAAACTGATGTGCACTATTGTTACCGAAAGTGGGAGTCCGGCCGCTGGCCGCTCTAAAGCCAATAAAGAGGCAAGGCTGGGGCTTCCCTGGTGGCGCAGTGGTTGGGAGTCCGCCTGCCAATGCAGGGGACACGGGTTCATGCCCCGGTCCGGGAAGATCCCACATGCCGCGGAGCGGCTGGGCCCGTGAGCCATGGCCGCTGAGCCTGTGTGTCCGGAGCCTGTGCTCCACAACGGGAGAGGCCACAACAGTGAGAGGCCCGCGCACCGCGATGAAGAGTGGCCCCCTCTCGCCGCAGCTAGAGAAAGCCCTCGCACAGAAACGAAGACCCAACACAGCCATAAATAGATAAATAAATTTTAAAAAAAAAATATATATATATATATCATTCTAATTCGAGGCAGGGAAGTAAGCTACTTCCGTGCTTTTGTTCTTAGCTGGCAGGACCACTGGAGAAATCCCACCCAACAGTTGAGACTCTACTGATGGTAGAGAAAGCCGAGTCCATCATCCAGTCTCCATCGAGAATCTACTGACGATGAGCACTGGGCTTGGTTTTCAGGGGGAAAGCTGATGGGAGAACGGGGATGAGGGGAGTCATCTCGGACATAAAAATAAGTATAAAACATGATCGCTAGCTCAGAAGTTCACACACTGTGCTGTTCACACAAACAGCAAAGATTGCCGTCGGACATACAGTAGTGGGGGTTATTTTTGTTATTATTGATTTGTTTTTTTCTTAGTATAAGCAAACAATTAAAATTAGAGGATTTTAAGTATAAGCAAATATTGTTCGAGATTCACGGCCTTACCTTTAAAATCAAAGACCTGGGCCCACGTTTCTGCACAGCTGCAATGAGCTAGGTCTAAATAGCTGCTCCTGCCTTTAGAGGAGGCACGTACTCTTGAGCTGACCACGATCCTCACCACTCCCTATAGCTCCCCAACCCTGAGGTTAAATGTCAGTGTGTCCCCACTGTCACTCTTACACTGATGTGGTTCTTAGAGTCCAGAAATATTTCGGTACCCACCCCTCATCAAAACTGTGAAAATAAAAGGAAGACCGAGAAGGCATGTGGTGTTTCCTACAATGGGCCATTCCTTCATTTCCATCGCCTCCCCAGCCAATGTAGGCCTTTGTCATCATTCATTGAAGAACCAAACCTACAAGCGGGAAACATTTAGAACACAAGACACACTATTTGTGTCCCATAGACAGTGGGCGTTTTCCTTTCCTTATCACTACCTGAATACACTGAATTATACTTTTCACCTGTCTCCCCTCCAAGACTACAAGTTCTTCTAACATCTTTTTTTTTTTTTTTTTTCTTGCGGTACGCGGGCCTCTCACTGTCGTGGCCTCTCCCGTTGCGGAGCACAGGCCCCGGACGCGCAGGCTCAGCGGCCATGGCTCACGGGCCCAGCCGCTCCGCGGCACGTGGGATCTTCCCGGACCGGGGCACGAACCCGTGTCCCCTGCATCGGCAGGCGGACTCTCAACCACTGCGCCACCAGGGAAGCCCCTACAAGTTCTTCTAGACTAGTGATTCTCAAATGTTAATATGTGTCAGAATCACCTGGTGACCTTGTTAAAAACGTTTTCTGGGACGCTGCATTACTGATGTAGTTAAGTGGGGGCGGGACTCGAGAATTTGCATTTCTAACAAGCTCCCACGTGACGCTGATGCTGCAAGGTGTCTGGAGAGCACAGTTTAAGACCCACTGATGTAGCATAAGAATGCTCTCTTACTATTATTTAGTGTTCCGTTTACTGAGCACCTACTCCTATGTGTCAGGGTCTTCAGGTGTCCTGCTTCTAATACTTACAGCAATCCTGAAATAAAGGTATGTCTTATTAACTTGACCTGAGGAAGGGTGCTCTTGGGCACTTACACAGCCAATGAAAGGGCAAAGCTGAGACTCAAGCTCAAGTCCGCCTGCCTCCAGGGCCTCACTCCCCTCCTACAGGACGCAATTTTATTCAGCTGTGTATCCTCAGCACCAAAACCTTCCACCTGCCTCTCTAGTGAGTGTTTATTGGATGAACTTGAGATGCACATTGACCAGAAATAGGCAAGGAAAAGTTCTTGAATAAAGGGAGAAGATATTCAGGTAAGGAGGAACTTGCATTGAATGGCCTCCATTTACCTACATTTGGTACAATCAAAGCTTTCCTCCTCCCTCCATGTATTTTTCATATTGTACTTTAATAATTCTTTTTAAAGAATGCTCAGAATTGGCACGCCATGAGAAGGGGTTCCTGCCTGGAGTCGTTCCTAATTATGGAGCCACTTTTTTGTAATCACCTAGGAATCTGTTCCTCAGCCCAGCTCTTTCGAGGTAGCCATTTCAGATTGAAAATTTGCTCTGTGAGTGATGCTCCTGTACGTTAACAGTATAATGAAATAAGCATCACTTCAAGGTTGATTTTCAAGTATTCCCGTAGAATTACACCGTTTCCCCACAGCACAGAGAGAAATGCTGTCTGAGCCTGCTCCTGGGACACCGGAACCATCCACTTCTGTATCTTTCTCTTTTCTCTTCCTATTAAATATTTAGCATGTGAGAATTCACAGGCTTTGGCTATGACTGTTTTTGCCCAGATCCAAACACAATTTCCTCATTGTACCTTTAACATCCACTGTAGCAATGTTGCAGGGAGGGATGGAACTGCCTATGTTAGGGCCTTGGACAGTAGCAGTTGAGATGGTTTGGCATATGTGGATGGCAAAATGAAAAAAAACCATACAGGACATCTTGTCCTTTATTACAAGAGCGTGGAAGGCCACCAGACAGGAATTCAAATCCTGTTCTCCATCACGTGCTGAGCCACCTTGGGCAAGTGACCCTGTCACTCTGAGCCTTGTTTTCCTTCTCTCTGAAGTGGGGATGTGTAACTTACAGGTCTGTGAAAAAGGGTTTATAAATAAAACACTTTGTGTCTTTTACGTGGTGGATGCTTAATAAATGGTAGCTCTTGTTATCATCTCTAAGGCCCTGTTCCTACTTCTTCCTGGATGGAATTTTTGCCTGAAAGAGGAAAAGGAAATGAGAAATGTGGTTAATGGCTTTAACACCTCCACCCTTGCAGTTTGTGCATGTATGCCTTCCTGTTCCCTCTCACCTCAGACCTCAGGAGCCACTTGAGCAAGTAAATATATTCATGTTTACAGAGTTTACCTGCAGTAATTATCGAATATGACTGCAGTGTTTTATGAAGTCCCAGAGACTACCAGTAACAGCCTATAAATATCCCTGTTTACATTGGTTTTACTAGAACCTCCTGGAGGGCGAGGTTACTCGGGTGCAGACCTGCTACGATGATGTTTAAGCCCTTGGGCCTTGAAGAAGCTACACCCTCACACCTGGGATCTCTTTCAAATAGCATAAGACTCGTAAAGGGACAAAATACACATGTGATAATGCATCTGACAAGTTTAATGTGTACTTAAATTTTATGGCAGTTTAAGGGATTGCATGTTTTTTGTTTTGTTTGGTTTTTTGCATAGAACTGTCATTTCTGGCTGAAATTCAGTCCCTATCCATATTTAGAAACAGGACAACTAATAATATTTAGTAAGAAAAGAAAGGAGTTCGAAACTTTGATTAAGAAAAATAAGGCACTTTACCTGAACAAATTTTAGATGGATCCATTTAAAATTAAGTGGCACTTAACTGATTTGCAAATTGGGACCTATTTATCTCAGTAAAATGATTAAAGTCTTGATTTATCCCTAAAATTGGCTTTATTATTACATTAAATTATACTAGAAGATTGTTAAAGACTTGTAGGTTCCCTGTATCCCTTTAAATTGTACTTTATACTGACAATAATTGAATATTGGATAGAATAACTTGATTTTGCAAAGAAATAGGTTTCTAATATTTTCCTCTTTTTATTGCAGAAATTGAAACAAGTTGAAGAAACAAGAGAAGATCCTGAGACTAGATTATGTAAAATTTCCCTGGAGTCATTCAATAAATACAACGGCAATACTGTGATCTTATTAGAAAAAGAGACGAACTGTCTGAACAAGGTTGAAGGACAAAAGGAAGAAAAAGAAAAAACTGAAGAGGCCTCTTTGAGTAACTCTGATAGGCCTGGGGTAGACAATTTGGAATCTTTGAGTGATTCTTTATATGATAGCTTCTCTTCCTGTGCAAGTCAGGGTTCAAATGATGTGTAAAGGACTTTTTTTCCCCTTAGTGAGCTGGAAATGGAGCACTTAAGAAACAGGGCTGGGAAGCGGGGCAGGTAGAGATGGCAACAAATAAACTCTTGCAGTACCAGGGCCGACACTGTCAGATTCACAGCCAGCAGCCCACTGGAGCTTACTTCCCTGACAAGGCAATAAAGATAGACTCTACTTGCTGTGTTCCATGAGGATTCAAGGTTAAACACACCCAGGATACAGAAGTCTTAATTTTGCACTTTTCTTTTGAAAAAGAAGTTGTACAGAAGTTGTAATTTTTTTTTTTTGGAAAAGAAATTATATTTGTAGCAAAAAATAAAATTAAAAAGACAGCAATAAATTGAATCAGTGCCATGCTCTTGAAATGATGCCCAAGTCTTAGAAGTTGATAATATATTTTTGAAAAATTCCAACTCCAGTTTTTGTTCAGGTCACTGTCCTAGCCCTCAAATTGTTTCTGGGTGCACTCTGGAAACAGAAAACAGGGCCTGCCGAAAAACCAGAGGGCTCTCTCTCATCTCCACCTCATAATCTCAATTTGATAGAAACTTTAATCCCAGTGCAATTTCCAAATTGTTGCCAGAGAGATTCAGGTTCTAGTAATAAGTATAATTCTGCTTCTACTGAAAACTGTAAAGGAAGGTACTCAAGTGTGACACTGATCAGAAGCTATATGTATCAGAAACGATGTAATTCTACTTTCCCTCCCATCATTCCCTTACATCTTCTTCTACTTAGTGGTTCTCTGCAATTCTCAACATTATTTGTTCATTTTTCTCTTCTGGCTCTTTTGATTAAAACCTGGTCAATCTATAAATCAAAGTAAATTCCTGTTTGCAATGTTCACTTTGTAAAAAATAAAATGGTTGGTGCTATGAAAACTTCTTACTTTTTAATATCCTTTTTTCCTACAAAGTCTGTTTATATGTAAGGATAAATTCTATTTTAAAGGTTACCGTGTATTTTTTCTAGATGCGAACTATTTATAATTGCTTTTGTACAGGAGCTTGTAAACTAGGCGTAACGAATATTTTTAGGATCGATATGGATACTTTAGTACACACTTGTTTCTTTAAAGAGTATTGTATGATCAGTGTTATTTGGTTAATTTGTGCAATTTGTTATATTTGAATTTTGTTGTCTTAAATGAAAATTATGTCATTGTCTTTCAGACTTTTTAAGATTCTTTTGTTTCATTTCTGAATAAACGTCATATCACAATCGCACCCTCTGAAAGCTTAGAAGAACTTGTTCAAGGACCCTTTGGCGCAATTAGTTATCTGAATCTCACACGCGCTCCAACGACGCATTCCCCGAAGGAATAAACAGACCAATAGCAAACTGGCCCTATTCCTCCAGAAACAGTAATTCAGCCAATTGTAAAATTCGAGTCTGCAGACGAGCGAGTAATGGTCGAAGCATTTTCGTCTCCCTGAGGGGTTAACCAACTAGAAATGAGAGGAAGAGGGGTGCAAAGGGAGAGAAGGAGCCGGAGGCAGATAGGGAACGATCTCTGCAGAGGAATGACAAGAAAGTCATTGAAGCCCCTTTCCAGCCCCGCTCTGCTGTTAGGATAGGGAAATAAATGATCAGCATCCCGGCCTAAGAGAGCTTCCTCCTCCTAAGAGAGGAGGCCCGAGTAGAAGGAGGTAAAGAGGGGCGAAGCTTACGAAGCCCTTTCCACCGAAATGGATGCTGCCTAGGGATTTGGGGGACAGGCGTGGGAACGTGCGGGATTGGGGGCGGAGGCTCCCAGGCGTTCCGGGCGGGCCAGCGGGCTCCCGTACCACCTGCGGCAGGGCTCGGCGGCCAGGAAGGCCAACGTAGCAAGGTGGCGTTCCGGGAGTACTCCAGGTGGGTCGCCTGTACAAGAGAGGGGGGATGGGGTGGGGGGAGGCGGCGAGGGGTGTGCCAGTGCCCGAGTCCTGGGCTGGGAAGGCGCGGTACACGAGAGGACGCCGTGAATAGAGCCGGAGGAAGCTGCCCGGCCTTTGGGACGAAGGGGATGGAGGAGAGCAGCTCTCGTCTTCACCCCAATTTGCTTTCTAGTGGGAGCTCATTCACGGTTGTCCCCGGAGCGGCCCTCTCCTAGGCTAGGCTTCCGCACCCTCCAGCGGTGCGCGCGGCACACGAACCGAGGGCCGAGCGCGCGGAGCTGGGCAGGGTCCCCGCCCACCCCGTCCACTCCGCCGCAGCTGAAGCCGAGCCCCGTAACGGCCCAGGGGCTTCTCGGAGGAAGAGAAGGCGCCGCTGCACCGGATACCCTAGGGAGCCTGCGAGTGTGCAACTTTGCCAGACGCACGGGAGCGCGGCCCCGCACTCCCTGCCGGGTGGACCGGACCCTGCCGCGGGCAACCCACCAGCCCCCGGGGAGCGCAGAGGAGGGGGGCAAGCGCCCCTGCAAGTAGAGGCAAGCAGTCTTCCCAACCCGCCTCCTACGTCCTGCTGACGGCGCCCGGCCGACCGCCGCGGCACCTGCTGCGCCCTCCTCCTCCCTCTTTCCCCAGTCTCCAGCCTCCCAGCCTCCGAAAACTATACTCCCCCCCTCCCCCTCGAGGCGTCCCAGTCCGGGGGACGTGCGGAGGCGGGAGAGGAGGGCCATCGGAAGGGGGTGGACACGTGAAAAGACTATCCCAGCCTTCCCCGCTCGCCACCTCCACCCCAACTCGGCAGCCGTCACGTGGTGCCTGGAGTGGGAGGTGGGGAGGAGAGGCGAGACTTTTTTGGGTGCTCCGGATCGCCAGCAGTTCCTTCAGCCTCCGTCGCCAACTCCGGAGACGCCGGGCACTGCCCGGGAGCGCGAGCCAGAGGAGCGGCGACCCGCAGCCGGGGGCCCCGGCGCGGGCGATGCGGGCGCCGCCGGCGGCACCTGCGGCTCGTCTTGGCGGCGGCAGCGCGGGCCCCAGCAGTCTCGGCAGCCACAGCCGCCGCGGCCCGGACAGCCTCCGCCGCGGTCGCCGCTTCTGATGCGCCTGCCCGCTCCCGGCCCCGCGGCTCCGGGAGGATGTGGGTCCTCGGCATCGCGGCAACTTTTTGCGGACTGTTCTTGCTTCAAGGTAAGAAGACGAAGCGGCCAGCCGTCCGGCCGGGGTCGCACAGCCCGTGTACCCGCCGGCCGCTCTGCCTCCGCTGGGCGCTCACCTCCGCGCCCGTGCGGTGCAGGGGTCGCCCGGCGGGAGTTCGGCGGCGCAGAGTGGTGCCCAGGGGCGCTAGATGAGAAAGTGCCCAAACCCTGCGCTGCTGGAGGAGCGGCGGCAGCGGCGGGTTGGTGGGACTCGGGCTGCAGATGCCCGGGCTGCGCGGTCGAAAGAAGCAGCTGGGCTGGGGAGGAGGGAAGGTCCGAGCCGCGCAGGGTCTCGGTGAGGGAGCGGGGGCGACAGTCCGCGAACCCGCCAAGTTGCCAGGCGTCGCTAGCAACCCGTGGTAGTGGCGCCGCCGACAGGTGAGCGGCATGCTGGTCAGCCTGTGGCCCGGGCTGCGTAGCTGCGCTCCGAGCGCGACCGCTGTGGGTCTGGGATGGGAGGTGCGCCGGGTCCGGGGCTCGTCTGCCCGGGAGCCGGGGGCAGTTAGGTCTAGACGCGAGCTCGTAGATCCGAGCGGAGCAGTCGGGCTGGGCCGGGGAGACGTGCAGAAACGTCTGGCTCCTTTCCTCCAGTACAGGAGCGGCTCCCAGTCCAGCTCAGCAGAGCTGGGACCCGGACCGGGAGCCCTATAGCCAAACGGAGCCCTGAAAGCCGGGAAGGAAGGACTGTGGTGTCGCGGCCGGGGATGCGCGCGCGCGCGCACACACACACGCACAAGCACACACGCACGCACGCCCCTTGCCACACGCCGCGGCCACCCCTGCTGCTGCGGGAACCGTCCCGAAGAAAGGCGGGGGACTCGGGGCGCAGCAGCACTGAGCGCCCGGCCCTTCGTCCGCCTGGGGAGCCTCGGAGCCACAGCACAGGGGTGCCGGCTTCGACCATCAAAGAAAACTGAAAAGGCGTCAGCGAAGGCAAATCGCGAACGGTGCCGACATAGTAATTAACTCATTTGTAACCAATTAATAATTAGGCAAAGCCTTCGGCGTAGGCTGGAGCCGACGCACGTCAGGTTCTCGGCTCTCGGGCGGCCTAGCCCTCCTTTTAACTTCCGTGGGGGAAGAGCCAGGTGTGGTGTCGCATGGGCTCTTTGTTTCTGGGGAGTGTGGGTCCAGGGCTCGCGGGCCAAATCCTACTTTATATCCTGCGGGACCTTCGGTGGCCGCGCCGCCCTCTACCGGCTTCAGCCGCGGCCGCCTTCCGGGGAGACCCAGGAGGGAGGGCGCCGCAGCTGGCTGGGGCGAGGGGCAGGATGCTGGCTTCTGGGGTAGTCTCGGGGCGGCCCGGTCTGAATCCGACTGCGTCTGTCCCGCAGGCTTTGCGTTGCAAATCCAGTGCTACCAGTGTGAAGAATTCCAACTGAATAACGACTGTTCCTCCCCCGAGTTTATCGTGAATTGCACGGTGAACGTTCAAGACATGTGTCAGAAAGAAGTGATGGAGCAAAGCGCAGGTAAGAGCCCGGCAGCCCCCCTCCTCCTCCCCTCTCCAGCCTGGGCTGAGGTGGGAGTGTGGGGGCCATTGCATTACAGGAAAAGGGATTGACTTTGATAGAATGCACCCACTGGTTAGCCCAGACTTACTTTTACAGAGCTGGGAAAATGAAAAGTTCCAAGTTACTTTAATCTCATTAGAGTTAATTACCGGGGCTTCTCCCCGAGGGACTGGCGGGGGGGGGGAGGGCATTTCAATGAGTGGCTCTCCTCTCTTTATGGACTGCCCTCACCTCCCTCTGCTAAAAGCTGATCGGGAGGCTGGAAAATGTATGGATAACCAGCTCTGCTTGGGCAACTAGACAGTAGCCTGTGAGCAGTGTCAGCCTGACATATGAAGCTAGTTGAAGTTCCCAGAGGTCAGCACTTGAAAAATGTGTTTTGTCAAAGAGCCACGCCATATTTCCTTGAAGAACACTACAGGGTCTTTATTTAATTTTAGAACTAATGCATCACATTCCAGGCACAAATTGCCAAAGATCTTTCAAGGGAATGTACTTCCCCGCCCCACAAGCTCAGCTGCTAGCGGGCTGACAGAGGGCCTGGGCATGAGGCGAAAAAAGAAAGGGGTCTTGTGAGAGAAAACCTCACTCGTTTCCTGCAGTCTTCTCACGGAGCTGGGGCTCCCCAGCCCCGCCCTGTAGTCTCATCAGAAATCAAAGTCCCCCTAAAAGTGCAACTGGAACTTTGGGAAAATGGGTGAACTGGAGTTTCAATGCCAAGGTCAGATCCATGAACATAGACTTTGCCATTGTAAGGATGTTGAAAAGATGGATGAATGATATTCAGTGCACCCAAGTGCTGCTTCTCTTGAGTTTGCTGAACTGCCCTGCCCTGCCCATGGAGCCTGGTGAAGGGTCCAGCTTGTTAAGTGATTCCCTTACCCCGCTGGCAAATTAATGCAAGGGCTCTAGTTTTAAAGTGATCACCTTGGGAAAGTAGTTTCTTCCCAGAGAAGGGCCTGGAAGTGCCTTGTGGCTTACCACATAGTAACCTGGGGAGCAGATAGCTGGTCGCCGTGCTGTGACGTGGTGTGTGTGCAGGCAACTTTAAAGGCTCTTCTTTATAGGTCATTAACAGTCTAGGTGTGGAGTCTTTCCACCAGAATCACTCTTCTGGGAAGTCTGAAACGTAATCGCTCGCAAGAATAACGTCTCAAAAAAAGCAGCATGCATTGTTTTGTCCTATGGGATTCGGACTGTTAAAAAGGCAAAACAAAACGTAGTGATGATTCTGTAGCTAAGATTGACACGCGTGATTCCGACAGGTTGTTTCTTTTCTGCTTGTTTCATTCCTGAGAATTTTATCTGAGCAAAAATGGACGGCCCTTCTACCTGAGGAGCTCCTGTAATTTCCATCAGAATCACTTTGAACACTTTACTGTGTCTCTCAAATATCTGTAGCTTTCTTCCAGGCAGTAGTTTAGAGCCAGACAAAAATGGGGATGTGGAACATTCTCGCCGTCCTCTAGGCCACTGCTTACCTGGGTATCATATATCATAACCTGGGATATGGCTGCCACGAGGAGAGGACAAGCCATGAACCAAATTACAAGCCAGAGGACGTGTCTTTCTGAGAGACATTTCTGGCTCTCTAAAAGTGTATCTGAGGTGAACATTACAAACTCCATTTTCAAGGTGTGGTTTTTCATCTAGCTTCCCCCTCTCCTCCACCACACACTGTAAAAAAAAAAAAAAAAAAAAAAAGGCGGTGCTGGTCTGATAACGCCCCTAGCTTCTCCCCGCGAAGCTGTAGCGCAGAGTCCATCAGTGCCTGACCTGAAGTTGCTCTTAGCTCAGTCAAGGTGGGCATCTTGTCGCCAGACCAGGTGTCTCCCGCCACATGTCCTAGGCTAGAGGGTGACAGACACCGGAGAAATAAGGCAAGCTCAATTGTGAAGCTTGAGAAACAGAAACAGTTGATGGGCTCAAAGGAAAAACCAGTTATTAGGGAAAGGATGCAAGCTGTGCACACGCGAAAACCAGGCATTCTTAGCCTGAATTCAATAGACATCAGCCAGATGCACGTTTCTGTGTTTAAAGTGCGATGTTCCTGGAGGGATGGGGGCAGGAGGCGGAGTGGGCTGAAATTTCCAAGGCGCTTCCACTGTCATCATGTGATGGCTGGAGACCAATCAATTTAAGTGGCTATTAACCCTCCCCTTGTTGGCAGGGATGGAGAGCCAACCTCAAAACTCTGATTGTTAGGTGACCACAGCGTAGTATACTCATCACAGTAGCAACAGCTAACTCCTGTTGTGTGCCCTGTGTACCAGGCTCTTTCCCGGTGCTTTACGTGGGGGAAATTACCTGAAATCTGAGCATCCTCTTTGAGGCCCTTATTTCCCCAGGCCACGACGCACTGTGTTTTGTTGTTTTTTTTTTGCGGTACGCGGGCCCCTCACTGCTGTGGCCTCTCCCGTTGCGGAGCACAGGCTCCGGACGCGCAGGCTCAGCGGCCATGGCTCACGGGCCCAGCGGCTCCGCGGCATGTGGGATCTTCCCGGACCGGGGCACGAACCCATGTCCCCTGCATCGGCAGGCGGACTCTCAACCACTGCGCCACCAGGGGAGCCTGACCCACCGTGTTTAATTACACTGCAGGGTCAACTTCCCTCTGGAGCAAGGAAGTCCCACCTGTTCAATGATGCTATTAGGAATCGAAGTCAGAATCGTTTGTGCTTGATCAGTAACATATCCTGTTCCAAGAATTTTAGTGCTTTGGAATCGAAAGGGCTTTTGTTGCTGTTATTCTTTTAATTTAAAAAAAAATCATATACGCTTTTCTACAAGAAAAATTACAAAAGGGGGTTTAGCAATCTTCTTTCTACTCCATCTCGTATAACCACCTCCTGAATTTCTCCTTTAACAGAAAGTTCACCACCTTTTGCAGCTCATACACAAAAACTAACCTACCTTTGCATAAAGATTATAAGTAAATATAACAGAAAAATCATACTTACAGGGATAAACCATAGTGGGTAGTTGATTTATAGTTAAGGGTGCACATTGGAATCGGGGACTTTTGTTCACATCCACATGTCTGGGCCCCTCCTTGAAGAGGCCAGTTCTGGAAGTCTGTGGTGTAACTGGCCGTGGGTCAGCCCCCCGCAGGTGACCATGGGGTGCCCTAAATTGAGAACTGCTGGTCTGGACCAACCTTTTTGTGTTCTAGAGGAGGAAAACGAGGGCCAGAGAAATTAGATGTCTGGTCCACGTCTGTCAGCCGATGGTTACTGCCAGGCACCTGCTTCCTGGGCCAGCACCTTACACAGTAAAATATGCTGCCAGGGTTGCCTGCAAAGACAATTCAGGTAAAGTGCTAAAGACTTAGACAATTCTCACGCCCACCAGTCTCACCTAATAGGCTTAGTGAACTGGGTTGAGCGCACGAGCCACAGAGTAGATTTTGTAAGAACTGGAGAACCGACTGGCAGGGTTTGTAAAGTCTGAGTGCTGTGAGGACTGGCATTTTTCACAGGTAGAGAAAAACCAGGGTTTTAAGTGGACTAAGATTTTAATGAACCAAGCGAGTTTGACATTAAGCAGGAATGAAAGGCCTTCTCTTTCCAAAAAAAGACCAGCCGTGCAATATGCCCAGGCCTTCAGACAGTCCTTTTCTGGATTAAGTCTGCAAACTCAGCTCTTAGAAATTTTCAGGCAGGTACGTTTGATTTTCAGTTGCGGAGTACATTTAAAATTAACCTTTACCTATTCCCTAGAGCAGCATTCCTATTAGATGCTGAGATGATTTTCTGCTCTTTTTCCTCTTGGTCATTTATGGAGAAATAAGGCATGGGTTGTGGGGAAGAGAAGGCGTCTTTCATTGTCCTTACTAACGGATGTTTAAATGTTTGCATAATGAATGACTTGTTGTCTCCAGCTCTGCACTTAGTGAGTTAGTGTCTGTGAACCAGCACCCTTGATAATGACATTTCTCTTGCTTTCACCTGTCACCGCCCTCTGCAAAATATTTCAAATATCGATGTTCACTTCAGAATAGAAGCCCCCCGCCCGTGAATTTTAAAACCAGGGTATAAAGAACGTGAATCTGCATTTGTTTGACAGTGCAATCTTGTAATTAGAGTTTTTCCTCTTGACTAGATACAGTGAAAGGGGCGTAATTTAATTTTTATAGACTAGCCAATTTCTGCCCTTAGTAAAATATAGCTTTGTCACTGAGCAAAATGTTACAGGTTCTCCTAAACCTTATTTAAAAGTTAAATGCAGTATATTTAGAGAAAGTTCATGGTCTGAATCAGTAAGCTAATCGATCTCTTCACCCATCCTTTGCAACAGGCATTAATCTATTTGTCTGTTTTGCAGCACACGAGTTCACTGATTTATATGCCATGTTGCATCTACATTATGGCTGTATAAGTTATGGCTATTTTCCTTTTGGGTTAGTTAGTTGCTCATTAAGTTGGGCAGGGATGGCTCGATGCCTTGGATAGGTTAATTTTATGCCTTATTTTCTCATGAGCTATCGAAAGATAAGGGAATAGTAAGAGAGGATCTGGGGTCTCTAATCAGTCACCCACTCTTAGCAGAAAGCAGTGGAAAGCTAACCACGGCCTATGTTCTCTTAAGGCTGTGCTCTGCTTAGTTTCACCAGGATTTACAATAACAGGCTGTAGTTTGTCTTTGGGGTGGTCCTGGCAGGAAGAAAGGCCAATTTTCCTTATCAATATTATATCAGAGTCCCTTTATACCCGGATTCTTTAAAGCGCACACATATGCACACACATGGCATATATATGTATGAGCGTGTATTTTTTAATTTTGCCTATATCAGTTTACACACACAAACATAATTCTTGTGAGAAAAGAAGTGAAAACATTGCATCCTCCTTTCTTGTAGCTGTTCAGATTGTACAAAGATGTTTTCTAACTTCTTTTCCCCAGGACATCTTTGTTCAGAGTACCAGTGATGTTTGTTATTTTTCTGGTGCCCGTTATCTGCTCCATATCTTTTTCTCTTACCTCTTCGCTCCTGTCATCTTCCTTCTGAACATCCTACCTGTAGCCCTTACTTTCTCATTCTCAAATCCATTTTGCATCACTGAGATGGGCTATGGACTCCACTCTAAGAATAAAGTAAAGAACAAAAATGAAAAAAAAATCACCATATTTTAACTTTGCCAAGGAGACTGCAACAGATTAAAAAACTTTAAAGTAAAAAAGATTCAGGTGTCAAGAAAGATATTCTCATATATTAACACCGGCCCTGCTTAAAAAGGTTTCCATGCCAACCTCAATAATGTTACGAATTACACGGGGAAAGATTCTGTGCGATGAATGTCAATATCACTACCGCCTTTCCAGTGGGACCCTGAAAGAACACCTTTCTCTCCAGAGCAAGACATTTTGCCACTTAGTTCTCAAGATGCATCCATCTTTTTCGTGTGGCAGGCATAGCCGACTTCTGAGGAGGTCTTCAGAGGGTGAAGATCAAATGTCATTAGTCCCTCGGACTCTCCTGTAGGTAAAGTATTTGTTTATGTTAACTTTCCAGCTGAACAAGCAGCCAGGGCTGACCTCCCATCTCCAGAGATGAAACGTTTGAAGATTGATCCAGCTTCTCCCATAACACTAATTCCTCCCACTGTGATTTCATGAAAGCTTCCATCATTGATGGTTTTCCTAATGAGTTTAAACAGAGAGGCTTCAAAGCTGGGTTTTCTCTCCCAAGTGAAAAATGAAACGAACTATGAAAACAAAACACACCGTTTCCTTTTGAACTTTGAAAAGCAAATCTGCTTCCCTTACATATTCCTGAAATAAAAAGATCTGAATATACAGCCTGCTTTCTGTCTCTCCCTCTCCGCTTCCCGCCGCCCTTCCTTCCTGCCTGCCTTCCTCTCTCCCTCCCTTTCTCTTTCTTTTTTTCTCTGATTGACTGACTTAGGTTCTCATGCCCAAACCTGGGAAAGGTTTATTTTCACACTGTGCAGTAGTAGCCCACACCCTAACCCCTGTTGTCAGCAGTTGAATGCAAAGGGTATCCATCACCATTAGGGAGCGAACAGCCGTGCTCCGGGTTTCCCAGGCTTGGTAACTTTGAAGAGGTTACTTAACATCCCAGGGGCTTAGCTTCCTCCCCTGTAATATGTAGAAACAGGCCACCTGTCGTCTTATGAGATACAGCAAGGCAGTGAGGAATGCTGTCGGTATAACCACCTTAAGGCACCAGTACTAAAGATGGAAACCTGCAGGAATGCTCACCAGGAGTAGCTTCGTTCACTCTCCACAGCTGCCTCTGAAGGCTGGCCCAGACACCTGAGCCTAAGTTACTTTACCTATTACTTCTTCATTTCTCAGACTGAAGGAGTTCTTGCATGTAACCTTTCATTCCTTATAATAGGGTCCTTATACTTAGCCTGGAAGGTTCACAGTGAGATAATATATTCACTTGATAGTTGGTGAATCTGAGATGCAGAGAGATTTAGCAATTTGCTCAGGACCACGCAGCCAGTGAGACTGGAATTCAAGTCCTTTTTCTTCCCCAGGATTTTTTCGATCACTCTAATACCATTTCTTTTCTGTATTTTAATTACAACTTTTTTGAGATATAATTTACGTTCCATACAATGCATCCTTTTAGAGTGTATACTTGATTTGTTTTTAGTATATTCACAGAGTTGTGAATATAATCTAATTCCAGAACATTTTCATCACCCCAAAAAGAAACCCTGTAACCGTTAGCTATCACTAATCTGAGAACCACTAATCTACTTTCTGTCCCTATGGATTTACCTATTCTGGACATTTCCTGTAAATGGAATCACAGAAAATGTGATTTGTCGTGACTGGCTTCTTTTGCTTAGGGTAATGTTTTCAAGGTGAACCTGTTTCACATCCCATCTTGAAGTGCACCTTTCCTCTTGCTTGTGCAGGGGGCTGAAGGGAAAACTCAGGCTTGGCAAGTCCCTCAATTAGAGTGGGGTGGGATGAGATGGGGTAGGAGAGGGCATGGCTGTGACCCTGGAACTCCAAGGGCTAATTAGCCCGTTTGCCGAGTTGAACTAAAAACCTGTGCCAAGAGCAAGCTGTCCCAGGGAGCCGTGGGGCAAAGGACCCAGCACTGGGCTTCCCATCCATCGCCTCCCTATCCATTGCCGTCTGTTAATCTGCTTTTCCCTGAGGGGACCTTGAATTAGTTTGTTAGCCACAAGAATCCTCAGGCATCTCGGGTGGGCTATTCCTGATGCCAGAAGCTCTGATCAGTGATCCCAGCTGCCCATCCCGACATCTGGCCTCACCCATAGACCATAGCCCTCAAGCATCCTGTACCTCTTAGGCTAGAAGAGATCTTCATTTATCATTTCACAGATGAGAAGACTAGTTTTCTTTCCTGAGGGCTTAAACATCTTGATGAGTCCATTTCCCTTTCTTCCCTTGCGAAGGCTTGAGGGTTGATCAGGTTAAGAAGTATTCTGAGGAGAGATTGTAGTTAAGGAGATGAGATTCTGGTGTGATTTGATCATCTACAAGGAATACTCAGTAAACATGTGCAAATCTAGTCTTTCTCCCAAACCAAGTCACTGATTAGAGTCTTTATGTAGGCACAGCTGTTCACTCCTTCAGAAGGTATAAGTTTCTTTTCTTTTCTTTCCCTCTGAAAGACTAAGCTGAGTTCTTCTTTGCCTTGTGGTGCAAGTGATTGTATTTTGGGGGAAGAGAATTGATGGTAGAGAACAATGTTTCCTCCCCTGGGCATTCCACAAAAGGCCATATCTATAAAGTAGGAGCTTCAATCAAACCTGTGATGAATCATCCTGTGAATAAACAAAAGAATGATGATATATGTCACTAATTCCTTCTGTCCGTGGTAGACTTGGGGCTGTGGCTCTGTTGTGATTCAGGAACCGTTTTCACAAGCCAAAACTATACCCCATGTTCCCTTATTAATAAATTGCTTCCAGCCTTCTGATTGCCTTCAACGGTCCAAAGCAAAGCAGCAGATGAACTGAATTAAGTGCTTTCGATAAGGTGAAACCATAAAAAGTTTGTAATAAATTGCTTTTTTTTTCAACAATGCCTTTACATAGAATAAAGCAGGGATAGTTCGCACCGCTGATTCCCAGCTTTCTGACTTTGCAATAAACCAGGAGAGGGATCCAGATGCAAAAGTGATTGAAGTGTTGCATTATTCTAAGGAAGTTGTGATACTTGGTCCAGGGCATTTCATTTCTCACTGGACATGGACAATAGCTTTTGATGTTTTTCTATTTCTTGGACTTGTCGGTGAGAGCGGATCGGTGGAGACAGCGCCGGGGGCGGGTGATACCCGGAGAGGCTCTCAGCGTGCTGTACGCGCTGTGAATTTCAATGTGCGGAGCGGCTTCGGATGCCCTGCACTGAGGCTGCTTCAAAGAGAACCCGGAGCGATGCTGGGTGATGGGTGTTGTGCACTGTTTCGTTGCTTACGCAAAATCTGGCAAACCACTCAGGGCTCCGGCAACTTCAGAGATAACAAGAGGCTAGGCAGGTGGATGCGTGTTCCACCCGGTGAGGACATCCAAATGGATCTCGGCTTCAAAGCCAGCCGCGAGATAATCTTTCGAGAATTTCCCTGGCTTCAGAGAGAAAGGCCGCGAGTGGGTGGGAGACCGCACCTGGGGAGGGAAGAGTTCGCTGACTTTCTTTAAAGAGGCCAAACATCATTCTACTCAACCTGTCACTGGCTGTTGGAAGGGAAAAAAGAAGAAAGCAGGTCAGAAGCAGTTCTACGTAAGAGTGGTTTAAGATCCAGAGAGGCTAAACCATCCGTGTAAAACCTGGGTCCGTGTGTAAAAGCCATCCGGGGGCCCTGCTTACCTGTGCTTCTGGAATTGACCTTCCCTGGTGTCGGCGATGACAGGAGAATGACAGAGGGATGCTCTGACAATTTTATTTTTGTTCAGTGTCCTCCAGCCAGCAGTTTGCCTGGCGCAGGGTCCTTTAGTATTTGAGAGCATCTTTTCCTAATCGAATTGAATTGTAGCTTCATTCACTAGTGTCCATTCCCGGTGTTCATTTCTGTGCCCGGGGCTCCTGAAAGCACACTGTGCCTGCCTCCCTCTTCCTTTGTCTCTCTTGGTCTCTCGCTGTTTCTCTGTTTCTCCCCCTCCGTCCCTATCTCTCTTTCACACACATATACTTACACTCACTCACTGCTAGGCAGACATCCCATAAATATTTGCTGAATGAGTATGCTTGAAAAATCAAGTGTCAAGCTAAAATAAATAGGTTTATCTGTTGGTATTATAAAAATATTATATCGAAAATGAGGGCGCTTAAATCTCTATCATAAGAGGAAACAAAAATAAGTTGAATATACTTTTTGCTTTTTCGTTAAACTGGAAAGAATCTACTAATGCCTGTTTATGTCATTTAAGGAACAACTCTGAAGTGTAAGCCACCCCAGTTTTTCCAGTAGGTCAGCTTTTAAGGATGTGCTTTGAATAGGAGTGTTTTCTGGAAACACACGCACCTCCTGCTTCTGCAGTATTCCACTAACTTGGTAGTCAAGCTGAGAACAGGTCACCCCCCAGCCAGTTCTATCAGCTGGAGGTTTAAGTATTTGGAACTCTGTTACATTGAGATCTGCCTTTGTCATGAACTCCCTTAGGAAGAAAACCAGTCCCTCCATATGCAGACATATTCCCTCAACAAATCTCTGTTCCCTCTCCCCAGGCCTCTCCCGCACAGGAGACGCAAGTTTCAAATACAAATGGATAGGTCCCACGAGACAGAGGCAATCCAGACTTTCAGCTGGGGGATGTACTTCTAAACCATTTGGTTTTGGAAAATTAAACCACAGAGAGAAGCAAAAAAAAAAAAAAAAGACTGTTTTATGTTTTTGTTCTCCCATGGTCTGTCTTGCACTTAGCAGTGTTTCACTAGCCTCTAAGAATCCAACTAATTGCTTGTATTCTTGCCGCGTTTATTGAATATCATTAATACCATTGTCATAAAACCTGGATGTCATTCTTATGTTGAAGCTCGAAGAAGTTCTGGCTGCAGTCGCTTCAGGCATCAAGAAGCATTTAGGTCTGTTCCCCTCATTGGTTTACGGGACATAGTTTCAAAAGAGAACCAGCCATTGCTGCTGCCAGATTCCTTTATGTTCTCACCTCCACTCTGGACCTCACTTTCCGTATCACTTAGGAATGTCTTTAGGGGCTTCCCTGGTGGCACAGTGGTTGAGAGTCCGCCTGCCGATGCAGGGGACACGGGTTCGTGCCCCGGTCCGGGAGGATCCCACGTGCCGTGGAGCGGCTGGGCCCGTGAGCCATGGCCACTGAGCCTGCGCGTCCAGAGCCTGTGCTCCGCAACGGGAGAGGCCACCACAGTGAGAGGCCCGCGTACCGCAAAAAAAAAAAAAAAAAAAAAAAAAAAAAAAAAAGAATGTCTTTATTGGCAAGTAATGGAGACTTGAGCCTTAAAGGCCTGTCCTGTTTACCTAACAAGATGATCCAGAAGAAGGATGTCCTGGGGTTGCTTCCACAACTCAGTGAAGTCATCAGAGACCCAGGTTTTCTCCATTTTCCTAAGCATTGGCTTTTTGTCCTGAGGCCAATTGCCTCTTGGTCACAAGGTGGCTGCTTATATTCAATTAAAGGGAAGGGATGGCACCAAGGAGCTTTTCTCTCCAGCTTTTCCTTTTAACAAGACAACAAAATCTCTCCCAAAGTCCCCCCAAGAGACTTCTCCTTATCTTTCATTGATCAGAATGTTGTCTCATGGCCACTGTTTGCTGTAAGGAAGAAAGCAGGGGATGGCTATTGGGTGGCCGACTGTCAGTGTCTGCCACATCACTTTTGGAGAAGTCCTTGCACAAAACTGGAGAGAATCAAGCATAGTGCTTCCAGGCCCCCTGGAGAAAGAACAGGGGTGATTTCCTCGCCTGAACATCACCCGCTCTTTTGCGTAAAACACACACTGAAATGCATCGTCAGAGGACCTCCATCATGAATCACTGTCACATTTTTCTCTTTTGGCCGTGCTGTGGGGCATGCAGGAGCTTAGTTCCCAGACCAGGGATCGAACCTGCGCCCCCTGCCGTGGAAGCGTGGAGTCCTAACCACTGGACCACAGGGAATTTCCCACCTGTCACATTTTGGAAAGGGAAAGCAGTACATACGCTAGCAAGTGACGTCCGACGTTTAGTTCAAGATGTAGGTGACGTTTCAGAATTTTGGTTCACTGAATGATGAGATGCAAGAGTGTAACTAAATTTTAGTGTGAGGATATTTTGTACAGGAGAGAATGATGCGTTCGTGGCGACAAATACAAGGGTGCCCTGAGTTAAATGATTCAACGTTCTCGGCTCATCCCATCTGGAGCCATTATGCCACCGAGGACTCTGTTGTCCCTAATTTGGGTAAATTTGTGTGCAAGAAACTGATTATTCATCTTTGGGCCCCGTGATGTTAACTTTGCCATTTTGGACCAATAATCAGAAGGCCTTCAAGGTTAAAAATGTAAGAGCATTGGGCTTCCCTGGTGGCGCAGTGGTTGAGAGTCCGCCTGCCGATGCAGGGGACACAGGTTCGTGCCCCGGTCCGGGAAGATCCCACATGCTGTGGAGTTGCTGGGTCCATGAGCCATGGCCGCTGAACCTGTGTGTCTGGAGCCTGTGCTCCGCAACGGGAGAGGCCGCAACAGGGAGAGGCCCGTGAACCACACACACACACACACACACAAATGTAAGAGCATGGTTTCATAAATCACTGAAGGGCATTGTTAATAGTGAGATAATAAGTCATAAATATCTGTTCCCTTAGTCCCCCACGGCAAACTGGGGAACAAAGACACCAGCTGAGGAAAAAGCAAGTGTCTGTGCAGAAACCTTCCTGGCTCAGAAAGCTATAAATGAGCAGAGAAGTCCACATCTGATGTGAAACTCAAGTAAAACTAACAGTTGGCCTCGTACATTATGGGCGGGTGGTTTGCTTGCTATAATTAAGGTGGTGTCAGTGGTTAACAGCCTTGAAAATTAAACTCAACAACAAAAACTTTTGAAAGGGGTAAAATCAAAACCTTCTGAATAATGAAGTTAACACCGCCCTGTTATGAGGAAAGAGAATGTTCTTGAGGTATCTTGTTTCATGTCTGTGTTCTTGATGCTGTGGCCATTGTTTGAACAGACACGTTTGTTTTTACCCATAGCGGTCAGTGGGGTGCCTTTGCGTTACCCTCAATTTCTGGTTCCACCAACTAGGCCAGGCTGGGTGGACAGCTCGGCGTCAGTACGCAGGTGCAGTGCAGACCTTGGCGCCTCCCTTGTTATTTGGCCCTTTAAAAAATGTTAGGGGGTTTCCCTGGTGGCGCAGTGGTTGGGAGTCTGCCTGCCGATGCAGGGGACACGGGTTCGTGCCCCGGTCCGGGAAGATCCCACATGCCGCGGAGAGACTGGGCCCGTGAGCCATGGCCGCTGCGCCTGCGCGTCTGTAGCCTGTGCTCCGCAACGGGGGAGGTCACAACAGTGGGAGGCCCGCGTACCGCAAAAAAAAAAAAAAAAAATGTTAGCATTCTTGTTTGCTTCCTGTGGCCATCTGCAGCTCCAGTGGATGGGGCATCTTTGGCTTTTAAAATATTCACATCCACAGCAAAGGAAAAGTACTTAAGGAGCCAGAACACAGAATTGTCCAAGAAAAAACTACCTCCAGGTCGTCTCCTCCTTTTATGTCTGATGAACGGTGCCCATCGTGGCAGTAACGAGGCCCAAGTACGTATAGATAAGCTTCTTCTTCCCGAAATGTCCTCATTAGAATGCAGACACTATCAAAATTCCTCACACGGTGTTCTTTAAGAGAGAAAAAAAAATACTCTGGAACAAATTGAAGACTTTTTTTCTCCCGGTTTCTTTCAAAACTCACTGAAAATGCATATAGTTCATTCCGGTTACCCATTTCCAAGCATTTTTCTTTGAGGAGCTGTTCGTAGTCCTGCATGGAGTAGTTACTGTACTGTAATCATAACTCCGGTGAAGTAAGTGCTGGTGATTTCTCGAGTAGAGGAAGATTAGTCTTACTCCCAGAGGGGCATTCACACAAGTAGCAGTTTGCCATCGAAGTTCGACTTTAGAACTAAATTATACACCATGGGGTGAAAAGTAATGGACTATTAAAAGCTCTCTTTAGGAATTTCCATCTATGTGCCAGCAAAGAGAGCAGAGAAAAAGATATATGCATGATAGTCCATAAAGAAGAGAGGATGCATGCTTTATGTTTCTCTTTTAATTGACCGTCGGGGCAGAGACTAAGGTGAGAAAACTAGGAAAATAACCTACATGTTTAAAAAGCATGCTTATAACAAGTAGATCATGGTAGAACTGTACTCCCACAATCTCTGGGGAGACCCAAGGTTGCTTGTATACCTGCGTTTGGGGGAAGGGGGTGCACAATACTCCAGGCCCTCCTCCTGCCCTGATTCAGCTCAACCCACTGAGCAAAAACAATGTTAAGGGCTTCCCTGGAGGCGCAGTGGTTGAGAATCTGCCTGCCAATGCAGGGGACACGGGTTCGAGCCCTGGCCTGGGAGGATCCCACATGTCACGGAGCGGCTAGGCCCGTGCGCCACAATTACTGAACCTGCGCATCTGGAGCCTGTGCTCCGCAACAAGAGAGGCCGCGATAGTGAGAGGCCCGTGCACTGTGATGAAAAGTGGCCCCCGCTTGCCACAACTAGAGAAAGCCCTTGCACAGAAACGAAGACCCAGCACAGCAAAAATAAATAACTTAATAAACTCCTACCCCCAACATCTTCTTAAAAAAAAAAAAAGTTAAATGGTTTTTTTTCTGATTCTCCAAGTCCAGAGGCTATTGGAGCGGAAGATGAGTTGGAAAATGCTGCCCGGTCCTGCAGACGATCACTGCGGAGTTAAGTTCTAGGCCACAGTGCAAACTGGGTCCAATAGAACCTGGTGGGGTTTAGAGGGCACCCAGTGGTTATCAGCCACCTTTCTTACCCAGGTTCTGAGCACATTGAGAAATAAAACAAGGAACAAGACACATGAGGCCCAAAAGATCACCATTGTTACTAAGAAAGACTAGGTTGGAGGGAATAGCTTTGGGGTGAAAGTCAAACAGTTTTCCAAATTAGCATCTTCAAATTAGCTGGTTTACCCAGTCCAGAGCCGGAGAAGGCCATGTCTTGCCCCGGGGAGCAGGGCAGACCACCTGTTTGCTCTGAGCCACTCACTGTCAAGAAAGATAAGGAAGGGGATGAACAGCATGTGCTACCAATCAGATATGTCACTCCACCTCCCTTGGGGAAGAGGGAATAGAGGTCTAGAGAGGCCAGGAGTTGCACTCATTGAGGGAACATTGGAAGAGGGGGAAAGCCATTCCCCCAGTGATCTTCCCTCAAGCCCATCACACTGAAAAATAGTCATTTCCAGAGCCCCCGAGGCCTTTGAGGCACGAAGGAAGTCATTAAATAGCACAGATGTTTGGGGCTACCATCTGTCACCTCTACAGACATACATATGTTATTGGTCATCAGCATGCGCGGTGGTCAGTCACGTTTCACTGAAGCATTTATTTGGGTGGAACATAGAAGAATGATACAGACTTGTCCCTCACCCAATACCAGCGTCTTTTATGAAAATTTTTTATTTTGAAATAATTTGAGACTTGCAGACAAGCTGCCAAAATAGTAGAGAGTTTCCGTGTACCCTTAACCCAGCTTCTGCTAATGTTAATAACTAGCATCACCGTAGTACAATGGTCAAAACTAAGAAATGAACATTGGTGCCATCCTGTTCATTCAACCATGGTTTGTATTTGGATTTCCCGCGTGTTTTTTTTCTATTCCCAGATCCTCTCCAGGATCCTACATTGCATTTCATGGTCATGTCTCCTCCTCTAATCTGAGTTACCAGTTCCTCACTCTTTTCTTGTCTTTTGTGATCTTAACACTTTTCATTTTTATTGAAGTACAGTTGATTTACAATATTGTGTTAGTTTCAGGTATACAACCAAGTGATTCCATTATACATATATGTATGTATATATCTGTATTCTTTTTTTCAGTTCTTTTCCTTTATACTTTATTACAAGATACTGAATATAGTTCCCTGTGCTGTGCAGTAAATCCTTGTTGTTTATATATAGTAACGTGCATTTGTTAATCCCACGCTCCTAATTTATCCCTCTTTCCTTCCCCTTTGATAACCATAACTTTGTTTTCTATGCCTGTGAGTCTGTTTCTGTGTTGTAAATAAGTTCATTGGTACTGTTTTTTAGATTCCACGTATAAGTGATATCATATGATACTTGTCTTTCCCTGTCTGACTTACTTCACTTAGTATGATAATCTCTAGGTCCATCCATGCAAATAATAAATAATGCAAATGGCATTATTTCATTCTTTTTAATGGCTGTGTAATATTCCATCATGTATATGTATAGATATATATATAGACACACACACATATATACACATATATACACATATATACCACATCTTCTCTTTTTTTACATATATATACATTGTTTTTTAATATTCTTGTTCATTATGGTTTATCATAGGATATTCAATATAGTTCCCAGTGCTATACAGTAGGACCTTGTTGTTTATCCATTCTATATATAATAGTTTGTATCTGCTCATCCCAACCCCCTCCCCCTTGGCAACCACAAATCTGTTCTCTATGTCCGTGTTTCTGTTTCATAGATAGGTTCATTTGTGTCATATTTTAGATTCCACATATAAGTGATATCATATGGTATTTGCTTTCTCTTTCTGACTTACTTAGTATGATAATCTCTAGTTGCATCCATGTTGCTGCAAATGGCATTATTTCGTTCCTTTTTTATGGCTGAGTAGTATTCCATTGTGTATATATACCACATCTTTATCCATTCCTCTGTCCATGGACATTTAGGTTGTTTCCATGTCTTGGCTGTTGTGAATAGTGCTGCTATGAACATAGGGGTTCATGTGTCTTTTTGAATTATAGTTTTATCTGGATATATGCCCAGAAGTGGGATTGATGAATCATATGGCAATTCTATTTTTAGTTTTCTGAGTAACCTCCATACCTTTTTCCACAGTGGCTGCACCAACTTACATTCCCACCAACAGCGTAGGAGGGTTCCCTTCTCTCCACACCTTCTCCAGCATTTGTCGTTTGTAGACGTTTTTGTTGTTATTTTATTTGCGGTACCCAGACCTCTCACTGTTGTGGCTTCTCCCATTGCAGAGCACAGGCTCCGGTTGCGCAGGCTCAGCAGCCATGGCTCACGGGCCCAGCCACTCCGTGGCATGTGGGATCTTCCCAGACCGGGGCATGAACCCATGTCCCATGTATCGGCAGGTGGACTCTCAACCACTGTGCCACCAGGGAAGCCCTGTTGTTTGTAGACTTTTTAATGATGGCCATTCTGACTGGTGTGAGGTGGTACCTCACTGTAGTTTTGATTTGCAGTTCTCTCATAATTAGCAATGTTGAGCATCTTTTCCTATTCCTATTGGTGCCTATTCACCATATATATTTCTTCTTTGGAGAAATGTCTTTTTAGGCCTTCTGCTCATTTTTTCAGTTGGGTTGTTGTTGTTGAGTTGTATGAGCTGTTTGTATATTTTGGAAATTAAGCCCTTGTCAGTTGCATCATTTGCAAATATTTTCTCCCATTCTGTAGGTTGTCTTTTCCTTTTGTTTATGCTTTCTTCTGCTGTGCAACAGCCTGTAAGTTTGATTAGGTCCCATTTGTTTATTTTTGTTTTTATTTCTATTGCTTTGGGAGACTGACCTAAGAAAACATTGGTACAATTGGTACAAATCAGAGAATGTTTTGCCTATGATCTCTTCTAGGAGTTTTATGGTGTCATGTCTTATGTTTAAGTCTTTAAGCCATTTTGAGTTTATTTTTCTGTATGGTGAGAGAGTGTGTTCTAACTCCACTGATTTACATGTGGCCGTCCAACTTTTCCTAACATCACTTGCTGAAGAGACTAGCTTTTTCCCAATGTATATTCTTGCCTCCTTTGTTGAAGATTAATTGACCATAGCTGTGTGGGTTTATTTCTGGGCTCTCTATCCTGTTCCATTGATCCATATGTCTGTTTTTGTGCCAGTACCATGCTCTTTTGATTACCGTAGTATTGTCTGAAGTCTGGGAGGGTTATTCCTCCTGCTTTGTTCCTTTACTTCAGGATTGCTTTGGCAATTCTGGGTCTTTTGTGGTTCCATATGAATTTTGGGATTATCTGTTCTAGTTCTGTAAAAAATGTCATGGGTAATTTGGTAGGGATTGCATTAAATCTGTAGATTGCTTTGCGTAGTATGGCCATTTTAACAATATTAATTCTTCAAATCCAAGAGCATGGGATATCTTTCCATTTCATTGAGTCATCTTCATTTTCCTTTATTAATGGTTTACAGTTCTCAGTGTATAAGTCTTTCACCTCCTTGGTCAGGTTTATTCCTAAGTATTTTGTTTTTAGGGGTGCAATTTTAAAAGTTTTTTTTTTTACCTTCCCTTTCTGATATTTCATTGTTGTTGTAAAGAAATGCAACCAATTTCTGTATGTTAAGCTTGTACCCTGCTACCTTGCTGAATTCGTTTATCAGTTCTAGTTTTTGTGTGGAGTCTTTAGGGTTTCATATCATCTGATAAGGTATCATATCATCTGCATATTATGACAATTTTACCTCTTCCCTTCCAATTTGGATACTTCTTATTTCTTTTTCTTGTCTGACTGCTGTGGCTAGGACTTCCAATACTATGCTGAATAGAAGAGATGAGAGTGGTCATCCTTGTCTTGTTCCAGATTTAATTAAATTAATTAATTTACTTATTTATTTATTTATTGGCCATGCTGCATGCAGGATCTTAGTCCCCCAATCAGGGATTGAACCCGTGCCCCCTGCAGTGGAAGCATGGAGTCTTAACCACTGGACTACCAGGGAAGGCCCTTGTTCCAGATTTTAGCAGGAAGGCTTTCAGCTTTTCACCCTTGAGTGTTATATTGACTGTGGGTTTGTCATAAATAGCTTCTATTATATTGAGATATGTTCCCTCTATACCCACTTTGGTAAGAGGTTTTATCATGAATGGATGTTGAATTTTGTCAAATGCTTTCTCTGCATCTATTGAGATGATCATGTGGTTTTTGTCTTTTCTTTTGTTTATGTGGTGTATCACATCGATTAGCATATGTTGAACCATCGTTGTGAACTTGGGATAACTCTCATTTGGTCGTGGTGTGTGATATTTTTATGTGTCATTGGATTCAGATTGCTAATATTTTGTTGAGAATTTTTTGCATCTAAATTCATCAAAGATGTTGGCCTGTGATTTTCCTTTTTGGTGGTGTCTTTGTCTGGTTTTGCTATCAGGGTGATGGTGGCCTTGTAGAATGAGCTTCGGTAACGTTCCTTCCTCTGCACTTTTTTGGAAGAGTTTCAAAAGGATAGGTCTTAACTCTTCTCTAGATGTTTGATAGTAGAGATTTCTCCTTTTTCATTTCTTATTTTGTTTATTTGGGTTCTCTCTCTTTTCTTCTTGGTGAGCCTGGCCAGAGGTTTGTCAGTCTTGTTTATCCTTTCAAAGAACAAGCTCTTGGTTTTATTGATTTTTTTTCTCTTTTTTTTTTTTTGTTTTTTGGGTTTCTTTTTGCGGTATGTGGGCCTCTCACTGTTGTGGCCTCTCCCATTACGGAGCACAGGCTCCGGACGCACAGGCTCAGCGGCCGTGGCTCATGGGCCCAGCCGCTCTGTGGCATGTGGGATCTTCCCAGACCGGGGCATGAACCCGTGTCTTGAACCCGTGTCCCCTGCATCGGCAGGCGGACTCTCAACCACTGCACCACCAGGGAAGCCCTCTGTTGTTTTTTTAATCTCTATTTTATTTATTTTCTCTTTGATCTTTATTATTTCCTTCCTTCTGCTGACTTTAGGTTTTGTTTTCATCTTTTTCTAATTCTTTTAAGTGGTAGGTTAGGTTGTTTGAGATTTTTCTTGTTTTTTTGAGGAAGGCCTGTATCTCTATGAATTTCCCTTTAAGAACTGCTTTTGCTGCATCCCATAAATTTTGTATGGTTGTGTTTTCATTGTCATTTGTCTCAAGGTATTTTCTAATTTCCTCTTTGATTTCATCATTGACCCATTGGTTTTTTAGTAGCATGTTGTTTAGTCTCCATGTAATCAGTTTCTTCTCATTTCTTTTTCTGTGGTTGATTTCTGGTTTCATGCCATTGTGGTCAGAAAAGATGCTTGAGATAATTTCCATACTCTTAAATGTATTGAGGCTTGTTTTGTGCCCTAGTATTAATACCACATCTTCTTTATCCATTCATCTGTCAGTGGACATCTAGGTTGCTTCCATGTCTTGGCTATTGTAAATAGTGCAGCTATGAACATTGGGGTGCATGTATCTTTTGTGACCTTGACAGTTTTGAAGAGGACTGGTCAGTTTTTTGTACACTGTCCCTCAATTTGGGTTGGTCTGATGTTTTCTCATGATCAGATTGAGGGAACAAGAACACTCAGAAGGGACTGCCATCACCTCTCCATGCATCACATCAAGGGGTGTGTGATGTCAACATGTCTTGTTACTGGTGATGTTAAGTTTGATCACTTCATTAGGTGGTATCTGCTGGGTTTCTCCACTGTTAAGTGACTGTCTCTCCCTTTTTATTTAATACATAATTTGAAGGAGATCATTTGAAACTCTACAAATATCCTCTTTCCCCTCAAACTTTGCTCAGTAATTTTAGCATCTACCAGTGGATTTTTCCCTCACCAGTTAGCACTGTGGTGGTATAATCTTAATTTCTGTTTCTCTCTTCCTTCTGCCTTTATTACTTGAAATTCTTTTGTAAGGAAGAGCTGTCCCTTCTCCTCCAGGTATTTATTTATTCAATTTTATTTATATCAGTATGAACTTATGGATATTCACTTTATTTTATGGGTTCTAATACAGCACTTCGGTTACTTATTGTTCAAACTGCTCCAGCTATCCACTGGCAGGTTGACTTCCGTGTCCTTTAAACATGCCCCATCCTTTTTCGTAAATTGATTGATTGATTGCTGCACTGGGTCTTTGTTGCTGCACGTGGGCTTTCCCTAGTTGCGGCGAGCCGGGGCTATTCTTTGTTGTGGTGTGCGGGCTTCTCATTGCAGTGGCTTCTCTTGTTGCAGAGCACAGGCTCTAGGCACGTGGGCTTCAGTAGTTGTGGCTCGTGGGCTTTAGAGTGCAGGCTCAGTAGTTGTGACACATGGGCTTAGTTCCTCTGCGGCATGTGGGATCTTCACAGACCAGGGCTTAAACCTGTGTCCCCTGCATTGGCAAGTGGATTCTTAACCACTGTGCCACCAGGGAAGCCCTGCCCAAACTTTTTTGAACACTTCCTTATTTTGGGCACCGTAAGATAAGATACTCCAGATTCATCTTGAATTTTCCATCTCCCAGCCCTGTCTATCACTTCTCCATGGTAGCTGTGACTTTTTAGTTTAAAAGAAAAAACCAAAATCAAAAGCAAAAACAGAAAACCCTCAAGCCAAGGAAACTGACGTTTCTTAGGCACATACTATGGGCTGGCATGGTCATAGGATCTTTGCATGCATTGTCCTCTTAATCCTCATTCTTAATTTTTTAAACTCTGTTATATAGGCGTAGTTTTCTCCCTATTCAAGCGGATAAACTATGGCTTAGAGAAGTTAAGTGCCTTATTCAATTTTCTCCAGCAAGAATTCTAGTCTAGGTCTGTAGGACTCCCAGGTTCATGTTCTTTCTACTGGGTAAAGAATCATATCAGAAGCAAAATGAAACATGGATTTTATCCACTTCAGCTTCCTCCACCCCATTTCATAGACAAGGAACTGAGGCCAGTAAATGAGAAGATCAAGTCTTCTTCAAGACCCAGAACTTGATGGAAGAAATTAATGGAAGACCCTGATCCTCTGGCACTCAGCTCAGTAGTATTTCTTTACATTCCAATGAGTATAATTCTTCCCAGATTATTTTCATTGGTAAGATGACCAATGATTTCAGTTCATTATTGAAACTTCCTTTGCTTAGCTTATGATCTAATATCATTTCCCATTGTGTTTGCCAGAAACCATGAATGGGATTTTTGAGCCTAAGTGATCATTTTGATAAGTCAAGGGATAACATGTCAGAGAAAGAACTGAACAATAGCCCCACACACTACCCAATGCCTTGTTTTTATTATTTATTTATTTATTTGGCAGCACTAGGTCTTAGTTGCAGCACACGGGACCTTTGTCATGACACGCGGAATCTTTAGTTGCAGCCCACAGGAACTTTTTGTTTAGTTGCGGCACGTGGGAACTTTTTTTAGTTGCAGCATGCAAACTCTTAGTTGTGGCATGTGGGATCTAATTCCCTGACCAGGGATTGAACCTGGGCCCCCTGCACTGGGAGCACAGAGCCTTAGCCCCTCGACCACCAGGGAAGTCCCTACCCAATACCTCCTTAATAAGTGACATTGCCACTTTAATTCCCAAATTATCTCTTTGGCAATATAAATTCACTTGAAAATGGTATTTTCTGAAAGAAACAAAATTATTAACTTTTTTCTTTTCAACTGTGATGTTTTTAAGAAGACTTAGAAAACCAGAAAATTCCTGAAAATAAGTACATCTAGAAAAATATAATTAAGCTCAGAGGGGGAACAAGTTACCACATCAATATGTATACTGTGCTTTAAGAGGCTCCCTTGAAAACAGAAAATAAGAACAACAGATTCCAAGCAATACTCTGGATCCATCATGGTTAAAACCAGGATAGTACAGAAGATAAGACCTGCTAAAACTAAAGCAGATTATTATACTACTGAGGTGGCTTCTGGTTATATTGGAGACACTGAAGAAAGGACCCTGTTACAGGGTTTGGCTTTAAATATAACAACTATAAAATAGCTAAATGCAAATCTTGATCAACAGACCTGCATCCTGCCCATGCTGGAAACAGCATTCAGGTAGTGGCTCCAACTTTGCCTTTCTTTTTTATTTTTTAACATCTTTATTGGAGTATAATTGCCTTACATTATTGTGTTAGTTTCTGCTGTATAACAAACTGAATCAGCTATACATATACATATATCCCCATATCCCCTCCCTCTTGAGTCTCCCTCACACCCTCCCTATCCCACCCCTCTAGGTGTTCACAAAGCACCACTGATCTCCTGTGCTATGCAGCTGCTTCCCACTAGCTATCTAGTTTACATTTGGTAGTGTGTATATGTCCATGCCACTCTCTCACTTCATCCCAGCTTACCCTTCCCCCTCCCTGTGTCCTCAAGTCCGTTCTCTACATCTGCATCTTTATTCCTGTCCTGCCCCTAGGTTCTTCAGGACCACTTTTTTTGTTTGTTTAGATTCCACATATATGTGTTAGCATACGGTATTTGTTTTTCTCCTTCTGACTTACTTCACTCTGTATGACAGACTCTAGGTCCATCCACCTCACTACAAATAACTCAATTTCCTTGCTTTTTGTGGCTGAGTAATATTCCATTGTATATATGTGCCACATCTTTATCCATTTGTCTGTCGATGGACACTTAGTTTGCATCCGTGTCCTGGCTGTTGTAAATAAAGCTGCAGTGAACACTGTGGTACTTGACTCTTTTTGAATTATGGTTTTCTCAGGGTATATGCGCAACAGTAGGATTGCTGGGTCGTATGGTAGTTCTATTTTTAGGTTTTTAAGGAACCTCCATACTGTTCTCCATAGTGGCCGTATCAATTTACATTCCCACCAACAGTGCAAGAGGGTTCCCTTTTCTCCACACCCTCTCCAGCATTTATTGTTTGTAGATTTTTTGATGATGGCCATTCTGACTGGTGTGGGGTGATACCTCATTGTAGTTTTGATTTCCATTTCTCTAATGATTAGTGATGTTGAGCCTCCTTTCATGTGTTTGTTGGCACTCTATATCTTCTGTGGAGAAATGTCTATTTAGGTCTTCTGCCCATTTTTGGATTGGGATGTTTGTTTTTTGATATTGAGTTGCATGAGCTGCTTGTATACTTTGGAGATTAACCCTTTGTCAGTTGCTTCGTTTGCAAATATTTTCTCCCATTCTGAGGGCTGTCTTTTCATCTTATTTATGGTTTCCTTTGCTGTGCAAAAGCTTTGAAGTTTCATTAGGTCCCATTTGTTTATTTTTGTTTTTATTTTCATTTCTCTAAGAGGTGGGTTCAAAAGGATCTTGCTGTGATTTATGTCATAGAGTGTTCTGCCTCTGTTTTCCTTTAAGAGTTTTATAGTGTCTGGCCTTACATTTATGTCTTTAATCCATTTTGAGTTTATATTTCTGTATGGTGTTAGGGAGTGTTCTAATTTCATTCTTTTGCATATAGCTGTCCAGTTTTCCTAGCACCACTTATTGAAAGCCTGTCTTTTCTCCATTGTATATTCTTGCTTCCTTTGTCAAAGATAAGGTGATCTCAACAGTTGAATGGATAAATAAGATGTGGCACATATATACAGTGGAATATTACTCAGTCATAAAAGGAAACGAAATTGAGTTATTTATAGTGAGGTGGATGGAACTAGAATCTGTCATACGGAATGAAGTAAGTCAGAAAGAGAAAAACAAATACCGTATGCTAACACATATATAAGGAATCTAAAAAAAAAAAAAAGGTTCTAAAGAACCTAGGGGCAGGACAGGAATAAAGACATGAATGTAGAGAATGGACTTGAGGACATAAGGAGGGGGAAGGGTAAGGTGGGTTGAAGTGACAGAGTGGCATGGACATATATAGACTACCAAATGTAGAATAGGTACCTAGTAGAAAGCAACCGCATAGCTCAGGGAGATTAGCTTGGTGCTTTGTGACCACCTAGGGAGTGGGATAGGAGGGTGGGAGGGAGATGCAAGAGGGAGGAGATATGGGGATATATGCATATGTGTAGCTGACTCACTTTGTTATAAAGCAGAAACTAACATACCACTGTAAAGCAATTATACTCCAATAAAGATGTTAAACAAACAAAAAAAAGGGTAAGGTGACCATACGTCCGTGGGTTTATCTCTGGCCTTTCTATCCTGTTCCATTGATCTATATATCTGTTTTTGTGCCAGTACCATACTGTCTTGATTACTGTAGCTTTGTAGTATAGTCTGAAGTCCAGGAGCCTGATTCTTGAGCTCCGTTTTTCTTTCTCAAGATTGCTTGTGCTATTTGGGGTCTTTTGTGTTTCCATACAAATTGTGAAATTTTTTGTTCTACATCTGTGAAAAATGCCCTTGGTAGTTTGATAGGGATTGCATTGAATCTGTAGATTGCTTTGGGTAGTATAGTCATTTTTACACTGCTGATTCTTCCAATCCAAGAACATGGTATATCTCTCCATCTGTTTGTATCATCTTTAATTTCTTTCATCAGTATCTTATAGTTTTCTGCATTCAGATCTTTTGTCTCCTTAGGTAGGTTTATTCCTAGGTATTTTATTCTTTCTGTTACAGTGGTAAATGGGAGTGTTTCCTTAATTTCTCTTTCAGATTTTTCATCATTAGTGTATGGCAATGCAAGAGATTTCTATGCATTAATTTTGTATCCTGCAACCTTGCCAAATTCATTGATTAGCTCTAGTAGTTTTCTGGTAGCATCTTTAGGATTCTCTATAGTATCATGTCATCTGCCAAGAGTGACCATTTTATTTCTTCTTTTCCGATTTGGATTCCTTTTATTTCTTTTTTGTCTGTGATTGCTGTGGCAAAAACTTCCAAAACTATGTTGAATAATAATGGTGAGAGTTTGCAGCCTTGTCTTGTTCCTGATCTTAGTGGAAATGGTTTCAGTTTTTCACCATTGAGGATGATGTTGGCCCTGAGTTTGTCATATATGGCCTTTATTATGTTGATGTAAGTTTCCTCTATGCCTACTTTCTGGAGAGTTTTTTTTTATCATGAAAGGGCATTGAATTTTGTTGAGAGGTTTTTCTGCATCTATTGAGATTATCATATCGTTTTTATCCTTCAATTTGTTAATGTGTTGTATCACATTGATTGATTTGCATATATTGAAGAATCCTTGCATTCCTGGGATAAACCGCACTTGATCATGGTGTATGATCCTTTTAATGTGCTGCTGGATTCTGTTTGCTAGTATTTTGTTGAGGATTTTCACATCTATGTCATCAGTGTTATTGGCCTGTAGTTTTCTTTTTTTGTGACATCTTTGTCTGGTTTTGGTATCAGGGTGATGGTGGCCTCGTAGAATGAGTTTGGGAGTGTTCCTCCTTCTGCTATATTTTGGAAGACTTTGAGAAGGATATGTGTTAGCTGTTCTCTAAATGTTTGATAGAATTTGCCTGTGAAGCCATCTGGTCCTGGGCTTTTGTCTGTTGGAAGATTTTTAATCCCAGTTTCAATTTCAGTGCTTGTGATTGGTTTGTTTATATTTTCTGTTTCTTCCTGGTTCAGTCTCAGAAGATGTGCTTTTCTAAGAATTTGTCCATTTCTTCCAGGTTGTCCGTTTTATTGGCACATATTTGCTTGTCATAATCTCTCATGATCCTTTGTATTTCTGCAGTGTCAGTTGTTACTTCTCCTTTTTCATTTCTAATTCTGTTGATTTGAGTCTTCTCCCTTTTTTCTTGATAAGTCTGGCTAATGGTAATTTTGTTTATCTTCTCAAAGAACAAGCTTTTAGTTTTAATGATCTTTGCTATCATTTCCTTTATTTCTTTTTCATTTATTTCTGATCTGATCTTTATGATTTCTTTCCTTCCACTAACTTTGGGGTTATTTTGTTCTTCTTTTTCTAATTGCTTTAGGTGTAAGGTTAGGTTTTTTATTTGAGATTTTTCTTGTTTCTTGAGGTAAGATTGTATTGCTATAAACTTCCCTCTTAGAACTGATTTTACTAAATCCCATAGGATTTGGGCTGTCGTACTTTCATTGTCATTTGTTTCTAGGTATTTTTTGATTTCCTCTGATTTCTTCACTGATCTCTTGGTTAATTAGTAGCGTATTGTTTAGCCTCCATGTGATTGTATTTTTTTACAGATTTTTTCCTGTAACTGATATCTAGTCTCATCACGCTGTGGCTGGAAAATATACTTGATACGATTTCAATTTTCTTAAATTTACCAAGGCTTGATTTGTGACCCAAGATATGATCTGTCCTGGAGAATGCTTCATGAGCACTTGAGAAGAAAGTGTATTCTGTTGTTTTTGGATGGAATGTCCTATAAATATCAGTTAAGTCCATCTTGTTTAATGTATCATTTAGAGCTTGTGTTTCCTTATTTATTTTCATTTTGAATGATCTGTCCATTGGTGAACATGGGGAGTTAAATTCCCCTGCTATTATTGTGTTACTGTTGATTTCTACTTTTATGGCTGTTAGCATTTGCCTTATGTATTGAGGTGCTCCTATGTTGGGTGCATAAATATTTACAATTGTTATATCTTCTTTTTGGATTGATCCCTCGATCATTATGTAATGTCCTTCTTTATCTGTTTTAATAATCTTTTTTCTAAAGTCTACTTTTCTGATATGAGAATTGCTACTCCAGCTTTCTTTTGATTTCCATTTCCATGAAATATCTTTTTCCATCCCCTCATTTTCAGTCTGTATGTTTCCCTAGGTCTGAAGTGGGTCTCTTGTAGACAGCATATATATGGTCTTGTTTTTGTATCCATTCAGCTAGTCTATGTCTTTTGGTTGGAGCATTTAATCCATTACATTTAAGGTAATTATCATTGTGTATGTTCCTATTGCCATTTTCTTAATTGTTTTGGGTCTGTTTTTGTAGGTCTTTTCTTTCTCTTGTTTCCTGCCTAGAGAAGTTTCTTTAGCATTTGTTGTAAAGCTGTTTTGGTTGTGCTGAATTCTCTTAGCTTTTGCTTTTCTGTAAAGGTTTTAGTTTCTCCATCAAACTGAATGAGATCCTTGCTGGGTAGAGTAATATAGATTGTAGGTTTTTCCCTTTCACCCTTCACTTTAAATATGTCCTGCCACTCCCTTCTGGCTTGCAGAGTTTCTGCTGAAAGATCAACTGTTAACCTTATGGGGATTCCCTTGTTTGTTATTTGTTGCTTTTCCCTTGCTGCTTTTAATCTTTTTTCTTTGTATTTAATTTTTGATAGTTTGATTAATATGTATCTTGGCATGTCTCTCCTTGGATATATCCTGTATGGGACTCTGCGCTTCCTGGACTTGATTAACTCTTTCCTTTCCCATATTAGGGAAGTTTTCAACTGTAATCTCTTCAAATATTTTCTCAGTCCCTTTCTTTTTCTCTTCTTTTTCTGGGACCACTATAATTCGAATGTTGGTGCATTTAATGTTGTCCCAGACGTCTCTGAGACTGTCCTCAATTCCTTAGATTCTTTTTTCTTTACTCTGCTCTGCAGTAGTTATTTCCACTATGTGTTCTTCCTCCATTATTCTGCTATTGATTCCTTCTAGAGTATTTTTAATTTCATTTTTTGTGTTGTTAATCTTTCTTTTTTCTTTTTTTTTTTTTTTGGTCTTTAGTTCTTCTAGGTCCTTGTTAAACATTTCTTGTATTTTCTTCATTCTATTTCCAAATTTTTGGATCATCTTTACTATCATGACGCTAAATTCTTTTTCAGGTAGACTGCCTATTTCCTCTTCATTTGTTTGGTCTGGAAGGTTTTTACCTTGCTCCTTCATCTGCTGCGTATTTCTCTGTCTTACCATTTTGCTTAGCTTACTGTGTTTGGGGTCTCCTTTCTGCAGGCTGTAGGTTCGTCGTTCCTGTTGTTTTTGGTGTCTTCCCCCAGTGGGTAAGGTTGATTCAGTGGGTTGTGTAGGCTTCCTGGTGGAGGGGACTGATACCTGTGTTCTGGTGGATGAGGCTGGATCTTGTCTTTTCTGGTGGGCAGGACTGCGTCTGGTGGTGTGTTTTGGGGTGTCTGTGAACTTATTATGATTTTAGGCAGCCTCTCTTCTAATGGGTGGGGTTGTGTTCCTGTCTTGCTAGTTGTTTGGCATAGGGTGTCCAGCACTGTAGCTTGCTGGTCGTTGAGTGGAGCTGGGTCTTAGCATTGCAATGGAGATCTCTGGGAGAGGTCTCGCTGACTGATATTATGTGGGGCTGGGAGGCCCCTGGTGGTCCAGTGTCCTGAACTCAGCTCTACCACCTCTGAAGCTCAGGCCTGACACCTGGTCGGAGCACCAAGACCCTGTCAGCCACACGGCAGCTGTGTGACTGCAGGTGAAGGATTCTACCTCTGTGCCTCAGTCTTCTCCTCTCAGCACTCCTTCCTGGCTTTTCCTGAAGTCGTCTTCTTCCTTCGATCTTCTTTCTTATCTTCAGTTCCACCGTAGATGACAAAAATGTTTCTTTGATATCGATCGATGGATGTGGTGACGTCCGGCTTACTGGGGCCAGGCCTAGGCCGCGCTGGACAGTGGACGGACTTTGATGGCGAACTGGGCCACCCTTCTTCTTCTGTCCGGGGCCCCTCGCCTCTCCTCTCCTCCCCACGTTTCGGTGGTGTTGAAAGTCAGGGGTGCGGCATCTAGCCCGACCCCTGGTCTCCTGACCCCAGTCTCAGGGCCTCAGCATGCCAGGGTCCTCAGACACTCTCGCTTCACTGCCTCAGCATGTCTCCCAACATTACCTTTCTTTTCTCATTTTCCCTTCAAGCTGTATAGTCATTTTCTGCACCCCCATGGATTCCAAGCCATCTGCAAAGTGAGTATCTGCTATCAAAAATATACTTTCTATAGAGACAGTTCAATTAAAATATTTTAAAGTATGGAGATAAACTTCTACACATAGTGTAAAACTAACAAAGGTCTTTGGTAGAGTAGCATTGACAACCCTGGAACCCAGAGGGATCCTTTATGATATTCTTCCAAAAGCGAATGTTCCAGACTGTTGGTAGTTTGCTTCTCTCATATACCTGGAGAGGAAAGATTGGGTGGAAGGGACAAATTTCATAATGTAACAGTGATTGGATTTGATAGAATAGAACAGAGGTCAGCAAACTGTGGCCCCTGGGCCCATTCTGGTCCAATGCTTGTGCTATGAGCTGAATTTTGCCCCTCTGGCAATTTATGTGTTGTTGTCCTAACCCTCAAGGTTGGTGGTATTTGGAGGCTGGGGCTTTGAGAGGTAATTAGGGTTAGAGGAGGTCACGGGGTGGGGTGCTGGTCCTAAGGGATTGGTCTCCTTATAGGAGAGGGAGAGACCACAGAGGAAGGGCCATATGAGGACACAGTTGTCTACCAACCAGGAAGCGGGGTTTTGCCAGAAACCTAATTTTCTGGCACCTTGATCTTAGACTTGTAGCCTCCAGAACTGTGAGAAAAATTAATTTCTGTTGTTTAAGCTGTGCAGTCTGGGGTATTTTCTTACAGCAGCCCAAGCAGAGTAATATAGCCTGTTTCCGTAAATGAATTTGTATAGGAACACAGCCACACCCATATGTTCATGTATTAACTCTGGCAGCTTCCATGATAGAATATCAGTGTTGAGTATTTGTGACCGAGATGATTTGACCTGCAAAAGGCAAAATATTTACTATCTAGTCCATTACAGAAAAAAATATGCCCACCCCTGGAATAGAGACTTACCCTATACAGAATAGGTTTTGAACAGGAAAAAACATCCCAGTGGGATATCAAAGGGAGGAAACTGCCTTAGTGGGCAATGGCCAAACTAGCACTGGCCTAATCACCTCCAAGAGTGTCCTGGACTTCCAGTCCTAACCCGTCCCCTTCCAGCCCGGTCACCTGGCACATGAGCTGAGTGGTTGACAATAAACATTCCTGCCCTCATAGGTTGAAGTCCTTGGGGGGACCCTGTCCTCTAGTGAGGCTTACAGGACAGATCATTGGTTTTGACAGTGGGGTGGAAAGGGACAGAACAGCATGGAAAGCAATGGAGAAGAAATCAGCTCATCTCCCCCTCTCCACAGCTGTGGATCAGCAGGGGTGCTGGAAGCTTCCCTGCTGCACAGCAGAGAGGGAGCATGTTGGCGTGCAGGATGAAACCTTTGCTGGTAGCGAGAAGACTTCTCCCTGAATAAATGACGATGTGCGTTGAGAGTCTGCATGTGTTGTCTCCCTTCCCAAAGTAGCACTCGGGAAGTTTAGACACCTGCGTCAGAATCATCTGGGGTTGGTTCTGGGAGCCTGTGCATTTAAGGCATACCTAGGTAATTCTTCTGCACACTGATGTCTGAGAACCACTGGGTGAGCAGTTCCCACCTGCTGGAGTTCCAGCACTGTTCCTACATGGGGAGGGGGCGCCCCTATGACCAGCCCCTGAGCGAAGAAACTTGATGAAGAACCCTAGTCAAAGGCACCACACAAATGATTCCGTACACCAAAGAGTTGCTGTACCCGGGCTCTGCCAGCCAGGTCAGCCTTGAGGTTTCTGGGTCAGAACGCCAGCCTTGGAACCATATTCTGACCCTCAGTAATGTGGAATTCCACGGCTGAGACCACTGCTGGGCTGGGCTGACTTCAAGCAGAGTTGTTCCAGGTGCCTTGTTTGCTTCCCGCTCCATCTGTGGTGACCCAGTTGTGTTAGGAACAGGCAGAAAAGAGCTGGACTCAAACACAAAGCAAACACCATCTTTCTTCTTCCCATGTAATCAATAATTCAACCCTGTAAAGCAAGCCTGACTCCTGATGGAGTGCTTGCTGCAAAGAAGCAGACACGGCCATCCAGCATCCACATCAACTTCTAACACTTCTGTCTGTCTCTCTCCCTCCTCCTGCCCTATCTCCTGGCCTGCCTTGGGTCTTTCTCCATCTGAATGCAAAATGAACATGTCTGCTACAGTGTGGCCCACACAGGGTCTAAGAGGATGCCAGGATAGAACGTGAACCGCTGTCGGGAGAAGAGCCAGTTACTTTAAATGTCAGAGCAAATCAGCTTCTGAACTCAACGTCCCCTCTGAGTGATGCACCATTGTACCAGAGATCCAACAAGCGGCCACTTAGGGGAATTAAGGGTGTGATCAGAAAATGCCCCACAGACATCACAGGAACACCAGTAACAGTAATAATATCAGCAGCAAACACTTGTATAGCATCTACTTTGTGCCAAGTGCTTCTCCGAGCGCCTTGTACATAGTTCACTTAACTTGGAAGGATCACTTCTAGTGTCTGTAAAACGCACCATGGAACAGAGATGTATTTGTACCACCTATTCGAATGCATTTCAATCTCAGTATATACTTAAGTCCAGTGTGTAAGGTATGGAGGATCTAATTCCTTGTTCCTTATTTGCATGTTTTATGGTTTTGTTTTTTGTTTTTGTTTTTTGGGGTACGCGGGCCTCTCCCTGTTGTGGCCTCTCCCGTTGCGGAGCACAGGCTCCGGACGCGCAGGCTCAGCGGCCATGGCTCACGGGCCCAGCCGCTCTGCGGCACGTGGGATCTTCCCGGACCGGGGCACGAACCCACATCCCCTGCATCGGCAGGTGGACTCTCAACCACTGCGCCACCAGGGAAGCCCTGGATGTTTTATGTTTTCAACATAATTCTTGGAAGCATCGTTTCCTTAAATGTTCAGTTTCATGGGGCCTGAAGAACAGTACAATTGCTACAGTGGAACAAACTCTTCTAGACGGAACCTCAGTATTTTTTTTTTATGCCTCTCTTCATCCCCTGGCATGCCCATCATTCAAATTTTAAATAAGCTGAGTACAAATGACTTCCCCAGGGAGAACAACGGGTGTTAGTTTTAAAAGGCGCATAGCCACCCATCTAATCCAGGCACCCTCCAGGGGGGCTATCACCTCTCTAAAGACTTGAGAGGATTAAAGATTTAAACGCTGGGTGTCCTGATTAATCGGGTGACAGTGAGTGGCGTGTTCCACAAGCACAGTTGGGGTCCGCAGATTAGAGGCGTCAGAAGTGACCTGGCATTGGCAGGACATCTCCATGCCCCGACAGGGTGGACCGGCTGGGAGCTGGCCCAAGCTGCGTTTGATTGACAGCCTTCCTCAACCTGCAGAGCCTGCTAGCTCTGGGTCTGAATCCCCGTTACCAAGTTATAGCCTCTCACAGCCCTGTCTGTATCAACCAAGGCCTGGAGGTGGGTTTTAGCTTTATGTGACCTCTGTTATCCAGGCTCCGCTAGCCGAATACAATTTTGGTTCAACTAGTCAGAAAAGCACCCACTATGACGGAACCTTCTTTGTTCTTTTCTTTCTTCCTCTTTTCCTCTCTTCCTCCCTCCCTCCCTCCCTCCCCCTCTCTTTCTTTCTTATTGAGCCCTTATATGCCAGCCACTGCTCTAATTGCTGGAGCTATATGCTACTAATAAAATACATTAGTAAAATCTGTACTGTATTAGAAGACATTAAGAAAGAAGTCATGCAGGAAAGAGGCCTCCCTCAGCTATTTGGGGAAGTCCCAAAATGCATCCCCCCCCCACCCCTGCTCTTTAGACACTGCCTTCTTCTGCAGCTTGTGGCTGCTGAGAGCTCCAGCACAGCTGAAACACTGCAGGGAAACCAAAGCCGTGGTGCCCTTGGCAAAACCTGTGTGAGGTCCCGGAAGAGCCCTGATTCTCTGAGGCTGGGGTATATTCTAGCTGAGATGGTGTGCACCCCTGTCTGCCACCCCAGCGCCACATGCCGCCGTGTGCTTCAGGTCTCAGAGAGCTTGGTAAGGTAGCTCACCCCGTTTACACTTCTCAGTTCTGTCCATCTGTAATTACAGATGCAATGCACGAATATATTCCCGCTGTAAAACATTCAGATATCACAGATACATCAAAAGTGCTTCCTGTCTACTGGCCATCCCTCAAGGAAGTAGGGCTGTTCAATGGATAGCCTTCTGGAACTCTCTGTCCGATTTTACGTAGAGATGTAACTCACACACAGAGCTATGCGTGCATGCACGTACACACACTGCTACCGACACGTTGCAAAAGCACATATGGTTATTGCTTTGTATTTTTTTCTTACATAAATGGTATATTTATATTATCATTCTGGAACTCCATTTCCTCACTCATTGAGGACCAACCAGATCAATATATAGAGTTAATTCAATAATCACTATTTTGAGCCTGATCAGTACAGAGCTCTGCTTAACTTCCCATAGTAGGAATGTACCTGCTTTCCTACTAAGAATGTCCATGTGTCAAGGTGTGTTTTATTTTGAAGGGTAAGCGCTGAGAAATGGAACTATTGGACTTGCACGTTTTAAATTATCGTAGATCCTTGCAAATTGTTCTTATGCCAATGCATACTCCACCAGCCAGCTGTGAAAGGCCCTCTCTGGTTTACTTGCAGCCCCTCCTCACTTGGGCCCAGACCTGAGCTCATGGGGGCTGGGTTAAAGGGGAAACAGAAAGGCAGACACAAGTGTTTCTTCCCTGGGACCCCGAGACTTGGGCTTTGGGACTGTCTACTTGAGGGTGTGTTCATTCCCAGGCGCCCTCTGTTGGACACAGCTAGGAAGGGACTTCGCTACCCTGGGAAAGAGAAGGCATGTGATAAAATGGTTCTTTGGAGGTGGTGTTTATTTTAGAATGTTAAAAAAAAAAGGTACGTCATTTGCATGGTTCTGATTTCAAATGGTTAAAGAGGGTCTGCAGCGGTGTTTTTCATCCCTTTCCCATGACAACCCAGTCTCCTGCCCCAGAGACAACCAGTATTGATTCCTCCTTTGGTATTCTTCCAAAAATGATTTACGCATATGTATGCAAAAATATATGTAGTGTGTGTATTTTTTTTGCTATTCGTTTCCCAATGGAAGCATATGATACCATTGTGGGAAATGTAGTAGCGTGGTTAAGAGCATAGATTCTAAAAGCAGTCTTCCTGGGTTCAAATCCCAGCTCTACCATATATTACCTGCGTGGCCCCCAATCAAATTGTTTAACCTCTCTCTGCCTCAGTTTCCTCTTATGCAAAATGTGGATTATCACTAGAGTTATTATAAAGATTAAATGGGTTACTATTTGTGGAGCTCTAAAACTGTATCTGGAATATACTGAGAAGCATGGGCTCATTTGTTAAATAGTTTTTTCTTAAGAAAAGGGTGGGGGAGGGAAGAGGAACTGTCTACCTATACTGTGCTTTGTTATTATTCAGTATTTGATATTGAATATTTGAACATTGCAAAATAATCACCACAATAAGTCTAGTTAACATCCATCACCGTATATAGCATTTTTTTTCTTGTGATGAGAGCTTTTTAGATCTACTCTTAGCAACTTTCATATATGAAATGGATTATTATTAACTGCAGTCACCTGGAAGTCTGTAGCTTATGACCCCCTTCACCCATTCTTCCTATCCCCAATACCCTGCTTTTGGCAACCACTAATGTGTTCTCTGAATTTATGAGCTTGTTTGTTATTGTTTTCGTTTTAAATTTCACATTTATGTATTTATTTTTATTTATTTTTTAATAGATCTTTATTGGATATAATTGCTTCACAGTACTGTGTTTCTGTTGTACAACAAAGTGAATCAGCCATATGCATACATATGTCCTCATATCACCTCCCTCTTGAGCCTCCCCCCACCTTCCCTATCCCAGCCCTCTAGGTCATCGCAAAGCACAAAGCTGATCTCTCAGTGCTATGCTGCTGCTTCCCACTAGCTAACTAGTTTACATTCGATGTGTATATATGTTGATGCTACTCTCACTTCGCCCCAGCTTCCTCCTCCCCCCACCGTGTCCTCAAGTGCATTCTCTATGTCTACGTCTTTATTCTGGCCCTGCCACTAGGTTCATCAGTACCTTTTTTTTTTTTTTTTTTTAGATTCCATATATATGTGTTAGCATACGGTATTTGTTTTTCTCTTTCTGACTTACTTCACTCTGTATGACAGACTCTAGGTCCATCCACCTCACTACAGATAACTCAGTTTCGTTTTTTTTATGGCTGAGTAATTCCATTGTATATATGTGTCACATCTTCTTTATCCATTCATCTATCGATGGACACTTAGGTTGCTTCCATGTCCTGGCTATTGTAAATAGAGCTGCAATGAACATTTTGGTATATGATTTTTTGAATTATGGTTTTATCAGGGTATATGCCCAGTAGTGGGATTGCTGGGTCGTATCATAGTTCCATTTTTAGTTTTTTAAGGAACTTCCATAATGTTCTCCATAGTGGCTGTATCAATTTACATTCCCACCAACAGTGCAAGAGTGTTCCCTTTTCTCCACACCCTCTCCAGCATTTACTGTTTCTAGATTTTTTGATGATAGCCATTCTGACCAGTGTGAGATGATATCTCATCGTAGTTTTTTTTTTTTTTTCTTTTGCGGTACGCGGGCCTCTCACTGTTGCGGCCTCTCCCATTGCAGAGCACAGGCTCCGGACACGCAGGCTCAGCAGCCATGGCTCACGGGCCTAGCCATTCCGTGGCATATGGGATCGTCCCGGACTGGGGCACAAACCCACGTCCCCTGCATTGGCAGGCAGACTCTCAACCACTGCGCCACCAGGGAAGCCCTCATTGTAGTTTTGATTTGCATTTCTCTAATGATTAATGATGTTGAGCATTCCTTCATGTGTTGGTTGGCAGTCTGTATATCTTCTTTGGAGAAATGTCTATTTAGGTCTTCTACCCATTTTTGGATTGCGTTGTTTGCTTTTTTGATATTGAGCTGCACGAGCTGCTTGTAAATTTTGGAGATTAATCCTTTGTCAGTTGCTTCATTTGCAAATATTTTCTCCCATTCTGAGGGTTGTCTTTTCATCTTGTTTATGGTTTCCTTTGCTGTGCAAAAGCTTTGACATTTCATTAGCTCCCATTTGTTTATTTTTGTTTTTATTTCCATTTCTCTAGGAGGTGGGTCAAAAAGGATCTTGCTGTGATTTATGTCAAAGAGTGTTCTGCCTATGTTTTCCTCTAAGAGTTTGATAGTGTCTGGCCTTACATTTAGGTCTTTAATCCATTTTGAGCTTATTTTTGTGTATGGTGTTAGGGAGTGTTCTAATTTCATACTTTTACGCGTAGCTGTCCAGTTTTCCCAGCACCACTTATTGAAGAGGCTGTCCTTTCTCCACTGTACATTCCTGCCTCCTTTATCAAAGATAAGGTGACCATATGTGTGTCGGTTTATCTCTGGGCTTTCTATCCTGTTCCATTGATCTATATTTCTGTTTTTGTGCCAGTACCATACTGTCTTGATCACTGTAGCTTTCTAGCATAGTCTGAAGTCAGGGAGCCTGATTCCCCCAGCTCCGTTTTTCGTTCTCAAAATTGCTTTGGCTATTCCGGGTCTTTGTCTTTGCATACAAATTGTGAAATTTTTTGTTCTGGTTCTGTGAAGAATGCCAGTGGTAGTTTGATAGGGATTACATTGAATCTGTAGATTGCTTTGGGTAGTAGAGTCATTTTCACAATGTTGATTCTTCCAATCCAAGAACATGGTATATCTTTCCATCTATTTGTATCATCTTTAATTTCTTTCATCAGTGTCTTATAATTTTCTGCATACAGGTCTTTTGTCTCCTTAGGTAGGTTTATTCCTAGATATTTTATTCTTTTTGTTGCAGTGGTAAATGGGAGTGTTCTCTTAATTTCACTTTAAGATTTTTCATCATTAATGTATAGGAATGCCAGAGATTTCTGTGCATTAATTTTGTATCCTGCTACTTTACCATATCCATTGATTAACTCTAGTAGTTTTCTGGTAGCATCTTTAGGATTCTCTATATATAGTATCATGTCATCTGCAAACAGAGACAGCTTTACTTCTTCTTTTCCTATTTGGATTCCTTTTATTTCTTTTTATTCTCTGATTGCTGTGGCTAAAACTTCCAAAACTATGTTGAATAATAGTGGTGAGAGTGGGCAACCTTTTCTTGTTCCTAATCTTAGTGGAAATGCTTTCAGTTTTTCACCATTGAGGACGACGTTGGCTGTGGGTTTGTCATATATGACCTTTATTATGTTGAGGAAAGTTCCCTCTATGCCTACTTTCTGGAGGGTTTTTATCATAAATGGGTGTTGAATTTTGTCGAAAGCTTTCTCTGCATCTATTGAGATGATCATATGGTTTTTCTCCATCAGTCTGTTAATATGGTGTATCACGTTGATTGATTTGCATATATTGAAGAATCCTTGCATTCCTGGAGTGAACCCCATTGATCATGGTGTATGATCCTTTTCATGTGCTGTTGGATTCTGTTTGCTAGTATTTTGTTGAGGATTTTTGCACCTATGGCCATCAGTGATATTGGCCTGTAGTTTTCTTTCTTTGTGACATCTTTGTCTGGTTTTGGTATCAAGGTGATGGTGGCCTCGTAGAATGAGTTTGGGAGTGTTCCTCCCTCTGCTATATTTTGGAAGAGTTTGAGAAGGATAGGTGTTAGCTCTTCTCTAAATGTTTGATACAATTCGCCTGTGAAGCCATCTGGTCCTGGGCTTTTGTTTGTTGGAAGATTTTTAATCACAGTTTCAATTTCAGTGCTTGTGATTGGTCTGTTCATATTTTCTATTTCTTCCTGGTTCAGTCTCGGCAGGTTCCGCATTTCTAAGAATTTGTTCATTTCTTCCAGGTTGTCCATTTTATTGGCATAGAGTTGCTTGTAGTAATCTCTCATAACCCTTTGTATTTCTGCAGTGTCAGTTGTTACTTCTCCTTTTTCATTTCTCATTCTATTGATTTGAGTCTTCTCCCTTTTTTTCTTGATGAGTCTGGCTAATGGTTTATCAATTTTGTTTATCTTCTCAGAGAACCAGCTTTTAGTTTTATTGATCTTTGCTATCATTTCCTTCATTTCTTTTTCATTTATTTCTGATCTGATCTTTATGATTTTTTTCCTTCTGCTAACTTTGGGGTTTTTTTGTTCTTCTTTCTCTAATTGCTTTAGGTGCAAGGTTAGGTTGTTTATTTGAGATGTTTCCTGTTTCTTAAGGTAGGATTGTATTGCTATAAACTTCCCTGTTAGAACTGCTTTTGCTGCATCCCATAGGTTTTGGGTCGTCGTGTCTCCATTGTCATTTGTTTCTAGGTTTTTTTTTTATTTCCTCTTTGATTTCTTCAGTGATCACTTGGTTATTAAGTAGTTGTTTAGCCTCCATGTGTTTCTATTTTTTACAGATCTTTTCTGTAATTGATATCTAGTCTCATATTGTTGTGGTCGCAAAAGATACTTGATATAATTTCAGTTTTCTTAAATTTACCAAGGCTTAATTTGTGACCCAAGATATGATCTATCTTGGAGAATGTTCCATGAGCACTTGAGAAAAATGTGTAATCTGTAGTTTTTGGATGGAATGTCCTATAAATATCAATTAAGTCCATCTTGTTTAATGTATCAGTTAAAGCTTGTGTTTCCTTATTTATCTTCATTTTGGATGATCTGTCCATTGGTGAAAGTGGGGTGTTAATGTCCTCTACTATGAATGTGTTACTGTCGATTTCCCCTTTTATGGCTGTTAGTATTTGCCTTATGTATTGAGGTGCTCCTATGTTGGGTGCATAAATTTTTACAATTGTTATATCTTCTTCTTGGATAGATCCCTTGATCATTATGTAGTGTCCTTCTTTGTCTCTTGTAATAGTCTTTATTTTAAAGTCTATTTTGTCTGATATGAGAATTGCTACTCCAACTTTCTTTTGGTTTCCATTTGCATGGAATATCTTTTTCCATCCCCTCACTTTCAGTCTGTATGTGTCCCTAGGTCTGAAGTGGGTCTCTTGTAGACAGCATATATATGGGTCTTGTTTTTGTATTCATTCAGCCAGTCTGTGTCTTTTGGTGGGAGCATTTAATCCATTTTCATTTAAGGTAATTATCGATATGTATGTTCCTATTGCCATTTTCTTAATTGTTTTGGGTTTGTTATTGTAGGTCTTTTCCTCCTCTTGTGTTTCTTGCCTAGAGAAGTTCCTTTAGCATTTGTTGTAAAGCTGGTTTGGTGGTGCTGAACTCTCTCAGCTTTTGCTTGTCTGTAAGGATTTTAATTTCTCCATCAAATCTGAATGAGATCCTTGCTGGATAGAGTAATCTTAGTTGTAGGTTTTTCTCCTTCATCACTTTAAATATGTCCTGCCAGTCCCTTCTGGCTTGCAGAGTTTCTGCTGAAAGATCAGCTGTTAACCTGATGGGGATTCCCTTGTGTGTTATATGTTGTTTTTCCCTTGCTGCTTTTAATATGTTTTCTTTGTATTTAATTTTTGATAGTTTGATTAATATGTGTCTTGGTGTGTTTCTCCTTGGATTTATCCTGTATGGGACTCCCTGTGCTTCCTGGACTTGATTAAGTATTTCCTTTCCCATATTAGGGAAGTTTTCAACTCTAATGTCTTCAAATATTTTCTCAGTCCCTTTCTTTTTCTCTTCTTCTTCTGGGACCCCTATAATTCGAATGTTGGTGTGTTTAATGTTGTCCCAGAGGTCTCTGAGACTGTCCTTAGTTCTTTCCATTCTTTATTCTGCTCTGCAGTAGTTATTTCCACTATTTTATCTTCCAGGTCACTTATCCATTCTTCTGCCTCAGTTATCCTGCTATCGATCCCTTCTAGAGTATTTTTAATTTCATTTATTGTGTTGTTCATCATTGCTTGTTTCATCTTTAGTTCTTCTAGGTCCTTGTTAAATGTTTCTTGCATTTTCTCTGTTCTATTTCCAAGATTTTGGATCATCTTTACTATCATTATTCTGAATTCTTTTTCAGGTAGACTGCCTAGTTCTTCTTCATTTGTTAGGTCTGGCAGGTTTTTATCTTGCTCCTTCATCTGCTGTGTGTTTTCTGTTCCCATTTTGCTTATCTTCGTGTGTTTGGGGTCTCCTTTTTGCAGGCTGCAGGTTCGTAGTTCCCGTTGTTTTTGGTGTCTGTTCCCAGTGGCTAAAGTTGGTTCAGTGTGTTGTGTAGGCTTCCTGGTGGAGGGGACTAGTGCCTGTGTTCTGGTGGATGAGGCTGGATCTTGTGTTTCTGGTGGGCAAGTCCACGTCTGGTGGTATGTTTTGGGGTGTCTGTGGCCTTATTATGATTTTAGGCAGCCTTTCTGCTAATGGTGGGGTTGTGTTTCTGTCTTGCTAGTTTTTTGGCATAGGGTGTCCAGCACTGTAGCTTGCTGGTCATTGAGTGAAGCTGGGTGTTGGTGTTGAGTTGGAGATCTCTGGGAGATTTTCGCCCTTTGATATTATATGGAGCTGGGAGGTCTCTTGTGGACCAGTGTCCTGAAGTTGGCTCTCCCACCTCAGAGGCACTGCACTGACTCCTGGCTGCAGCACCAAGAGCCTTTCATCCACACGGCTCAGAATAAAAGGGAGAAAAAGTGGAAGGAAGGAAGGGGATAATGTAAAATAAAATAAATTTATTAAAATAAAAAATAATTATTAAGAAAAGAAAAATTGTTAAGTAAAAAAAAACAAAACAAAAAACCAGACGGATATAACCCTGGAACAAATGGTAAAAGCAAAGCTATACAGACAAAATCTCACACAGAAGCACACACATCCACACTCACAAAAAGAGTAAAAGGGGAAAATATAATCTATCTTGCTCCCAAAGTCCACCTCCTCAATTTGGGATGATTCGTTGTCCACTCATGTATTCCACGGATGCAGGTACATCAAGTTGATTGTGGAGCTTTAATCCGCTGCTCCTGAGACTGCTGGGAGAGATTTCCCTTTCTCTTCTTTGTTCGCACAGCTCCTGGGGCTGAGCTTTGGATTTGGCCCCGCCTCTGCGTGTAGGTCGCCAGAGGACGTCTGTTCTTCGCTGAGACAGGACGGGGTTAAAGGAGCAGCCTCTTCGGGGGCTGTGGCTCATTCAGGCCGGGCAGAGGGAGGGGCACGGAGGCGGGGCGAGCCTGCGGCGGCAGAGGTCGGCGTGACGTTGCACCAGCACGAGGCGCGCCTTTTGTTCTCCCGGGGAAGTTGTCCCTGGGTCCTGGGACCCTGGCAGTGGCGGGCTGCACAGGCTACCGGAAGGGTGGTGTGGAGAGTGACCTGTGCTCGCACACAGGCTTCTTGGTGGCGGCAGCAGGGGCCTTAGCGTCCCACGCCCGTCCCTGGGGTCCGCGCTTTTAGCCGCGGCTCGCGCCCGTCTCTGGATCTCCTTTAAGCGGCACTCTGTATCCCCTCTCCTCACGCACCAGGAAACGAAGAGGGAAGAAAAAGTCTCCTGTCTCTTCGGCAGGTCCAGACTTTTTTCCCGGACTCCCTCCCGGCTAGCTGTGGCGCATTAGCCCCTTCAGGCTGTGTTCACGGCGCCAGCCCCAGTCCTCTCCCTGCGCTCTGACCGAAGCCCGAGCCTCAGCTTCCAGCCCCACCCGCCCCGGCGGGAGAGCAGACAAGCCTCTCAGGCTGGTGAGTGCCGGTGGGCACCGGTCCTCTGTGCAGGAATCTCTCCGCTTTGCCCTACCCAGGTACGTGGGGAGTTTCTTGCCTTTTGGGAGTTGTGAGGTCTTCTGCCAGCGTTCAGTAGGTGTTCTGTAGGAGTTGTTCCACGTGTGGATGTATTTCTGATGTATTTGTGGGGAGGAAGGTGATCTCCGCGTCTTACTCTTCCGCCATCTTCCCCCTCTCTTCCCTGTGTTTCCTTTTCGATTTTCTGTCTGGATGATTTGTCCATTGATGTAAGTGGGGTGTGAAAGTCCCCCACTATTATTGTGTTGCTGTTGATTTCTTCTCTTATGTCTGTATTTGCCTTATATATTGAGATGCTCCTATGTTGGGTTCACATATATTTACAATTGTTATATCTTCTTCTTAGATTGATCCCTTGATCATTAAGAAGTATCTTTCTTTGTCTCTTATAACATTCTTCATTTTAAAGTGTATTTTGTCTGATAGAAGTATTGCTACTTCAGCTTTCCTTTGATTACCATTTGCATGGAGTGACTTTTTTCATCCCCTCACTTTCAGTCTTTATGTGTCCCCTAGATGAATTGGGTTTCTTGTAGACAGCATATACACAGGTCTTGATTTTGTATCTATTCAGCCAGTCTATGTCTTTTGGTTGGAGCATTTAATCCATTTAAGATAATTACTGACATGTATGTTTTTATGGCCATTTTGTTAATTGGCTTGGATTTGTTTTGTAGGGCTTTTTTTTGTTTTTTGCGGTACACAGGCCTCTCACTGTTGTGGCCTCTCCCGTTGTGGAGCACAGGCTCCGGATGCGCAGGCTCAGCGGCCATGGCTCACGGGCCTAGCTGCTCCACGGCATGTGGGATCTCCCTGGACCAGGGCACGAACCCGTGTCCCCTGCATCAGCAGGCGGACTCTCAACCACTGCGCCACCAAGGAAGCCCTTGTAGGGCTTTTTTCTTCCCTTCCTCTTTATTCTCTTCCCTTGTGATTTGATGACTATCTTTAGCATTGTGTTTGGATTTCTTTTGCCTTTTTTTTTTTTTTTTTTTTTTGCGGTACATGGGCCTCTCACTGCTGTGGCCTCTCCTGTTGCAGAGCACAGGCTCTGACGCGCAGGCTCAGCGGCCATGGCTCACGGGCCCAGCCACTCCGCGGCATGTGGGATCTTCCCGGACCGGGGCACAAACCCGTGTCCCCTGCATTGGCAGGCGGACTCTCAACCACTGTGCCACCAGGGAAGCCTTCTTTTGCTTTTTTGTTTGTGTATCTATTGTAGATTATTGGTTTGTGGTTACCATGAGGTTTTGATATAGCAATCTCTATATATACAAGATTGTTTTAAATTGCTGATCTTTTAATTTCAAATGCATTTCCAATATCCTGCATCTGTACTCTCCTTTTCTCATGACTGCTGGTTTTGATATCATATTTGTGTGTGGATGATTTCCTAACTTTACTGTATGTTTGCCTTTACTGATGAGCTTTTCCATTCATAATTTTCTTATTTCTACTCGTGGCCTTTTTCTTTTCCACCTAGAGAAGTTCCTTTAGCATTTGTTGCAAAGCCAGTCTGGTGGTGGTGAATTCTCTTAGCTTTTGCTTGTCTGTAAAGCTTTCAATTTCTCTGCCTTACTGGGTAGAATATTCTTGGTTGTAGGTTCTTCCCTTTCACCACTTTAAATATATCATGCCATTCCCTTCTGGCCTACAGAGTTTCTGCTGAAAAATCAGCTGATAACCTTAAGAGAATTCCCTTGGATGTTATTTGTTGCTTTTCCCTTCTTGCTTTTAATATTTTTTCTTTGTCTTTAATTTTTGCCAATTTGATTACTATGTGTCTCAGTGTGTTCCTCCTTGGGTTTATCCTGCCTGGGACTCTCTGCACTTCCTGGACTTGGGTAACTGTTTCCTTTCCCATGTTAGGGAAGTTTTCAGCTATTATCTCTTCTCTATTTTCTCAGGTCCTTTCTCTCTCTGTTCCCCTTCTTGGACTCCCATAATGTGAATGTTGGTGCATGTATCGTTGTACCAGTGGTGTCTTAGACTGTCCTAATTTTTTTTTCATTCTTTTTCTTTATTCTGTTCCACAGCAGTGATTTCTACCATTCCATCTTCCAGCTCACTTATCTATTCTCTGCCTCCATTATTCTGCTATTCCTTCCAGTTTATTTTTTATTTCAGTTATTGTATTGTTCCTATTTGTTCTTTAATACTTCCCGGTATTTGTTAAACATTTCTTGTATCTTCTCAATCTGTGCCTCCATTCTTTTTCCGAGATCTTGGCTCATCTTTACTATCATTACTCTGAGTTCCTTCTCAGATTCCCTGTCTCCACTTCACTTAGTTGTTCTTCTGGGGTTTTATCTTGTTCCTTCATCTGGGACATATTCCTCTGCTGCCTTTTCATCTTGTCTATCTTTCTATGATTGTGGTTTCTATTCCACAGGCTGCAGGGCTGTAGTTCTTCTTGCTTCTGCTGTCTGCCCCTCGTGGATGAGGCTGGCCTAACAGGCTTGTGTAGGCTTCCGGGTGGGAGGGACTTGTTCCTGCCCACTGGTGGGTGGAGCTGGTCTTGTGCCTCTGGTGGACAGGGCCATGTAAGGGATTTGTTTAGCGGGCAACTATGAGCTCAGGAAGACTTTAAGCAGCCTGCCTGCTGATGTGTGGGGCTGTGTTCCTGCCCTGTTGGTTGTTTGGCCTGAGGTGTCTGAGCACTGGACCCTACAGGCTGTTGGGTGGGACCAGGTCTTGGCAAGAAAATGGCAGCCTCCGGGAGGGCTCATGACACTGAGTACTCCCCAGAACTACCGCTCCCAGGGTCTTTATCCCCACAGTGAGCCACAGCTGCCCCCTACCTCTGCTGGAGACTCTCCAATACCAGCAGGTGGCTCTGGCCCAGGATGTTATGAGGTCACTGCTTTTTATCCTGGGCAGTGGTGTGCACGAGACCTTGTGTGTGCCCTCTGAGAGTGGAGTTTCTGTTTCCCCTAGTACTGTGGAATTCCTGCAGTAAGATCCCACTGGCCTTCAAAGCCAGATTCTCTGGGGGCTCCTCATCCCATGGCCAGACCACCAGGCTGGGAAACATGACTTGGGGTCAGAACTTTCACTCCTGTGGGAGAACTTCTGCGATATAATTATTTTCTAGTTTGTGGGTCCCCCACCCGGCAGGTTTGGGATTTGCTTTTATTGCAGTTGTGCTCCTCCTACCATCTCGTTGTGGCCTTCTTCTTTGTCTTTGGGCATAGGGTATCTGTTGGTAGCTTCCAGCATTTTTCTGTCAATGGTTGTTCAGCAGTTAGTTGTGATTTTGGTGTTTTCATAAGAAGAGGTGAGCTCATGTCCTTCTACTCTGCTATCTTGTGTCCACTCATATTTTACTTTTATCTTGTGTATCCCTTAATTATTGTAGTTAGTTGTTTTTACTACTTTTGTCTTTTAACCTTCATACAAGCTTTATAAATGATTAATCCACTACACTTACTATACATCTACCTTTACTAGTGAGATTTATACTTTCATATGTTTTGTTACTAATTAACACCTTTTCTTTTCAACTTACATGAGCCGCTTTAACATTTCTTATAAGGTCGGTTTAGTGGGGATGAACTCCTTTAGCTTTGGCTTGTCTGGAAAACTTTGTATCTCCTTTAATTCTGAATTATAACTTTGCTGGATAGAATATTCTTGTTTGGAAGTTTCTTTTTTTCTTTCAGCACTTTGAATACAGGCATACCTCAGAGATACTGGGGTTCGGTTCCAGACAACCACAATAAAGGAAATATTGCAACAAAGCAAGTCATACAAGTTTCTTGGTTTCCCCATGCATATAAAAGTTATGTTTATACTGTAATTTATTGTGTGCATATAGCATTATGTCTTTTTAAAATGTATATATCTTAAGTAAAAAATACAAAGCAAAAACAATTAGAATAGTAACATCAATTATCACTGATCACACAGATCACCATGAGAAATATAATAATGAAAAAGTTTGACATATTGTGAGAATTACCAAAACATGACACAGAGACATGAAGTGGGCAAATGCTTTTGGAAAAATGGTGCTGAATAGACTTTCTAAACTCAGGTTGCCACAAACGTTCAGTGTGTAATAAACATAGTATCTGTGAAGGACAATAAAACAAAAAGCAGTAAAATGAGGTATGCCTGTATATTGTGCAACTCCCTTCTGGCCTACAGAGTTTTTCATGAAAAATCTGCTGCTCATTTCATGGGGGTTTCCTTTGAAGTAATAGGCTGTTCCTCTATTACCATTAATATTCTCTCCTTGTCTTATATTTTCACATTTTAATTATTATGTGTCTTGATGTATGTTTCTTTTGGTTCCTCTTATTTGGAACTCTCTGGGCTTCCTGAATCTGGATGTCTGTTTCCTTCCCCAGGTTAGGGAGGTTTTTAGCCATTATTTCTTCAAATAAGTTTTCTACCCCTTTTGTTTTTCTCCCTCTGTGACTCCTATAATGTGAATATTAATGCACTTGATGTTGTTTCATGAGTGCCTTAAGCTATCTTCCCTTTTATTTTTTTCCATTCCTTTTTGTTTTCTCTGCTCTTTGATTGGGTCAGTTCCTCTGCCCTGTCTCTGAGTTCATTGATCCTTTCTTCTGCTTCATCTAGTCTGCTTTTGAACCCCTCTAGTGCATTTCTAGTTCAATAAGTGTACACTTTAGCTCTGTGACTTCTGTTTGGTTCTTATATTTTCTCTTTGTTGAAGTCCTCACTGTGTTCATCTATTCTTCTCCCAAGTTCAATGAGCATGTTTAAAACAACTACTTTGAACTTTTTCTTGTAAATTACTTACCTGTTTCATTTAAATTTTCTTCTCAAGTTTTATCTTATTTATTTGTTTGGACCATATTCATCTTTTTCTCCCTTTTGATGACTTGTTTTGGTTTCTGTGCATTAGATGAAACAGCCATCTCTCCCAGTCTTGAAGGGCTGGCCTAGTGTAGGAGATGTACCTTGTCATTCAACCATACCCCAGCTTTTGGTTATCTCTTCAACCTTTCCAATTGTCTAAGCAGCCTATTTTATTTCTAATAGGTCCCAGTAGTTGAGTGTGTGCTGAGATCAGTTAGTGTCCCAAAGAAGAGGATCTCAGCACCTAGATTCAGGCTGATTGGAAGGCAGACCATCTGGCAGCAACTTTTTTTTTTTTTTTTTTTTCTTTTTGCGGTATGCGGGCCTCTCACTGTTGTGGACTCTCCCGTTGCGGAGCACAGGCTCTGGACGCGCAGGCCCAGCGGCCATGGCTCACGGGCCCAGCCGCTCCGCGGCATATGGGATCCTCCCAGACCGGGGCACGAACCCGTATCCCCTGCATCGGCAGGCGGACTCTCAACCACTGCGCCACCAGGGAGGCCCTGGCAGCAACTTTTAAAGATACAAATATATACAGTCCTTCAGGACTACAAGGGTAGGCCCCACTGGCCATCAGAGCCAAGTGATCTGGAGATGTTCCCCTGGGCAGCAGTCACAAAACTGGGGCACCCATCTTGCGTTACTTATCTAACTAACTTACCTCATCACTGACTCTTAGTCCTACAAAGTTAGACTTAAAAATATATCCCCAGCCATGTCACTAAGTGAAAATGCAAATAGGATATACATAGATACAGCATATAGGATGTTATGTTATGCTGTTAGGACATATGCACAGACCTCTTCTCCATGGACACATATGTAAATGCAGAGAAACAGGCCTGCAAGGAGGCATCCCAAATTGATAAGAGTGCTTACCTCTGAGGAGGATGTAGCATTGAAAGGAGAGCGGTCAAGGAGCATTTTCTTATCTATCTGAACATTTTTACAGTAAAAGATGTAGTCAGTACATATTTTTTAATTTTTAAAATTTATTTAAAGGAAAAAAGTTTACTGAAGTTGAACTGACAACCGACAGTTAGTGGCTTTTAATAGTTAAGAATAAAGACAGTGAGAGGGCTTCCCTGGTGGCGCAGTGGTTGAGAGTCTGCCTGCCGATGCAGGGGACGCAGGTTCGTGCCCCGGTCCGGGAAGATCCCACGTGCCGCGGAGTGGCTGGGCCCGTGAGCCATGGCCGCTGGGCCTGCGCATCCGGAGCCTGTGCTCCGCAACGGGAGAGGCCACAACCGTGAGAGGCCTGCATACAGCAAAAAAAAAAAAAAAAAAAAAGACAGTGAAACTTAATTTTCTAAAATGGGCAATGGTTAGAAAACGTAGACACTCTGGGAACTCTGTAGCATGTTCCTTAGAAATTAAACAGTGCCTCTTGTTCCCCCTACACATCCTCTGTCCATGGGATTTATCTTACCAGACCAGCTACCTTCCAGGTTTTTCTAACAGAGTTACAAAATCAATCCTTACAAACATGTAGTTATAGAAATGACATAAAATTGCATGTTTAATATAAATCTAAAGTATTTCTTTACCTCCCACTTGGGAGTTTTAGGGACTTCAGTTTTTTTTCCACCATTTCTCTAGCATCCAAAGTAGCAATTCTCAAGGGGGAGGATGGGGGCCCAAATGGAAGCAATGCTTGAAAACACACATACCTGCAGGGAGTCAGAGGGGAGGGAGCCCTGGCTACTGGTGGAATGTGTTGTATCCCTCAGACACGCAGGGCAGCACATGGGCTAAAGGCATCACTTTGAGGTTCAGCTTTAGTATGATGTTGTATGTCCAAAAAGAAAAGTAGTTCGTTGATACAAAACGGCTTCTCTCTCTCTCTCTCCCTCTCTCCCTCTCTCCCTCCCTCTCTCTCTCTCTCTCTCTCTCTCTCTCTCTCTCTCTCTCTCTCTCTCTCTCACACACACACACACACACACACACACACACACACACACACACACACACACACACACACACACACACACACACACACACACACACACACACACACACACACGTAGTAAATGAGCTAGGAGCCATCTGAAGAGTGCCTGGCATTCAGGAACGTATTTAATCAGCTTAGCTATTGCTTGAATAAACTTCCAGCTTTACAAAGTCAAATGATTACCCAAGACACCCTGATTTGATGATTATGCTGCAATTTGGACCTGACACACAAGCTCCTTAAGATGGGCCCCCCAGTCTTATTGGGAAGACCCTTGATGTGTCCACACAGTATGTGTTAATAAGTGCTGCTGTGTGGTGCCGACTTGGCAAATGGCCGTATGTTCTAAGGGCAAAACTTCCCTTGGAACAAGGCAGCGCTCGGTACACTGTCAGCCAGGCCCCCCCCTTCACTGAACCCACACAAGGCCTCTTTGGTAGTGATCTCATTTATTCTCTTTGGAGTTTGGTTTTTATTGAGAGAATTCCAGGATTTAATAAACACACAGTTGAGAGCCATCTCTCTGTGGTCGCTTATAAAGTAATAAGAGAGATAAGATCTTGAAGTGCAGCCTGTCATCCTCTCTGGCATGAGACAGTGTGAACCAAAAAAGTAAATAAAAAGAAGTTCTGTCTAGTACACAGTTTAAACAAAAATGAACTTTGATTGTAAAAGCTCTTTATTCACTGGTACTGACATCCCAGAAGCAAGTGAAATGATGCCTGCCTTCTTCACTGCACATGTCATGTATTTTGGGGGGCTTAACAAAACACCCTGGAGCAGTTCCCTGGCCACACCAAGTTTCTGGGCTGTAGGAGAAGGAAGAAAGTGCTCTCCGTGGGGATTTGGGGTCAGAGGGTTGCCGTCTTTTGGCCAGCGCAGGCTGGTTAATCTCGCTCCTCTGGGTCTGTGTTGCAGGAATCATGTACCGCAAGTCATGCGCGTCGTCAGCCGCCTGCCTCATCGCCTCGGCTGGGTACCAATCCTTCTGCTCCCCAGGGAAACTGAACTCAGTGTGCATCAGCTGCTGCAACACCCCTCTCTGCAACGGGCCCCGGCCCAAGAAAAGGAGCAATTCTGCCCCGGCCGTTCGGCCAGGGCTCCCCGGCACCATCCTGCTCCTCGAATTAGGCCTCTTCTTGGCACACTGCTGAAGCTGAAGGAGATACCAGCCCCTCCTGCATTGTTCTTCTGGCCCACCCTCCCCCAGCCCCCTGAGGTTTTTCTGGGTGTCCTTTGAGTCTGGGTGGCGAGGGGAATCCGTGTTCTCTTTCTTTCAGTTCCTTTGCAAATAATGAAAGAGCTCAGTGTAAAAACAAAACTTTGCGAGCTCTGGATGTATTCAGTTCGGCTGAATTTTCAGTGTGTCCTTAATGGAAGGAAGGAGGAGGAACGGATACAGATGGGCCAACTTGCAGAGTTGAGGCCAGCTTGGCAGCAGCATTAGCCCTTAAGGGACACTGTTAAGTGGCCGTCTGCTTTGTTCCCAGGCCCCTGTCTTCCACTCCTGTCCCTGATGATGCGGGCACAGTTTGTTTAGTCACTGCTGGATGAAGGTAACCGTCGCTTTTGTGTGGGCAGGGCCCGTGGGCGCTCCAGCTTCCCTTTCTTCCTTGACAGACAGTCACACTTCATGCTCCTGGAAGCCATTTTCGGTGGCAGGGTTGGCAGGTTTCACCTCTGAGTTGGGATCCGGTGACTCACGACTCAACTGCTGAGGCTCAGATTTGGGCTTGGCCTCGCTCTGAAAAGTGCTTAAGAAAACCTTGTTAGTTCTCCTTGCAGAGGAATTGGGCCGGGAAGCCAGGAAGATGAGCGGGCGGCGCGCTAAGCGGGTGCTATCCACGCTGGAGGCCACGTGGGCGCGCAGGCGCTTCTGGTTGGCATGTGGCAACGTCAGCCGGCAGCGCAGCACCTGCCCGAACACGCTGCGGAACTGCTGCGAGGACACGTTGTACAACAGCGGGTTGACGACCGAGCTCAGGTAGAAGAAGGTGTCCGAGAATGGGAGGAGGATCATGTACGCCTGGAAGTAGGACTTGGTCCAGTCGTGCTTGGGTTTGGCCGCAGCCATGATCCTCCGAACCTGGTTAGGCATCCAGCACACGGCCAGCGTCACAACGATCAGCCCTGAGCAGGCAGGAGAGGGGAGAGAGAGAGAAAAAAACAGTCATAAGCCCAGCAACAAAAAGATACCCATAAAATACTGAGCCCCTCAGTTCTGTGCTTACTGGCCAGGAAATGGTACCAAATTTTCAAGTTGGGCTTGCTTGATGGCTTTTTTTTGCCACTAGCCAAAAAACAAATTTAACACTGTTTCAAGGCCAGGGGCGTTGACTGTGTTAAAGACCATTAAATGCTTTAGACAATTTATTTATACCTGTTGCTGCCTGTTAATTTAAAAAAATGTTTTTGTTGTTTGTGTACCCAGAAAGCATTTTATGTAGTCCACAAGTCTGGTTTTGGCCTTTAAGGAATAGATGGATACAGTATAACCACATCAGATGAAACAATATTTGTACTTTAAAGAATGTTTGTTTGTCTAGAGACAACCCAATGATTATTTTCAAGACAAAGGGCAGTGGCAGCCCTTTGATAACAAAGAAGTATATTTAGCGACACTAATTTTGCATTCAATTTCAGGGGAGGCAAAAATCAGGAGTAGCCTGTCACTGAGTGTGTGTTTTGGACATACATTTAGTAGGCGTGCACACCTGTAATTACAATGCTCACATCTGCAGCAGCACTTCCGTTTCTTTACAGGTGTTTTTAGATGTGTCATATATTTGAGCCTCCTGGGGGACAAAAGGTAATTAGCCAAAAACCATGGAAAATATAAAACTTCGAGTTCAGCTAGTAACTCTCTGGCTCACTGCCTTTGTGTCACTAAGCTGTACCGTCAGCAGCCCCGAAAAGATCAGGCTCTAAAAAGACACCCCTTAGTGGTCCCCCAGAGGATCAAAAGTTGCCTGCATGGACAGATGACTGCACGCCCACATATTTGCATTCTGAATCACGCAATCGCTGCTCCTTCTACAACCTCTTACAGAGAAAAAGATGCTGTGTACACCATAGACAACTGACCACAAATGTCATGAGTATTTATCCACAGTGACCAAAAAAGTAAATAAGAAAAGGAAGAGCAGGGATCTGCAGAGCATTTGCTGTCTTCTCTTGGGGACCCAAGACACCAGAATGTGAGTTTCTAAGCTGATATCTTAGAGCTGTGTTTTGGATTTTCAGAAATTCTTCCTCCCTCTCCTAAATTTACATAAGAAGAAAAGTTCATTCACATTTTCAAACCCTCTGATTCTCTAGGAAGCCACAGGTAAGTGATGGTTGGCAACGACCCCTCCTGTCTCTGATCAATGGTAAATATTTCATTAATAAATGCTCCAGGAAAAGCAGCCATGTTTATCCATCCAGGGTTGGCCCTCCCGCACACACTCGCCTAAGCATCCCTTGCCTGGGGTGGCAGAGGGGGCCCTAGTTATGTTCTCTGGCACTGAAATCACCCAGTTCTCCCAACAACAAATCCTCCAAAAATCCCAGCTGTCAGCAAAGAAGACCCCTGAAACCTGCTCCGCTGTTAAATTTCCAAACAGGTTTGACAGGTTTCTCGGGTCAAACCTCAGCCCACACTTGAAACACAAACCAATTTGCTTATTTCTTTCCTTTCCTACCCTCAGAACACTCAGTAAATCTAAAAATAAAACAGGCAAAGTAACATATTGATCTGATGAAAGGCAAAAAAAAAAAATCACCTTAAGAGTACAGGCTGAAGCACCTAGTTACAGCTGCTAGATGGGAACAAAAATCAACCTTGTTCTGATTGATGACCAAAAAAAAAAAAAACCACCTGCATAGGAAAATCGGGGACTCTTAAGAGGCACGGGTGTGTCCAGTGTCCAGCCACCACTGCTATTCCAAGTGTGTTCTTAAGTTATTTCTCCTTGTTTTTCATCTCATGTGGCGCTGGCTGAAAGGTTCGTCTTGTTAATTGTGAAGGACTCAGGTAACTCACCCAGCGAAACAAATAACATATCGTCACAAAGTTTTCTTTTTCTCTTCCTTGCCGCTGAATTTCAGAGAACAAGTAACAAGCATCTTCATCTAAGGACTTATTTCTTAGAATGTGGAAACTGAGCACAGGGTTTTAGACGTGTGCCATGCTCACCGTGGGAGGTCGTGCTTGCAGGTGCCAGAATCTAGAAAGGCAGCGAGAACCACCTTGTACTCACCATGGTTGAACACAGCACAGCTTCTAAAGCCGACGAAAGCAAGGCAAGGAGAAAGAAAAGGCAGCAGTGTGGGGCAAAAGAGAGGAGTTACACGATTGTTCTTCTCCTGTCCTGTTCTCTTCATCTCTTGGTTACATGACCCTTATTCTCCCATTACCCACACCCCCTTTGCCTGGAGTCGCTCATCCTTTGATTGACCATCCCATCAAAAGCAGCAGAGTTCCATAAAAGGCAAGACCCAGCATCCCCGGTAGGAGGCATCCAGACAAGGGCCGATGAAGGCTTGTGGCTGGTGTATAGTTTTAGCCAGGATAGAATTCTTGCTCTGAACAGCTGAAGTAAATAAGTAGGAGGTACCTTAGTCTGAACAAGTAAGAAGATGGGGAACCAGACGAGAGATTTTTTTCAATGATGAGAAAAAGAAGGCAAAGGTTAGCCTTCTGGGTGTAGAAGTCAATAGATGTATAGACATAAAAAAAATACAAATTTGGGGAAGAAGTGAAACAAGGAACTGAGTTGAAAGGGTCAGGGATTAAAAGAGGAGGCACTGGACGGGTCCTGAGATGTAAGAAAGAACCATGCCAATTGCTGATTGCGTTTTCCCTATGTTAGTTCAGTGATAAGTGCTCTCTGCTAATTTCCCATGCATTTCTCACAACAACCTGCTGAGATCAAAACTGTTATTATCTTAATTTTCTAGATGAGGAAGTTGAGGCTCAGAGGTTAGTTACCCAAGGGCTAGCTGTGTAGCCAAGACACATGCTTGCTGGACTCCAAAATCCACAAAAGCTAAATATATATTTTTTTCTCCAAGACAGTATTGTCTCTCACGTTGTCAATTTGAAAAATAAAACACAAGCAAGAAAGTAAACATGAGCCATAACCCCACCATACATAATAGGTATTAAACAGCACTGTCCACTAGAAATACAAGCCACATATGTAATTTTAAAATCTCAACCACATTCAAAAAGTAAGAGATAGGTGAAATCAATTTTAATGATTTTAATCCAATATGCCCCAGATATCATTTCACCCCCGGTTTCAATGTGCAACGAATCAAAATATTCATGCGATGTTTTATATTTTCTTACTAAGTCTTTGAAACCCAGTGTGGCTTTTACAAAACACTAGCCCCCTCTGGCTAGTGGCTACGCCACAGGTTAAAGTAACCCTTCATAGACGCTCCCTAAAGCAGCAAGGCTCCCAATTTCCTTCCCCTCCCATTCCCCACTTCCCAGCCACACACCCAGAGAGTCCTGCCAAACCGAAGAAACCCTCACAGAATCTCCCACCTAGCCTGTATTTATCCTCTGAAGATTCTGACAATGCAACCAAGGTTGAATCTGGATCGTATTTCTGAATACACATTCTCCGCTATCGTGTAGACCAAGTCTATCCAGTCTTTTCACAGAAAGCCTTCCCTATAAGGGACTACAAGTTATTTAAAGCATAAATAATTCTGAAAACACACAATTTTATCTTGCATTCCTCATTCTAAGCCTTGCCTGGAATAACAGATCGTGCCACATACCTGCCAGGGCTGCTAGAATATACTTCCCCATCTTTGCTCTTGTGCTTTGAAAGATGATTCTGTGCTAGGAAAATGGAGCACTGGGTGCCCAGGTACAGTCAATGGTCAGCGTGAGGTGTGTGCCCATGGACAATGTAACAGCGGTTAGCCTCGGTGGTGTCAGGAGTCAAACTAGCCCCCTTATAAAATTGTCATTTTATAATAACAAGTGAATTGCTCATTTCTACATTTGCAAACAAAGTTCATTATTTTAGATGACACATTGCTGAGAATAAATACCATGTCCAACAGTGACTTTTTATTCTGGCTGTTTCACAACTGGTTCAGCTCCAGTCCCAGCTACTCTGTAGCTGAGACAAAGCTTTAAAGTTTTATTCACGCCTTAATAGACCATATTAAAGATATGACTAAATTTACGTCGGGCTGCAATCAATTTGGACTTGTATATTACATTTGGAAAAATCGCTAATGCTTTGGTCTGTGTGGTGTAGTCTGTAGCCCGCAGGTAAATGACTTCAGTGTGAACTTGAATGAAGATCAGTGAACTGAACTCAGTCACGTAAAGCAGGTAAACCGTTTTAAGTGAAACTGTTGATAGATGTGTATGGTACTGCCCACAGCCGTGCACTCTGGGTTAAGAAATACCTTCGCACCTTGCCTGTTTTTCCACATAAAGTGTTTCCATTTTTCCTCCTTGATCACTGCACTAAAATGACAAGAGCCATTAGGCAGTGACACAGATTTATTCTCAGCAGAGTACCATTTAAAAAACAGAAGTAATGCAGATGTCCAACAGCGTCCTGCACTGAAGCCTGATATTTCCACAGCATTCAAGTCAGCCTGCTTGGTTTAGTCTTCGGAAGTGCGTTAAGCTGTGCCGCCTGGGATGTAGCGGCATCACACATCCGACATCGTGCTCTGTTTTCTCCCCTCCAGTCTTTAAAGTGAAGGTAACTATTTGCGAGTCCCCCAGAAATGACGCACAGTCCTCAGAAAACGGGACAACAGGAAGAGAACTCCCTTGTCCTACGAGGGTCAGAACTGAGGCTACGTGATTTGCTCAAGATCTCACAGGTCACGGGGGCAGGACCACTGCTCAGAACGCTGGGTTCCACCCGAAATTGACCAAAAAGCCTTTCATTATTTTTAAAGGTAGTGGGATGGTTTTGTCTTCCACTTTTTGGCTCAAGGGCTAACCGTTCACAGCATGGAATTCAATGAGGGGCAGGTCCCTGTCAGACCCCAGCTAAAGTCAGCACAACACCTCGAGACACTGGATTCCGTTTTAGAACCAGGTCCCTCAAGAACAGGCACATGACAAAGCTCTGGAGCACACATATTCCCCCCAGAGGAAGCTGAAGTTCTCCCAGAGGAGCTGACGAATGTTTGGAAAACAAAATGTGATTCAAGGTCATGACCTGATGAACAAGTCTTAAGGACACCATTTATCCACCCAATCTGTCCGTCCATCCATTTGCCTATCTGCGTCTATCGGTCCATCCGTCTGCCCATCCGTCTACCTTACATAAGCACCTGCTACAAAAGAATATTTAGCTCGTGCTAAGCAGAAAAGATCTGGATATTTGATCCTTCCTCAAGTGAAGTTATTTTGTTTGCTTTTAAAGAAATCACAAAGATTTACTTTTCCACCTGTCAGAGTCCCGTTTCAATGAATCACGGAAGCCTCGATTTAGGATTTCAGTGATTAGCAGAGCTCTCCATCTCTTCCTGCCCCAATATTCCAATTTCTCTCTAACCCCAACCGCGGTGAGCAGGAGTTAGAGCCCCTGTCCAAGGCACTGATGATAAAACGCTGAGAAGGCTGAGGCAGCCACAGCCTGGTGACTCTTTGCAAAGGGCCATGACAGCAATCTGTACAGAACATTACAGCAGCAATGAGCAGGGCTGGCTGACCTTCCCACAGGTGCAAACACTCCGAAAATTAAAGGAGGGGGCCTTCCCTGGCGGTCCAGTGGTTAAGACTTCACCTTCTAATGCAGCGGGTGCGGGTTCGATCCCTGGTCAGGGAGCTAAGACCCCCCACATGCCTCGGGGCCAAAAAAACTGAAACAAAATAGCAGCAATATTGTAACAAATCCAATAAAGACTTTAAAAATGGTCCACATCAAAAAAAAAATCTTTAAAAAAAAAATTAAAGGAGAGTAAGAGTTAGTTTGCCTGGAAAATGGCAGCCAGGCCGAGACACAGCACGAACAGGGGATGGAGGAATGCAAGGGCCGCTCCTTTCTGAGAGCTGCAAGGCTCAGTGTGGCCCGAACAAAGGGCTGGGTGGAGCTGGTGGGAATGGAGGCCAGCGAGAAAGCACTGCATCAGTTTGTGGGCAACAAATTAACTTGCATATAGCAGTGTGCAGCACACCTGCTTGTCAACGGACGTTTAGAATCACAGTTGCCGGTGGGAAGTAAACATACGGTTGGTTGAATGAAGAGCCAGGAAGAGGCAAACGCATCCAATCAAGGTTTTAGCGCTTTCTTGAGTTCCGTCGTCGTGTTTGCCAACCTGCTCTTGCCAGCCAGCTGACACTGACTCACGCGCTGACTTCGACCTGAGGAGCCCAAATCAGCGCAAACCGTGGTTTAGTCTCTCACCTCTGAGACAGCGGTTCTCAAAGCGGGGGTTCGCGGAACAGCAGCATCAGTACTACCTGGGAACGTGGGAGAAATGCACAACCCAGACCCGCTGCATCAGAGACTTGCGGGTGGGACCCCTGGGGTTCACAAGGCCACTGGTTGGTGCTGATACTCAAATTTGAGAACCGCTGGTCTAAGAGAAGCACAGATGGAGGTGGAGCCTGGATCGGTGGGCGTTGGTGTGGCCTCATCAGCACACCACACCCTGTCACGGGCTTGCCTTTGAAGCATCACATTCGAAGGAGTGTAATACTGCTCTGACAGTAACTCTGAAACTGCCCCCACTGGCTCCTCGCATTTCTGAAGGCAGCCCTCCCTCTCTTCTCCTCTCCCTCTCTCCTCCCTCTCTCCACTTCCTTCCCCTTTCCTCTCCCTGCTCCCCTCTCCTGTCTTTTCCCCCCTCTTTCTTTACATGTGTCTCCAGTAAGGAAAGCAATGGCGCCTCTCCTTTCTCTGCACTGTTTCTTTCCCCCTTTCTCCTCTCCATCTTTTCCCAGGGTCACCATAACCAAGCCATATCCAATCTTGCTTACGTGGCCAGCACACACCACTTTCCTTTTTCTTCTTGGATGGCTTTGAGACCGTGGCTGGATCAGCCGCAGGCACGTTCCTTAATGGCTAACAGGTGGCTTCCTAGAAGGATGGCCACCACTCATTATTGCTAAGTTTGCCAGTGGAAAGTGAGGGGCTTTGGAAGCAGCACAGATGGGGTGTGAGGAACACAGGTGATGGCTGTGCACTGGACGTTCTCCCCCGGCTGAGAGCCACTCCATGTCCTATGTCCTCTGACCCTGCCAGGGCTTGCCTAGACGCCTTGTGGTCCCTTTTTCCATACCCCCATCCGCTTAGGGACCTTCATTTAAAACTCTGATCTGCCCCCTTGTTCTCTTTCCTATTGAGAAATATTCTTTAGGAGAAGGTAGGAGAGCTGTTGGGATTTGGTTTTCAGAGAAGGGTGCAGGTCACAGCTTTAAAAGGATGTAAAGGCCACAGATGGCTGCTTCTGTCCATGAGGACAGATGGTCTGATGTCCCATCCCTGCCCCAGCTATTTGACAGAGCCCAGGAAAGGCGGGTCCCCCCAGTGTGGCTCCATCCACCAGAGACCCAGATTCCAGGTGGCCTGCAATTGGCTAAAAGCATGACATCCATCCCATTCTGCTCTATAAACTTCAGTACAAGAAGAAAAATTATACATCACTACAACAATACATATATTTCTAAATCAAGCCCTCCTGTCTGGGAGCTGTAGGACACCCCCTTGCACTCAAGCAGCATTTAGGGTCGTCATTGTGGTTTAGTACCTCTGTTCCTTTGCCTTTATGAATGCATGGTAAATGGTCAACTGAAAACTGTTAAATAAATATTTTTCTATGTGGATCTCAACCATATTAGCTGTGTGCCTTTCTATACAGTCTGTTCTGAATCAGAGGACAGTGATGTCCCTGTGTCTGGGGTAGCTACAAAAGCCTGTAGCTATGTCTCAGCAGACAAGTGAAGCCGAATGCTTCTTCCCTAGTAACGCACAGCCCAGGTGTGGGTGGTGGTAACGGGGACTGTGGTGCCCTCCAAGCCTGCGGGGGAAGCGACAGACCGTGTGATGACAGGGCCATCCTCTCCAGGGATCAACTCACGCCACCCCCGGTGATGGCCGTGCCACTTATAAACACTGCTTCATGGCTGAAAGCCTGCAGTTTCTAAGAGAATTTAGCTCCCTGAAAATGGTAGAGAATTAAAACCCCAGAATGCAAGCACTGGGAAAAAAAAAAAAAAAAAAAAAAACCTCAGAGATGAGTCTACCGGTGGGCCAGCAGAAGCCTCAGAGAAGCAGGAAGAGGTGCCCAAATTCACACAGCCCAGGAGTCCACATATAGGGCCTCCCAGCCTTACGGTGTTTGCACGGGTCACGACCTCCCCCCGGAGCCCAACGAAACCAAGCAGCTCTTGGATGAAGCAGGGCTCAGCCAAGCCCACGCAGCAGAGGCAACACGGGCATTTCAGGAGCGCAGAGAGGCGCCAGCGCGCCTGTGGGTCCCGGTTCCTGCTGGAGGCCCCTCTGTGTCGTGGGACCGGGACCCTGGGAGAAGCAGCACTGGGTGCTTGTGACCGAGGCAGGCCCGGGCGGGGCGAGCAGCCGTCCCCTCTGTCCTTGCCGGCCCCCAGGCCCCCGCGCGTGCTGGCCACTCGGCCTGAACCACAGCTTCATCGTCCTCTGCTCTTCCTTCTCTGTCCCTTGCTCTCTCCTCCTCTCACGCCACTGCCGTGCTCAGTCCAGCCCTTATTCTACAAGTGTCCGCAAAGTGTCACCGCCTCCAGGAAGCCTTCCTTGTCTCCACAAGGCTCTATCAGGTTCCCTGCTATGAGATCACCAGCACCTTTACCTCCTGCCCGTCATTAGAACACTGTCGTGTAAAGTAGACCATAAACACTCCATGAGGTCAGGAGGGTCCATCTTCACTGTCACATCCTCAGCACGTAACAGAACATCTTTACATAGTAATTGCTCAATAAAACATCTGCAGGAGGGAGAAGGGGTGTTGGAGGTCAGGTGAGGGGCTGGATATCCAGAGAGCATTTCACTTGCATTCACCTCATGTATATAGGATCCATTTGAAGCCAGCTTCCCCCTCCAGAGGGGTCAGTACACTGAGCCTACTGACACAGGACCCAGTGCCTACATGACTGCCATCCCCATCCTGAGGAAAAGAGAGAGTGGGACTTGAAAGAAGGAATCACCTTTCATTCAAGCACAGCCAGAACCCGCAGGTCCAAGAAGGGGGTCCAGACAGGGGTTAGGAGTCCTGGGTCTGACAAATGCCTTCAGACGCCAGCAGCTTTAGCCTCCCAGTCCACGCACTACTATCCCAGCCCTGTATTCTCTGAGCTATAAACCCGTTTCTTCTCCTGTTTCTCTCCAAGACGGCCTCATGGGGTACACAGCATAGGGGAGGATCAACGGGTGAAACAGAACATAGAAAAGACACAATTAGCAAAGACACATGTTGGAGGACATTCACTGGCCCCCAAATCCTCACTTCAGAGATCCCCTAAATCACGGTCCCCCATGAAGATGCTACAAGTCTTTATCAGAGAGCTGCAGCCCCCAAACCCAAAGCATAAGGGTTGGGGTCTGAACCAAAGGGCGAAACTCATAGAGAGATGAAGAGGAATCACCCAGAAGAGCAACTGGTCAAGGCGGTGGGAGACTATTTCTCTGTTATATACTATGTGGCCTCAGGAGAATGAACTCCTGCAGGTATGACCCTAAATCCACCCGGGAACAACTTGGTTGTAGAGGAAGAGGGTTTGGGGAGAGAAGAACATGAAGATGTTTCACTTCCCAGATCAACTCCCCTCCCACTCTATGCCTATGATACCTTTTCCAGTGACATACATCCTAGCACCAGCACCTTTGTCTCCTCCTGACCTAGGCAACTCTGCCCACCATTGGATGCTCAGACTTTATCTCTAGAGCTCAGGCTTCTTATATGCAAAAATGGAGATTAGGGCTTCCCTGGTGGCGCAGTGGTTAAGGGTCCGCCTGCCGATGCAGGGGATGCGGGTTCGTGCCCCGGTCCGGGAAGATCCCACATGCCGCGGAGCGGCTGGGCCCGTGAGCCATGGCCGCTGAGCCTGTGCGTCCGGAGCCTGTGCTCCGCAACGGGAGAGGCCACAACAGTGAGGGGCCCGCGTACCACGAAAAAAACAAAAAAAAACAAAAACAAACAAACAAAAAAAATGGAGATTACAACAGCTGCTGGGATGGTGAGATGAGATAATGGACATAACGTGCTAAGTACAATGCCTGGCACCAGATAAGGGCTTATTGTTAGTTGTGACTTACCAGGACCTCTCTGATCACCTCCCATCTCCACCGCCATGACCATGACCTCCACCTGTGCCACCATTACCATCTCTGGCACCATGGATACCATCCTCACCAGCTCCGTCTCCCCTTCCACCACCATGATCACCACCACCACCTTACCACCACCATTCTCACTGCCACCAAGATAGCTCCCAGAGGTCAGAAAGCCAGAAGGCTGCCTAGAACCACAAGATGTCAGACACCTTCCAACCCTCAACTCACAGATAAGGCCCAGAAAAATTCTGTGACTTTACTAGGGTTTTCCTGCTCGTCAGTAGCAGACAGAGGACCAAGACTTAGATCTCCTCATTTCCGGGCCAAACTTCTTTCCACTACCTGGAAACGGGGCTCCCGCCACTCTGCCCTGAAGCCCTGACTCCTTTATCCCTCCTTCAACACACACATATAGGTTTTGAAGGGTTCAAGGAGCTAGAGAAGCAAGGAGTGGAGACTGTAATAAAGAAGGAAATTGATAGAAGGTAGCACTGTAAGAAGAAGGAAAAATTCCAAATTCCAGTGCCCACAGCATGTCTGCACATGTCCCAGTATAGGTGCAGACTGAGCTATGGGACTACCCCACTGGGATCTGGAGCCACACAGACCTCGGTTTGAATCTCAGCCCTGCTATTTGCCAGCTTTGTGCCCATGGGCTTATATCTCTGTGATATGGATAAAATAGTAGTATCTGCTTCGAGGAATTATTGTAAGAAAAGCTAAAGGAGATACATGCATACAAAGCACAGAGCCTAGCAATGGCCAGTGAAGGGCCACTCATACTACTTACGATACAATCCAATCAGCTGCCCAGGGTGGAGGTAATACCCGCTCAAGTTAACGCAGTGCGTGGATTTCAGACACTCTTCTATGCACTTAACGTACACTCACTTATTTAAACCGTACAAAAAGCCCCTACTGAATTTCACTGCTATTACACAGATAAGAAAGGTCAAGTATGAATAGATGAAATGACCTGCCTAAACTCACACAGCTGATGAGGGCAAGGCCAGAGCTTAGAGAGACCTAGGCGGCCTGGTCCAGAGTCGATGCTGCTGAACACGCTGCCCCAGCAGCCTGCCCTCAGCTGGGGTCCTTCGGGAGGATTGAAGATCAAATGCTTTCTGAATCCCAAATTCAAATTAGGGTATTCCAATGCAAATTTCTTCTTTTTAGGTGTCCTGGTAAAAAACTGTCAAGAAATAAAAACCCCCTCTAACACACTCTATGACAAGGAAAGGTATCACCTTGAAAGGGCCTCTTTTCATGTAAAGTGATCACAATAGACTTTCCTGTTACTGTACCAGAAGCTTGATGGAATTCAAAGAAGCGAACTACCTTTGAACAGGAGTCTGGCAGGCTAGACTCCTGCAGAATGTCTGCTTTTGACTGGATTCATTTGATGGAAAGCAATAATCTGTGCCCCATCCCCACTCCCATGCACAGGAAGAGTTCGGGGAACAATACTTTCCTATGAAAATTCATTTAATTTCGGCACTGAAGACTGTTCTCACTCATCACAGGCTGCTCTCCCCCTCCCCATAAATACCATCTAGAATTTAGCTTCAAAGTAAATTAGATAATGAGTTCAGCTCCCCTTTATCTGCTCACATCATGTAAGTTAGCAATGAAATTCCTGGAACAACCTATAACCAAATGCCAGAACAGGAGGCAAAAAAATGAATTCAGCTGATGGGAGAGATATCAAAAGAGGTTCACGAAGAATCCAGGCTTATATTGGTGTTTTATTTAAAGCTGGGGGTCTCAAGTGAAATCCAAAAAGCTCTCAGGAGAGTTGAGGAGAGGGTGTCAGGCTTCTAAGACAGGGTTTTGTATCAAGAATGATCGGATGACGATGCCTTCCTGTTAATGATTTGAAAATGAAATTACTGCAGCATGACCTGATAAGAATAAATCCTTCCTGGTGGGCTTTCTTTTCAGAGGGGCAAAAAGAACTCTGAGGAAATCGTCTTGCAGATTTGGGAACCTTAAGTATCCTCTCTCCTATCCAAGTGCAGCAGAAGTTGTCAACGATGTGCATTATTATTCATATTTAGTAAATCCAGTCCTGTCCAACAATAACATCCTGCTTTAATCTTTAAAGCTATTCTGCATCTGTTACCTCACTTGCTGTCTCCCCAACCTGATGACCACATGGCAGTGTAACAGGGAAGAACAAATCTGACTCCATATTGGATCTGTTTCTTTTACTTCCACCTTGGTATTCTATTGCTTTTGCTACAAGTTAAGAATCTTGCCTACAGCCTGAAATAGACAAGATGGCCCATCCTCAAGGCTCTGACCTTTAAAGGTGTAACACTTTTCCATTCATATAAAGATAAAACGTTGCAGAACAGAGAATAACATCTGTCTTGTTGGAAGTTTACAGAAACATCCTGACCTGACCTTCGCAGACAGCTGCAAGAACAAAGGATCCCCTCACCAAGACGTTTGCAACAACGAGCCACATGCCTCCAACTTTTAGTAGAAAAGAAGCCTGAATTCTAACCCAGGCAAGACGGTTCTTTGGGACACTAGTCCACCACCTTCTTGGTCGTCTGGCTTCCCAAATAAAGTCACTACTCCTTGCCCTGACAACTCGTCTCTCGATGCAGTGGCCTGTCATGTGGTGAGTGGTACGAGCTTGGACTCAGTGACAGCACGGCGCCTCTGGGCTCTGTCCTGGCTCTATACCCATCTCACCCCCCCTCTCTGGATACCACCTCCCTGCCTCTGACGTGAACTACCACACCTGGGGATATGCAGGTCCCAAATCAACATCGCCAGCTTCAGGAGGCATCCACAGCCAGCCCCCAGCTCAAGGTCATGGCTTGGAGAGCTCACCTGCACCTATACTGGGACACGCCCACACTGAAGTAATGACCGACCACCAGCCGAAACCTGCTCTCCCTCCTCCGCTCCCGATTTTCATAAACTCTGCCGCCATTCACTGAGATGTTTCTAGCTGGAAACCTGCACGTCATCCTGTTCTGCGTCCTCCCCATCACTCCCAAATCCAATCCATCTCTGAGCCTGTCACCTTTCCCTCCCCCATCTGTCCCCGTCTCGCCACCTCCGCTGTAAGATCCCTACTGGGGCTGCGCTGATCTCATGCCTGGACGAGGCAGAAGCTCACTGACTGGTTTGGTTCGAAATCACTCCTGCCCCAGTCACTCTCCAAACAAGCCAGGATCATCTCGTTACGTTGAAAAGTTCATGTCACCCCCTTGATTAAAACCTTTCAATGGCTTATGATGGAAACCTCAGAATAACTGAAACCTTAGAATAAAGTTCCCAATCTTTAACAAGTCCTATAGGATCTGCCCTAACTTGCCTGTACCCTGTGTGCTGTGTCTGCTTCCAACACCTCACCCTTTCTCATTTCCTGGAGCCAGCCAACCCCCTCCTGCCTCGGGGCTCTTATCCAGCCAGGCTCCCTTCTCACCTCACCTTGCTTATTCTTGTCCATTGTTCAGTTCTCTGCTGAAAGACCACTTCCTGCAAGAAGCCATCCAAGACCTCACGTCTGAGCCCCCTGTTATAAGCTCCCATCACCCCATGCTTCTTGGCTGCACACTGTACGTTTGGACCTATTTAACTTGGAACATGTGTCTTTCATGCCAGTCTTCTCAGCCATGGGAGCTCCATGGGGTTCAGGGCTGCATCCGTCCTGTTCTACATCCGCAGTGCCTGGCACAGCATCTGACACATGGTAGGTGCACAATACACGTGGGAGGACCTGCCAATATGATGCTCTAGCCATATAGTGAGGTAGGTGGGATGGGTGCTGCTGGCCCTATTCTTACAGATGAAGAAGGTGACATGCATTACACTGAACCTATTTGGTTCAGGTTACAAAGAAAATGAGTGGAAGACAGAAAGCCTAAAACCTGGGATCTTCTAATCGAGGATGTTCACAAATTCAAGTACATCACCCCCATCACACATCTCCACGTCTGTAACCCAGAAATCCAATCCTACACCCTCTCCCAGAGTTCAGCCGAGAGGGAGGCAAGCATGGGACGTCCCAGAATGGGGTGAAGACTTTCACCCAACCTTCGTCTTGAGGAAACAGCGTAACTATGACCAATGTAGTCAAATCACAGAAACATGGGCTTTCAGATCTAGAAGGACCTCAGAGATGACAGATGATTGTGCTTATAAAATGAGGAGTTGTCTTAGGTTTCTGAGCCCCTTTCCAGTAACAAAACCCTGGTTATTTGACTTCCCTGTACTCCAGGATCCTCCTGCAAAAATTATGGGATATGGGGCTTCCCTGGTGGCGCAGTGGTTGGGAATCCACCTGCCGATGCAGGGGACGCGGGTTCGTGCCCCAGTCTGGGAGGATGCCGCAGAGCGGCTGGGCCCATGAGGCATGGCTGCTGAGCCTGCACATCCGGAGCCTATGCTCCACAACGGGAGAGGCCACAACAGTGAGAGGCCCGCGTACCACAAAAAAAAAAAAAAAAAAAAAAAGTTTAATAACGAAAAAATTATGGGATATGAATCACATTTTACAAGGATATTGTATAAATTAAATTAGACACTATACTTACACTTTTTAGTATTTCCAGGTTTACAAATTCAAGAGATTATAATTATTCCCTTATGTAAAGTCCCCAGTGATGCCTAAGTGCCTTCACCTCTTGCTCTCAGAGTATGGTCCATTGCATCCCCCTGAGAGCATGCTAAAAATCCAGACTCTCATGCCCTACCCCAGAACCGCTAGTCAGAATCTGCATTTGAACAAGATGCCCAGTTAATGTTTGATCTACATTCCAGTGGCCTAACTTCTCAGCATCACATCCAGGCCCTTCTCCACCTATCTGCTGTCCTCCACCATTCACTTCCTGAGCCCCAGGCTCTTCCAGATGACTACATTTCCAGGACCTACCAGGTCTCTGCCCAAGACGGATTCTAAGAAACTCCCGGAATTTACCTGCTCAAGTATTCTCTCCTCTGGGAAGGGCTCCCTGACCATTCAAAGAAAAGGAATCTTCCCAGACCTCATCCGTGCTTCCATGACAGCTGAACCACACCAATGTAACTATGAATTTCCATGTCTGGCTCACTAAGAGAACCTGGAGAAGCAAAGCCCATGTCCCAGCCAACAACTTATGCCCAGTACAGCACAGTAAGGCCAAAACTTGCTCACTGGATGTATGAAAAAAAAAATTAATTCCATCAAAACATGTACCAAAGTCCCATCCTGTATTTCCAACTAAACGGGAATCCCACTGCACTGATACATATAAATACATTACACACACACACACCCCCCCCACATACACATCATTTTATTGCTTAGGATAATGGTACCTTAAAAATAATTTTGGACTTACACGAGAAAAATCAGAGACCACCTTCCCAACCCCACCCCAGAAAGATGTGCAAAGAACAGAGTGGCTTCAGGTTGTTCTAGAACCAGGATACAGACAGGGCAGGAAGGCAGTGGGGACAGCCCCATTTTCCCCGAGGCAGGCTACCTCCTGGCCTTGAATGGGTGAGGAACAGGACTCTTCCTCCCTCCTGCCAGAGCTCTGCCTGGTGTCACACTAGAATCTGCAGGTCTCTCAGGTTTGAAGTGACAACAAATCTAGGAAAGGATGGAGAAAATTGCAGGAGACTGAAGAGCCTCTTCACACAAATAGTCCCCACCCAGGAAAGGCAGGCTGGGATGCAGAAGGCAGCAAAAGCCTCTGGGCATCAGCTCTGGAAACTCTGGAACCCCTCGAAGGATAAATGCTTCCCAGAACAAGGCTCTACTCGGGGCAGCCACTGGCAGGAGTAAGGTCCAGGTGGCGGGTGGGGAGAGGACAGGCTGCAAGATGCATCGAAGGCGGGGAAGAGAAACAAAGCACTAGAAGGATGGGAGGCACGGGGAATCAGCTTGGCCTGGTGCATCCTGGGACTGAGCACCATCAGGAGAGCCACCTTAGGATGCGTCCATCTAGCCCAGACCCGGCTTCGCCAGGCACCCGTCTTCACACGATCGCAGATCATCACACTTGGCTTTGGAGCACCTAACAGAGTTGTCCAACCCCACCTACTACAGATGAGGAAAGGGAGGTCCAGAGCCCGCAGGCGACTCCTTCAAGGCCCTCTGTCTGGCCAGCTCCAGGGAAAGAGAAAGACCGAAGCCAGGCCCCTTTCTCCTTTCCCACGGCCAAGGCTCTTCATTTCAACTGTTTATGAGTGAAGCCCAGGTTTAGAAGGCAGCCCTGTGTACGTGAGGGTGGTTTTAGGATCAGGACCCCAGGGCTGGGAACTGGCCTCTTCCACTGACTAGCAGTGTGACCCTAGCGAGCATGTTACTTCACATTCTTGCTATCATTTGATTTGATAGCAAAATTGGGAAATTAATATCTGCCTTATAGGATGATTGTGTAACCGAGCAGGACCCTATGGGGCCTTCCTGGGACAGACCCCTCCCCCATAGCCTCTGCTGTAGCTTCTCTCTGAAGTATCCAGATAATAGTATCTCATGTGTATTTCTTGAGTTTTTCAGATGCTAAAACCCACCGCCTAATGGGAGAAATTAACCACTTGATGATCATGAGCCGGAAGCCCCCAGACCTCCTGGCGCCTAAGGATTGATCATGTTATCCGCCCTGTTATCTCACCGTCAACCAATCAGAGAACTGAACTGATCACATGACCCTACGACACCCCTCCCTCACCTTGCCTTTAAAATTGCTTTGCTGAAACCCCGCGGGGAGTTCAAGGTTTTTGAGCGGGAGCCACCCGTCCTGTTCTCCTCGCAGGGCCCTGCAGTAAACCTTTCTCTGCCCCAAACGCCAACGTTTTGGTATTGTTTGGCCTCACTGTGCACTGGGCACGCGAACTTGCCTTCAGTAACAATTGGAATATAAAATGAGACTGTATGTCAATACTTGGCACACTGATACTCAATAAATGTTATTTCCCTTTCTCTCTGTTTCCTAGAATCCTGAGTTTGGGGGGAAAAACAAGGTAGTATCTCTGCCACCATCCTGCTTCAAGCCTAGTACTCTGCACACAGTTGCACTGGGGCCGCACTAACATTGTGGCAGGGTGTCCTGCAATTCTCACGCTATTTACCTGAAGACAGCATCAGATCCCACAGGCTAAGGTCTCAACCCTACAAAACTACTCCCCTAACCCCACTTCAGATGCCAGCCGCAAGCCCAGGTTGCCTTCCGACCAACCAGCTCTAAGATGTGAAGTTCCAACAACCCCTCCCTTGGGTTTGATTAATTTGCTGAGCGGCATGGACATCTATACACTACCAAACGTAAGGTAGATAGCTAGTGGGAAGCAGCCGCATAGCACAGGGAGATCAGCTCGGTGCTTTGTGACCACCTAGCGGGGTGGGATAGGGAGGGTGGGAGGGAGACGCAAAAGGGAGGGGATATGGGAACATATGTATATGTATAACTGATTAAATTTGTTATAAGGCAAAAAATTAAAAAAAAAAAGACTAAAAAAAAAAAATTTGCTAAAAAGCAACTAAGAGAATTCAGAGAAACATTTTACTTACTAGATGACCGGTTTATCATAAAAAGATATAACTCAGAACAGCCAGATAGAAACGATGCAGAGGGCAAGGCCTGGGGAACGGACAGTGTGGAGCTTCCTGGTTCTCTCTGGGGCACCACTCTCTCCAAACCTGCATGTGTTCACCAACCTGGAAGTGCTCCAGACACCTTATTTTGATCTTTTCTGGAGGCTTCCTTACATAGCTGTGATTGATTAAATTATTAGCCATTGATGACGGATCTCAGTCTCCAGTCTGCCTCCCTTTCCTCCCTGGAGATCTGGGGTGGGGCCGAAAGATCTAACCCTCTAATCACTGGTGGGTTCTCCAAGCAACTCGCCCCATCCAGTGGTCCCTCTCCAAAAGTCACCTCATGGACATAACGAAAGACACCTTGATTGCTCTCCTTACCGAGAAACTTTAAAGGTTTTAGAAGCTCTGTGCCAGACATGGGGATGAAGACCACATATATATTTCTTATTATAAATCACAATATCACAGGTGGTAAAGTAGCTCTCAGTTTTGGTGCGCGCCTAGAGTTGTTAACCCTCCCTTCCTCAGTAAAAGCACCCTGATAGTCCTTTGGGGAACCACTATCCCCAACAATCCCTGAGGTTCAGGTTGGGGATTGACCCCACTCTACATCCCCAAAAGTAGACAGATGCTGAAGGAGTGGGCAATCAGAGTCACAGGGGCCGGTTCAGTGATGGACACGGGACCCAGTCACGCCAACCAGACACAGTATTGGGATGTTTGCTGGAACCACCGGGAAAGAAATACTCTGTTGGTGTTGCCCAACCAAGAAAATAGAAATCTGCAAGCCTGTGACTATGACTGCGCCAGCATGGGAAAGCCTTCCCTGAAACTGATGTCAATGCAAAGGAAAGCAAAGCAAAGACATAGGAAGAGAGGGTAAAGGATTTCTGACACTGTTTGAGACTGGACCCTACCAGACCTGAAATAAGACCTACCCATGGACTATTTCAATTATATGAACTAACTCCTTCCTTCCTTCCTCACTTTCTTTCTTTCTCACTCTCTCTTTTCTTCTTAAGCCATCTTGAATACAGTTTTCTCTTACTTCCAACCATAACAATGCCAATTATATAAATCTCTTTAATTTAATGTGACCTGAGGAGGCAATTCTTCATTCTCCTAAGGGAACATCACTCAGTCTCTCAGGTATAAACTGAATCCCTCCTTCTGTAAATAAACATTTTCTTTTGCCCATCTGAAGTAAAAGAGAATAAGAGGATTAGTGGCTGCTTTCTACCACTCATACCACTGGAACTTTATCTACTCGAAGCTTGATGTCTCTCTTTTCTCTTTATTGACTAAAGCAATCCAATCCTTTCCTTTCATAGGAAATCTATGCTTATTTACTTGTTTCCTGTTACAAAAAAAACCCCAGCTACCCTTTCTCTTCCTTTATGCAAGGTATTTTTGGATGTAGAATTTAGAGTTGGAAGGAATATCGAGTACATAATCCAGTGGAGCCTTATTATTTGGCCAATGAGAAAACAGAGGGTGAATGTGGAGCCCAATGCCATCAATGGCAGAGTCTCTGACTTCAAGTCAGTGCAATTTCAACAGCTATCGATGCTTTGCAATGACCTTGCACACAATCAAAGCTATTTGTGGGTGGATTAAAATATCGAGTACTTATCACAGTGCCTTTTGAGAAAGCACTGCAGCCTTGGATTCTAGCCCCAGCGCTGCGCTCACCAGCTAGCTGTGTGACCTTGGGGATGTCATTTAACTATTCAAAATCTGATTTTTCATTTATAGATGTAGAGGTTGGACTAAGAGGATCATACAATGTCATAAGTTTAACGAACCTAAAGCAGATCATGGACCGAGAGAAAGCATTCCTACAAAACAACAAGATAAAGACAGATGATTTGGTCGGGGAAAAAAATGGGCAAACGACTTGAGCAGGAACTTCACAAAAGAGACTATCCAAATAGCCAAAAAACAAATTCAAAGACGTTCTACATCATGGTCTTCAGGGAAATGCAAATTGAAACTACAGTTAGATATAACCACATATTGAACAGAATGGCTAAAATAAAAATACACTGAGTGGGGAAAAACATGTGTAGGCAAGGATATGGAGCAACTGGAATGCTCAAACACTGCTGGTGGGACGTCAGCTGGCACAACTACTTCGAAAAACCATTCGGCAGTCTCCACTAAAGCTGCACATCTGTGTGCCCGATGACCCAGCAGATCCACTCCCAGGTATATGCCGAGAGAAATGCATATGATACATCCACCTAAAGACACGGACAAGGATGTTCATAGCAACCTTTCTAGAAGGGTCCCAAACTGGAAACAACGCAAAAGCTCATCAGTGGTAGAAAGTATAGATAAATAGGATATCTGCACAATGGGATACTATACACTGCATATAGCAGTGGGAATTTGCAGAATAAACCACACCCTGCAATATGGTTGCATCTCACAAACATAATGCTGAGTGAAGAAGGCAGACACAAATGATTACATGTTATATGCTTTTGTGTATACAAAGCAAAAAAAACAGGAAAGCAAATGCATGGTGTTAGAAGTCAGGATAATGGCTACCCTTAGGGGATAAGTACAAGGGGGAACACGGGAGGTGGGGAGGTACGGGTGATGCTCTATTTCTTAATCCAGTTATGCGAATGTGTTCAAGCTGTAAACATATAATATGTGTACTTTTCAGTATGCATGTTAGACTTAAACAAAAAGTTCAAAAATATTTTTTAAAAGTATTCCAGCATGGACAGTAAGTGTCATTCCCTTTTATGGGCTGAATGGTTCCCCTCACAAATTCATATATTGAAGCCCTACCCCAGTACGTCAGAATGTGACTGTATGTATTTGTAGATAAAGTCTTTAAAGTTAAATTAATTAAGTTAAAATGGGGTGATTAAAGTGGGCCCTAATCCAATGACCAGGTATCCTTATAAGAGGAAATTAGGATACAGATAACACAGATAGAGGGATGACCATGTGAGGACACAGTGAGGAGGTGGCCGTCTGCAAGCCAGGAAGAGAGGCCTCAGAAGAAACCAACCCTGCTGGCCTCTTGATCTTGGACTTCTGGTCCCCAGAACCATGAGAAGATAAATTTTGTTGTTTAAGTCACACAGTTGGTGGTATTTTGCTATGGCAGCCCTAGGAAACTAACTCAGCCACGCTAGATATTCTTGGCTTCCTCTTATGCTGGGCACTGAGATACAAATGAAGCGCTTTCCTGGGAGGCAGAAGAGGCTTGGGCTGCCATGGGTGGAGGAGAGGAAGAGGGTAAGGAGGGTGGGGAGAGTAGTCCTCTCTACCCCAGCATCACCTGCCAGGCTGCTTCTGGCTTTTCCATCATTCCAGAGCCTTCCCCAGCTAAAGAAAAAAGGAATAAGCCTCCTTCCTAAGGCAATTGTGTTGGTTTCCCATCTCAAAGCAATCACAACAGTCGGAGCTCTGGGATTTTTGCTTGAATAATCACAGAAGGTTTTAGAGCTGGAAGAGCCAACGGACATCATCCAACCTTCTCATTTTATAAACGAGGAAAGAAAGGTCTAGAGAAGTTACGAAGCTCATTCAAAGTCACACAGCAAGTGAGTGGCAAAGCCATGACTAAATCTGCACCCGCACCCCTGTATCCAGACCAGGGCTTGTGCAAGGAATCCTTATTGCCTTCCTCTCTTTGGAGAGCAGGTTGAGGAGGAGATGCAGAGAGCATAGTTCAGCATCCTTTAGAAGCTTGTACTTTATCCCCGCCTTTTGAAACAGTACCTACACCACCTTCATTGTCGCTCATGATCCACCCCCAACTCTCCCTTCTCCCATCACCTCTTCTTTACTCGACACCCTTCAGGATTTCCTGGAAGTGTCTGGAATTGAGAGTCCAGGGTGCTGGGTTCTTCCACCTGTGTGGCTTCAGGCAAGTCACTAAAAATCAGTGCTGAGGCTTTCTCGTCTGCCCAACAGGCACCGGCTCCCTCTGGATGGCTGGGCAAGGCTCCCCGAGGACCGTCCCAGAGACAGGCTGGGACCTGGGACCCTTTGCTGCAGTGCTTGCACCAGGACAAACATCTCCTCCAGCAGCAAAATACAAAGAAACTAAATGGGACTAAAAATAACTGTGTGCATGTACGGTTGGGGCAAATTATGGACAACAAGATACAAAAAGACCAAAAAAACCCAACTGCCGCTTCTGAAGAGCCAGGAGCAAAACCCGGGTGTTGGGTACTGCGCATGCCCCCTGCACGCAACACCACAGAGGGGTGGGCAGACCACCTAAGCCCCTCCTCTGGCCCGACCCCTGGACACACCCCTACCCTCACCCTATATAAGGATCCAGCTCGCCCCTCCTTCAGGAAGCGAGCAAGGGGACCTGTTACTTGTTCTCGCTCCCCTAAAGCCTTGCCTGAATTTCTCGTCTGGCCTCTAGTCCATTTCTATGGATGGGGAAAGGCCAAGAACGCTGGTCAGTATCGTGCCCAGGCCAGAAGTCCTCCCCGCTGCTCTCCTGGAGAACCGAGGGGCCAGAGAGCTCGTGCAGACTTGGGTGGAGCAGCGGCCGCCTCTATGCATCTTCCTTCCACCTCCAGCCTGACCTCCGTGATGGGACCCCTCTAACGCAGGCCCCCAGCACCCCATGGGAGGGCTGGAAACAGACAAGCCGCCTTCTTATTTAGGATGAGGGAGCCAAAAGGCTATGACTTGTCCAAGGCCCAGTCTGGAGCTTTATGAATTCAGTCCTCACAGTAACCTTGGAAGCTGGGTATCATTCAGTCCACACAATAAACAGAAAACATCGACATGTCCGAAGATGCGAGCTAGACGGGCTGGGCCAGGGTTTGATCCTGGGCCTCTCTGCCTCCACCATACTCGTCCGTCTGCTGCACCCCAACTGCCCCGATCTGTACCTCAAAATGGCAGCTTGGCAAGTATTAGGGTAGATGGGTCATGTGCCCAGGACGGCAGGGGATAAGAGACCTCTCGGGCACTGACTGTCTCACAAGCGAGCTGGCAGTGGTGATGGCGAAACAGCCTCCTTCGAATGACTCAATTAGAAAACAAAATAAAGCAGTGCTTATCACAAGTCGCAATGTGTGGCTGACCATCTCCGTCCGGTCTGCTCACGCCTTAGGTACCGACAGCTCTGGACACTGGCGCAGGGAGCTGTAAGCTCCAAGTCACAGACATCTACAGCCATGCCAATGACACCTTTCCTTCCCTGTTAACCTGCTTCTTGAAAGACCCTTTGGTAATGAGCTAAGGGAATTCACCCGAGCTCAGGGACCAGCTCTCAGCCGGCCAACTCCGAACACGAGGCAGGAACTTGGAAAGCTTCCAGAGACAGCTCAGAGAGGGGCTCTCGGGGCTGGGCTCAGGCCAGGTGAGCGCTGTGGCCAAAGGAAAACCACTGAAGCAGAAGGGATGCATAGTAGGCCTTTCTAGGTTTCCCTGGAGAGTGGACATATCAAAAATGCAAAAGCTATGGTTTGATGAGTTAAATAAGACCCACTGGTGACAGAGACAGAAAGAAAGAGAAAGAAAAGGGCTGAGGGGAAGTGTCTGGGTGTGGGCAAGTGAAGCAAACTTATTCCCAAGAGACACTGGAGGGTGGGCAGGGAAGATTCCAGGCAGGAGCAGGCACCAACCACCACCTGGCCCTTCCCTGTCTGGTGCAGAGGCACTGACCCCAATCCAGCAGGAAAACGAGGGGCTCTGAGCTCCACGGTCCCCCGCAAGAGGTGAGGCGTGGGCACTGCGGGGCGGTGTCTGCAGCAGGCCTGGAGGCAGTGTGGCCTCTGAGCTTCACCATCCCGGGAAATACAACGAACTGAGCGGGGAGAAGGGGGAGTGGGGACGGTGGGAGGAAGAGCCGGAGTGGGTAGCAGAGCACCCCCCCCCACAACCGAATGTCCCTTGCATGACTGTGTCATCAGCCAAAAGGCATTGGGAAACCCCGGCGCAGAGCATCAGCACCCATCCTGGGAAAACCTCCAACCCAAAGGGCCTACTCATCTGAGGCCTTACTGCCAACATCACAGGACCAGCTGTGTAGCGAGCTGGGGCCTCCGGGCTCAGGAGGGAACAGGTGATCTCGGGGGAGGGGTTCCCGCACAGGACAGCAGGCCACTTGCTCCCTAGCACCTGGGAAACTCTTGAGACATCTCCAGCTGGACAACTGGCCCCCGGGCACCAAGCGCTCAAGGGTTTCTAAGGACCAGAACGAGGCTGTGCCTGGCTCAGGAGGGCCCTGAGCAGTGCCCTGGCCAAAGGCCCCTGATATCCTCTCTAAGCAGCACTGTACGTATACGGCAGAGTCTAGAGCGAGCAGAACTGGTCCCTGCCCTAAAGGGATATGTGAACTCAACTAGGCAGCGGGACACAGTCAGCTGATGGCAGGGGTGAAGGGCCTTCGCATCTGAACAAGGGCTGAAATGACGAGGCACGATGCAGCCACTTAGTCAAAACACACCGGGGCCAGGCACCGCCTGCCCCAGTCCCTGTGCCGGCCGGGGCCATGGGACTCTGGCCTACGTAGAGGCTGAGTATGCGGAGCAGGACATCTTATGGACAGAGAGTGGCGGGATGGCAGGGCAAGGGTTCCAAGGGAACTGCAGGACGACAAGGCAGCCGTAGACTGCATTCACAGAGGGGAGAGGAGTGTGCCCCGTCCCTCCCCACCCACCAGGAAAGGCATCAGCCATGCAAGGGGGTCTTAAGAGCCCCTGGTCTCACTTGGGCAAGGGCTGGAGTCTGAAGGCTGTTGGGTGTTCAGGTGATTGAGCATCTGGGACACCTACAGTGACAGAGCTCGGACCTCTTCTCCCTCTGGCCTGTGCCTCCTCCGCCCTGCTTCCTTGACCTCTCTGTGCTTCATCTGTAAAATGGGGCTAACGTTGCCACCACAGGGTTCAGCCCCTGGATGCTGCAGGCAAGGAGGTCAGTTCCCCGTTCCCCGCTGGGACAGCGCTCAGAGGTGCCGAGGCCTGGAGACCTGCTCCAACTCACCGCGTCCGAGCGCATGAGCAGCCTGCTGCAGAGACACGCTCGCGCTTGCCCCAGTCTTTTACTGGCTTCCTCGGCCGTCCTGCCCAGTGCCTGAAACTGCCGCCACCGCGGCTGGCCGCTGAGGACACACGTGTCCCAATCCTGTTGCAAGGAGGCGCTGAGCCCTGTGTAGGAGATGGTCTGTGTGTGCCCCACAGTGACTTATTGTCTGGCTGAGTTGGCCTCAAGTTCATAAGAAAGTCTGCTGGGCTGCAGAACCCATGTCAGAAACCCAGCACGCCGGGAAAGTACACGGTGGGGTGCAGCAGCCAGCCTATCACAGCAGAGACACAAGTGGGACCACGCCCCGGGGGAACCTGGAGAGTGCAGCCGCCTACTCGGGGCGCTCCAGCCAGTGGGTGGCTGCTGTGCCCCTGTGGGATGCCCCTCTGGTTGCAACACCTGCAGGCTCCCGGGGAGCTCCGCGGGCGCTCTTAGCTGACCCTGCCCCGAATCAAAGAGACACGCGGGGCAGGGCCCCTTAACACCCACATACTGGTCCAGGGGCTGTTGGCGCTCTTGACCTCCCTCCCACCTTCTAAAGTTCCAGGGGACCTCAGCAGCGTGGGCAGACAGCCTGGCATTAAGTGAAGCCGGCTATTAAAGGCATTGCCAGGCCGGGAGAGGGTGATCCTAAAGACAGAGAGGAGATAAAGGTAGGGGAAGATGGAGTGGGGTGGCAGGCGATCCTAAAACCCAGACAGGCCCAGAGTCTGTGCCCCCAAAGCCCACAGCGGGCCCAGTATGCTTCTCAGGTAGGGAGGGTGCTCTGTGTGCCTCTGCCCTGGGGATGGTGCGTCCCCCTCCCAAGTTTCCCGCCCAGGCCAGCCCCCATCCTCCAGCGGCAGCCTCCATTTCCCTGGGTTCCTTAGCACCCACCAAGAACTGCCTGTGTACTCAACACTGCTTTCCTCTTTGTCCCCACTTAGCCATAATAGAAGCTGTGTTCTCAATCTATTGTCACATTTATGATCCAGAAAGCCCTCATTTCTTGCAATAATCTTAAGTGACAATTCAAGGCTTAAATGTACTTTAATGTTTTGTAATGCTTCTAAAGCAACATTTCGAAATTATAATACAGCCTCTGAAATTACGAGTCTGCGTGAAAGAGGGAAGGAACAACTGGAAAACGAATTGAAAATCCAGCAAATTGATCTAAGGCTGAAATGGTGAGGTTTAGTACGTTTCAGCGATGGGACTGGGAGAACGCCGGGGTGACCTCTGTCAGGTGCCACATGGCCTAGCTAGGGGAACAGACAGCTAACTTAAGGAATGCCTTCTTTTTTCACTTTCCTGATGAATCAAGGAGGAGAGAGCCAGAATCTTCTCACCTGGATTTTTCCAGGGTGGGAAAAGGAAGGGTATATTTAAAGGGAACCAACCGCCACCCCTGACCAAGGAAGAGAGTTTGAGAGAAGAAACACAGTAGGTAGTAGAGGGGGCGTGGGACAGCGTCAAACCAGAGAGAGCCTACTGCCGGCTTCCAGAGGTGCTTCTCTGTTAATTCCAACCGTTTTTCTTTTTCTTTCTTTTTTTTTTTTTTTTTTTTCGGTACGCGGGCCTCTCACTGTTGTGGGCTCTCCCGCTGCGGAGCACAGGCTCCGGACACGCAGGCTCAGCGGCCATGGCTCACGGGCCCAGCCGCTCCGCGGCATGTGGGATCTTCCCGGACCGGGGCACGAACCCGTGTCCCCTGCATCGGCAGGCGGACTCCCAACCACTGTGCCACCAGGGAAGCCCAATTCCAACCATTTTTGTCAGTGCTCACTCAGTGCCATTGTCTGATTTAGTCCCGGTGTTACTTCTAAGAACAGATGAGGACCCCGAGGCTCAGAGAGGTTAAGGGACTTGGGCACGTGCACAGAGAAAGCTGTGTGGCCTGGGTTTGAACTCAGGTTCAAGTTCAAAGCTTATACTCATATTTTACAGTAAAGAGAACCTGAACTTTTAGAAAGGATTTAAAAAGCGTTCATCAAAAGTAATAATAATAACTCAATGAACAAATGAAAAGATAAACTGGGGGAAATATTTCCTGTACATATAACAAACAAATGCTGAAATTACCCAATATAAAAAGAGGTCTTGGGCCTCCCTGGTGGCGCAGTGGTTGAGAGTCCGCCTGCCGATGCAGGGGATACGGGTTCGTGCCCCGGTCTGGGAGGATCCCATATGCCGCGGAGCGGCTGGGCCCGTGAGCCATGGCCGCTGAGCCTGTGCGTCCGGAGCCTGTGCTCCGCAACGGGAGAGGCCACAACAGTGAGAGGCCCGCGTACAGCAAAAAAAAAATAAATAAATAAAAAATAAAATAAAAAATAAAAAATAAATAAAAAAAAATAAAAAGAGGTCTTAAGAAATCAACAGAAAGGAACTTCCCTGGTGGCGCAGTGGTTGAGAGTCCGCCCGCCAATGCAGGGGACACAGGTTCAATCCCTGGTCCAGGAGGATCCCCAATGCCATGGAGCAACTAAGCCCGTGCACCACAACTACCGAGCCCATGCGCCACAACTACCGAGCCCGTGAGCCACAACTACTGAGGCCTGCGTGCCTAGAGCCCGTGCACAAGAGAAGCCACCGCAATGAGAAGCCCCCGCTTGCCACAACTAGAGAAAAGCCTGCGCACAGCAGTGAGGACCCAATGCAACCCAGTAAATAAATAAATAAATAACAAAAGAAACCAACAGAAAAAGATTAGCGGTGCAAAAGAAAGGTAGATAAAGGACGGCAATAGGCAAAATTAATGGCAATAAATATACCAAAAAATAATTAACTTTACCAACGTATGAAAAAAAATGTAAATCAGAACCACAATTAGATCTCATTTTTGCCCTTCACAATGGTTTGAAAGATTGGTATATACCATATTGGTAAGGTTCCAGTATGGAAGTGGGGTGGAGGCATTCCTATTCACTGTTCAAAGGGAAAATCTACTCAACTCCCTTGGAGGCAGCTGGGTGATATCCTCCAAAATCCAAAGGCACGTACTATTTTCCCCAGGAACTCCATCGCTAGGACTCTAAGCCATAAAAATACTTAGTCAAACGTACAAATATTTTAGTACAAGGAATTCTGCTGCCAGGAAAAATTCTTACAACCCAAATATCCAGCAACAGAAGATACTTAATAATTATGGTACATCCACCCATAGCTGTTAAACAAATGAGACAATTCTGTATGCACTGAAATGGACCCAAGATTACATTGCACTGTTAAGTAGAAAAAAAGGAACCCACAAAACATATGCATAGTTTGTGCTACTGGAAAAAAAAATCAAAGAAGTGTGTCTATGGATGGATGTGTTTCTGTGCATTTGTGTTCGTATAGAGAAACCTCTGGAAAAAGAGGCATCAGGTTCCACAGTGGACACCACGGGGCAACAGAACTGGGAGAGGAGAAGGGAGCTTCAGTTTCTACTTTATATACTCCTATGTGCTTTGATTCTTTAAAACAACTTTATGGGGAAAACCAGAATATTCTCTGGGAAGGTAGTAAAAGAAATCCTAGAATGATGCATGGTAGCATTGGAACGCTGCAGAAAAGCAGTGAAGATGCTCACTGTCTGCCCTCAAGGAGCTCGTACGGGATCAGAAATTGACTTGCATTCAGAGACAGACAATCCTACAACAGGAGATCCTACAAAACTGGAAGAATGAAGACCCATGGCCAGAGAGAACTATTTCATTCTGCAGAAGGCCGGGGGAAAGTGAAAAGCTGAAGAGGGTTTCTTAGAGAGGCGATACTCCCAATGGGCCTTGGGGAAGAAGTAGGATTTTGCTGGTTGAAAAGGAGGAAAAGGAAATCCAGGAGGGGAGGACAGGAACAGGCGCCGAGAGACTGCAGAGTGACATTGTATTGAGCGAAGGCACAGGGACACTGCAAATACCAGAGCGCTTAGACAGGCTCCATTATAGGGCAAGGATGCTGCCAGGTAGAGGGGAGGTGTGGAGCAGGATGCCTGGCATAGGGAAGGCTACCCCCTGCCAAAGGGACCTGTGGCGGCTCAGCCTGGTCCAGCCCCATCCTCTGTGGCCCACACTAAAGTCCACCATGAACAGGTTGAAGTGGACGGTGGAGCTTCTTCAACCCTCCCGTTGGCCTTACCTCCAGAATCTCCTCTCTACACTCTTTTCTTGGGCCCCTGGGGGCTCTCTCCCCCCCGCCTTCCCCTACACTCAAAACCTCAAAGGCTTCACCCTGTGTGGTGACAGACGCCCTCTCGGGTGTCAGGGCAGCTCGATGAGTACAGAGTGCTGGGGAGTAGGGAGATCTGGACCAAATCCTGGCCCTGCCCCCTTCCAGCTGGGCAAAGAACAAGCTCTTCTAGCCCGTTTTCTCATCTGCAAACTGGAATATAACACCAACAACCTCACAGGGTTATTGGGAGAATGATAAATAAAAATTGAGAGCAGACCTAGCTCAGAACCAAACATATACCAAACTCTCAACAAACAGTGGCTCTTACCTGGCTAGAAAGAGGGGAGGGGCAGACATGGACTGACAAAACCATGGTTCCGTAGAAAGATCACAGGAACGGTTTGGGAGGGGAGGGGGGCTTTCTGAATTTCTGTGAATCTCACCATGATTATTTAATCTGTGTTGAAGGATCACCTGCTTAAAACATTGGGGTCAAAACCAAGGCTGGGACTGGGATGAGACAAGGGAGGTGCCTAGGGCACAAAATTTAAGGAGGCACTGGGTCTTGGGGACGGGCAAGTGCAGAGTCAGCACCTGAGCGTGAGAGCCTCCTTAAATTTTCCATCCTAGCTGCCTCACTTGCCTTACCCTAGTCCTGGCCCAGGTCAAAACAGTGGCTTAGAAATGAACCTCTAAGAAGCAAGATTTGAATTAAATAGAGATATTGCTACAGGGAGAAGCAAGCAACTGATCCCCCGGGCTGGGCAGATGTGTTTATTTGGAGTGAGAGGGAAGTGGGGAAATGCAGTTACAATGAGTGACTTACCAGGCCTGGAGCAAGAGTTGGCATCTGCAAGGGCCTGATCTCACCGGTTAATTGGCCCTACCCGCCTCCCTGCAATTCTCTAGTCAGCTAGCATTAACATACCTCAGGCCCACTCTACAACAGAGCAGACTCTGTCAGGAGCTGCCCCGCTGCCTGGCCCATCTCAGTGCGATAGCCCACCCTTTCCAGATGGGAGGGAAATGTGCAACGATGCCTTCGAGAAAGGCATGAAAGTTGAAGATAACACCAAAGACGGGGCAGGCCTCCAGGTGAGGCTGAAGGAAGGAAAGTCACCTGCCTGTTGGAGACGAGGTATTCCGGGGGACTGCCGAGCAAAGTTCATTCTGAGTTCAGTGCAGGTCTCTGGGTGGTGAGATCATGGCTGAGTTATCACAGCTCCTGATGACAAATCATGAAAAACACGTCTTTCCCAATCTCTTTCCAGGTTCCCACAGATGCGATTAAATCCATGATTTGAGAACTTAAGAAGGCACCTCTCAGGTTTTGAAACAGCAAAGCAATAGGACTGGGGTGGGTAGAGGGGAAAATGAGGAGAGCTGGGAAGGCAAGCGATGCATGGGTTCAGGGAGAGGTCCCAGGATAAAGAGCAGACTTAAATTCTCGGGGGGAAAGAACATCAAAGAAGATTTGTTTTGTTTTGATTTGTTTCTGGTTTTTTTTTTTTTTTTTTTTTTTGCAGTACGCGGGCCTCTCACCGCTGTGGCCTCTCCCGCTGCGGAGCACAGGCTCCGGATGCGCAGGCTCAGCGGCCATGGCTCATGGGCCCAGGCACTCCGCGGCATGTGGGATCTTCCTGGACCGGGGCACGAACCCGCGTCCCCAGCATCGGCAGGCGGACTCTCAACCACTGCGCCACCAGGGAAGCCCAGAAGATTTTTTTTTTTTTTTAAATTAAGATAAGCAGTCTTGATTCTTGGAGCAAGAAAATTATCTATCCTGGGTTTTCTGGAGCTCTTGGAGCTTAAAATGATGACTGAAGACAGCCACCCTGGACAGTGCAACTTTGGATGGGTGAAGAGAGATCGAGAAGAACTGAGAGCCAAGAGGAGCTTCTGGACAAAGGGAAATTCACACTGAACTAAGGCATCAGTTTTGGCTTTCAGCTTATAATTTTTCAGTATGGGTACCATAAGTTGCTGCTCATGTGATTCTGTATGGACCTATTTCATACAGCAAGAACACTCACCCACCGGTTCATTTATTTGTTCACTAATTCACTCTCTCACACCTTTGTTAGGTGTCTATTAAGAGGCAGGCACTGTGTGAAACCCTGGGGATATAAGCATAAAAGATAAGATGTTTACCCTTGAAGACATCATGGGCTAGTGGCAAAGACAAGTAACTCAGTGACTTCAATGGACCCTGATACTGAATGAGGGCCATGCTTCAATATCTAGATGAGAATGTGGAGGAGGAAGACAAGGATTAGGATAAGGACAAGCATGATGACAAGCTAACATTTATGCAGTGCTTATGGTACACCAAGCCCTGTGCTAAGTGGTGGTGATATAGTAATGAACATGGGAGAGTTTCTGCCTTTGAAGTTCAACAGAGGAGACAAACTCATAAATAAGCAATTTCAGCTTATGTCCTCAGGGCTGTTCTCAATTACCTCAGATGATAGGCAATTCCCACTCCCTACACTCGGTCTCAGAGGGATCAATGAAATCTTCCTGAAGGAGGAGTTTAAGCTGAAGTATGAAATGGGCATGAGATTTACCTAAGCAAAATGAAGTTAGGTAAGATTTTTCTGGGTGGATACGGCAGCACATAGAAAATCTCACACAATAGGGGAGTTTAAAAAAAAAGTTTTACAGACATGTTTGTTATCTATTTGGAGTGTGACAAAGCTGGAGCAGGTAGCAAGTGCAACAAGACAAGAAAAATAAACAAAATGATTGAAGAAGAAATGAAACTCTTATTCACAGACTACATGACTACATACAGAAAATCCAAAGCATCTACAGATACTACTCAAATTAATAAATGAATTTTGCAAAGTCCCTGGACATAAAGTCAGTTTTTAAATGGATAATTGGCAATAGCATTTAAAAAAATCAATACTTTAGGAATAAATCTAAAAAAAAATCAGCAAGACCTCTACACTAAAAATTATAAAACATTAATGAGAGAAATTAAAGAAAGCCTAAATAAATAAATTCAATGTTATAAAGGTATAAATTCCCTCCAAATTAATTTAAAATCAATCAAAATCCCAGCAGATATTTTGTAGACATTTACGAGCTGATTCTAAAATTTATATAGAAATGCAAATGGGTAAGATTAGCCAACATAATCTTGAAGATGAGGAGCAAAGATAAGACTTATACTACAAGCTATCATGACCTATTATAACACTTAAGACCATGTGGTAGTAGCACAAGAATAGATAAACTCACCAACAAAACAGAAGAGAGGATCCAGATACACACATATACACATATATGGTCACCTGATTTATAACAAAGGGACACTTCGGGGAAGCAGGTAAAGAATGGACTTTTCAATACATGGTCGACTGGATCTCCAAACGGCAAAAATAAATCTTGTGCCTAACCTGAAACCATACACGAAAATCAATTCCAGAAGAATTACAGATCTAAGTGTGAAAGATAGCATGTAGAAGCAAGCATTAGAAGAGCATCCTGGTGCCTTGGAGTAAGCAACGATTTCCTTGTAGGAACTAATTAGAACAGAACCTGATAAAAACCACAGGGTCAGGAAATTAAAAATGCATCTCTCACGTCAGCAAAGAACAAACCAACCAAGACCAGCGCGGGGACCAAAAGAGCTGGAACTTGAAGGAAAGAGATGCCTGGGTTCACGGGAAGTTCCTAAGATGGAGAGCAAACTGTAATTTGACTCTAGGAAGGAAGGAATGCTGAGGAAGATGAAGAGGAGGTTTGGGTCTTGCTTCTTGGAGCTTGGCCATGGTGATTTAGGAAAGTCAATACAGGGCGCTGCAACCTTGGGTGGATGGAGAGAGACACTAGAGCAACCATGAGCAGAATGAGCTTCTGGGCAAAGGGAGAGGAAACTCAGGGTGCCGTCAGGCTGGTCATTCTGCCATGTAAGTATGTTTGTAGATGAGCAGCGCAGTTTGGGTCACGGGGCATCAGTTGAGTCAGCATGAGAAATGGGATGCCTCAAACTAAACACTTCACTAATTGCCCCTGAGGAAAAGAAATGTACTTGCTACTTGTAGATGCCCAAGGAAGGACATTACTTAGAACAAATGCAAGTTCAATTTCAATAACTGATACTATAGATAACTCAGGTCCCACGTGCTGAGGCCACAAGGAGCCTGGGTGTTCTGATGGCAGAATGGCTTTACTAGATAAAAGCCTTTCTTGGAGGAGGGGTGCTTTGAGCCATGTCTTGAAGGAAGCTCCTGTTTTTACAAATCAGTACACTAGGTCTTCAAGCAGCTTTCAGGGCAATTTCATCGAAGGAAATTGGTCATAACAACCAAGAGGTGGATGGAGACCCTTAACTGAGCCAAGCTGAGCTATGTAAATGGCTTAGTCTCTCCCCAGTGTTCTGAGGCTTACTGATTTCTCACCTAAACTTGCACTTGCTTGGTCACTTAAGTTAAAAACTCGATCAAGTGATAGACTGTTTTCAGAAGATAGCAGTGGGAAAGAGTGCTTTACCTGAGTTACTCTCAACTTGCCAACTTGGCCAACAATCTTCACCCCTTGACATGGTTGGGAATCTCTGACAGCCAAGTAAAGAGGCCTTAATAAATCTAGAAGCCAGTGCGTCTGCCGCCCTTTACTTGCACCATGTTCTCCTGAAATGAATTAAGGGTACTTTGCCCAGACTCGGAACGTAGGAAGCTGGGTGCTTCAAGACCCCGCAGACTGTGAAGTAAATAGTGTGGCACACACTGGCTAACTGGCCCAGAAGGAACTACATTTCTCAGCCTCCCTGGAGATCGGGCATGGCCATGTGATCTGGCAGCAATAGAATGAAGGCGGAAGTGACTGCAGGCCCTCCAGTACTGGCCCTGGAAGATGCCCACACCTGGTACTCCACACCCTTCCTCCTCCTGCCATCCTGATTCAGATGAACTCAGCAACCCTGGGAGCCATGCACTGACTATAGACTATGGCAGAGCCCCAAGGGAGGAAGATTCTGGATTTGTGCGTCATCACTTGGGGATGTCCCCCATCAGGAACAACTACTTTGGATGTTTTCATGAGTGAGACATAAACTTCCATCAAGCTATCATACATGTTACATTTTGGAGTTGTCTGTTTCAGCAGTTAACGTTATCTTAACTGATCCAGAATGTTCCTGCATGATGGCTATGTCTAGAACACTTGGGTGATTCGATAGCTTTGATACTGAAGCCAAGTCCATTCTGGACCAGTTAGCACTGAACAAAAGAAAAGAACAAACCACAAGGGTCAGATAAGCATTTAGTCCCTGTGTGGACCTGACAGAGGGTCTGTGACCAAAGGGGTGAAGTATTCCCATGTTTTCAACAGTCCAGTGAGAATGGGGGAGGCAGGTAGCCAGACTGTTACTACGAATGCAGGGAGTTGTAACAGAATCGCTAAAAGAGTCTCGGAGACTCGCAAAAACAGGAAAGACTTTCCTGGCAAGGGATGTTTAAACCAAGTCTTCAAGAGTGAACAGACAGGTGCCAGGTAGAGATGAGGGTAGAGCAGAAGAAAGGGGGGCACAGCACTGTAGAACAAGGAAGCAGGGCTTGCACGAAATTACAAAGCTGGAAGGTCAATCTGGCTTGTGTAGCCAGAGGTGACTCTGGACAGGGACTCCAGAACAAGGACACAAAGGAAGGGCCTCCAAGACCAGGCTGAAAGGTATGGCCCTCCTCCTGTCAGGGTGGTAGGACAGGAGGGCTGGGACCCAACACACTTGTCTTGAGCGTGTCAGTAGCAGAGCAAGAATAGAGGGTACCTTGGCAGAGAGCGGTGACAGGGCTCCAGTAGGATGGGGCTGCAGTGATTCTGACTGGGAATGAGCATCTCTACTCACTGAGAAACCTCAAGGCCGCTGGCATTCAGGGCACCAGAAGCTCCCCCTGCTGAGGGGAGGCTGCAAGAAGCAGGCTGCATCTCTGCCTGAGAAGCCAATTAGCATAGAGACTGCACATAGGTTTAAAAATTACACGAGACCTAGGTTCCAAATCCAGTGGCACCCCCGGTTTCTTTTTTCCCTTTCCTTTCTTTCCTTCTTTCTTTTGTGGCATGGCTTGTGGGACCTTAGTTCCCCCACCAGGGATCGAACCCAGGGCCCTGGCAGTGAAAGCACAGAGTCCCATCCACTGGGCCGCCAGGGAATTCCCCCTCGGTTTCTAACTACAGGACTTTATACAAGTGACTTCACCCCTCTAGGCTCAGTTTTCCCATCTGTCACAACTGGGCTCATACCATCCTTCTCCAAGTTTTCCACGAGCTAATGCACACGAAGCACACAGCACAGGGCTTGGCACACAGTCAGCGCTCAGTCAAGAGCAGCTCTTGCTGTTCTGATCAGGGCAAGTGCTTGACGGGACTAGAGTGGCAGCGGGCAGAGGCAACAAAGAGGAAAAATGAATATACCTCTTCCCTTCCACCCCCAGTCCTACCATCTGAGCGGAGTACAGCACTTCTGACCTCTAAGAATCCCATGGCCTGTGCACCTCAAATCCATCGTCTGCTGTCCTACGTCCTCCCACGGCTGAATTTCAAAGAAAACATCCCAAGAGCCCTTTGTACAATGGCACACGATGGAAAACATCTGTCACCACTCTCAAGCAACAGCACCCCTACCCCTAGCTATTCGTTTATCCATCTATTTATTTATTTTGAAGCCCCATTTGGCCCCCGTGATGCCGGCGGGCCTCCTGAAACACCCCTGAGAGATCAGTCACGAAAACCCGGCCCTGCACAGAGGCCCTAAGGAATGAGCTACCTCCTGCCAGGAAAATGTCATCACAAGCGCTCGTGGATTCCACCTGCTCTCCCCGGGCACCGCCCGGCTTAGCAGTGGAAGGAGCTAACGGCTGCTTAAAGGTGAGCTGACCCCCAATGTGCTCAGCGGCCCATGTGGCCGAGAAGTGAACACCCGCGCGGGCCGTGGTCTGGAAGCCCACAAGCCCGCCGTTCCGTTTCCCGGGATGCCGGGATGCAGAGAAGCAGCAGCCGTCCCAGAGGTACCTGCTTAGCGGTGGCCCGTGAGCCCATATGCCAGCCGGCGACAGGCCCCCTCAGCAGGCCGGCGTTTGAACCATAAACAGCCATGTGACAGATGACAGCGTTTTCCAGAGCTGAGTCAAAAAGGAAACGGTGGGGCTGAGACCTACAGAGGAGAGATGCTGATGGCCAGGAGCTGACAGAATTGGACCTGGAAATGACAGCGGCCAGGGGACGTGTGTTCAGAAGAGGCGCGCACACGGGCTCTCTTTAGGACAGCTGCACATGCGCTGAGTTTGTTCAACAACTGAACCGTTCTCACTGGCGGCTCCGACAAGCCCCAGCTCTGCTGCGCACTCTCTCAGGAATCGATTCAAGGAGCAGGTGCTCCACGGTCGTCACTGTTGTTATCATTATTCTATTATTTTAAGTGTAATTACACCGCAGATGCTGAAAATCACACTGAATACATGCATCAGCCAATGACCTTTTCTTTTTAAGGGATGGACATTTTGTTTCTCTTCTTAAATTACTGATCTTCCAGTGGGGGAAAAGTGGAAGATGTAATTGCATGGAACTGTATATCATATTTCTCCTTTCTGGAGGTTTCATTAGAGGCCCGAAACCAGAAGATCACTCTGCCACCTCTTCCTTCTCTTCCAGCTATTTCTGGGTTTTAATAATTATTCATTAATTGCACACGATAATAAGATCCTCACTGTTTTGAAACACGCTCCCTCTGGCCTCCATACTATTAAGGACTCTGATTGCCTGCCAAAAGCGTAAAATTAAAAATCAAAGCACTACCTCAGAAAGGTTTAATATGTGCCAAGTTGAAAGAGTTTTTGCAGCTTATAGCTATTTTATTGCATTAGCAGCTCGAGGGAAAGTGCAGCTCCATGTTGAAATTGTTCTCCTTTGAAATGTAAGTCAACAGGACCAGCATTGGGGGAATTTTGCTCACAGCTGTTATCTCCTTTGGATAAGGGGCTTGTTTCCCCAGATAAAATCAGCCTCTTGTTGATGTCAGACCTCAAAGAGAACTTCAGGCTGCAAGAGAGAATCTCCCCCCAGGTTCTCTAAATTATAGACAAGCATTGATTCAAAAGGGTGAATCCCCCTCTGCCTGGCCCCTGAGGCCATTAGAAATAAACCCCGCAAACATTTTCCTGCAAAGCCTGGAACTCCTCCCTCGCCCCTAACTCTGGGTTTCCCACTCCTTCAGGGCAGAGAAGAGACTGACGTTATGGTCCCCCAATAAATTTTACACAGGGATTCATTCAATATAGGATGAATGGATCAAAAATGAATGAATGAATAAATACAGAAACTTCGCAAAGGACAGGAAAACTTCGCTAAGGACAGGAAAAGGACAAGCTAGAATTTCTAAACGAAACAAAATAAAACTAACATCTTGAAAAATTTTGCAATTACCGTCACCCACTGAAATCTACAGCCCAGAGCGAGCTAATGCCTAAGACACAAAATGAGACCCAAATCACTTTTTCATGCACATGCTCTCTGCTTCCTTTTCATTCTCATCATGGAAGCTCTCATCCAGAATGCCCTCAGCCTTTCAATAGCTTTGTCAAATAAGGAGTTAGTAGGGAAAATATACCTCAAGACCAGAGCAAGGTCCCACCAAACTGTCTTTCCTGGATGGTGGCAAGCTGTTGCTTTGGGAAGGGAGAGCCCACCTCCTCTGCATTCACAGCCCCTCTCTTTATTCACCTCCCCCCAAGGTCATCCTGGGATTTCATAAAGAAAATTGGGGCTCCAGGATCCCAGGAATGACTTGATGGTTAAACATGATCATTTTGGCTGACCAGAGAGGAAAGGCAGATGATAGAATAATCTGGAACATAAGAATAGAAATGGAGGGGAAATTGGGCATCCACTGAATTTTTTTTTTTTTTTTTTTTTTTTTTTTGCGGTATGCGGGCCTCTCACTGTTGTGGTCTCTCCCGCTGCGGAGCACAGGCTCCAGACGCGCAGGCTCAGTGGCCATGGCTCACGGGCCCAGCCGCTCCGCGGCATGTGGGATCTTCCCGGACCGGGGCACGAACCCGTGTCCCCCGCATCGGCAGGCAGATTCTCAACCACTGCGCCACCAGGGAAGCCCGGTGTTATTTTTAAAGCCTTTTTTACAAATGAGGAAATTGAGGCACGGTGGGCTCAATAAGTCACCCAGGTGGACACAGCTATTGATGGGTCTTAACCAGGACTTCACCCTTCATCATGCTTAGTCTTCTGTGTCATGATATAATTTTGATTTTGCAGTTCCTTGGCCAGGTCGGGGGAGAATAAGCTGGCAGGTTGAAGACTAGACCCTCCTTCTGACTTGTTCCTCCTTACACTCTCCTCACCACACCCCGGCTCCCAGCTTCCCAGGCTCAGGCTTTGCAGCAGAGGCTGTGACTCGGCCAGCCTGCCACAGCTCAGATGACAAGCCTGCTAAATGAAAGTGACAGCCAAACCAATGAGTATGTTTGTAAAAAGACAACTCAGAACCTCAATTTAACTCCAACAGAATTCAATTTCACTTGGGCAGTGATCTCCCTTTGGCCTCTGCTATCCTGGCCTGATGTCTCTCTTATTTAAATGTGAGCAGTTGGCACCTTCTGCTGCTCAGCCGGCTCAACACCCCTCGGGGATTGAAAGTGGGGAGCAAGGCACTGCTGGATTCATTAAATCCCACTGCCAGAGAGCACCCGTCCTCACCCAGAAGTGCTTGGTAGAAGACACACTTTAAAAACCACACATAACGGGGGGAAGATTCACCTGTGGGTTTCCTACATGCACTGTCAAACTCTGGATGCGTCACTACCTCTTCTTAGGCCAGTGAGAAGCAGGAAGGTACCCTAAAAGAAACTGAGCAGACTTGAGTTTCCAGGACCTTTCTAGAGAGCAGAGATGCTCTGGGGACTCCCAGCTAAGATGTGCATTTGGGCTGTCCCAGAAAGAACCAGGCAACTGACCCAGACCAATGGGCCAGGCCAGTGTCTCTGGAACATACTCCTTCCGGCCTCTGTGTTTTGACAGTAGCATTCCTCCTTGCCTGGGATGTCCTCCCACCTCCCCCATCCCCACCTAACTCCTCTTCCTTTACCTCTTTTTGAGGCCTTCTCCTCTCTGAAGATATGTCTCCCCAACCCTGTGCACAGAGAACCCTCAGGACATCTACAATATTCACACACTAACAGCATAGTGGGAAAGGGCACAAGGTCTGGTGTCAAGCTGCCTGGCATCACATCCCAGCTCCACCATTTACTAATTATGTCACCTTGGGAAAGTTTTTTTCCCTAAGTATCAATACTTAATTACTGTACCTCAATTTCCCCAAAAGTAAAATGCGGCAAATAGTACCTACATCATATGTACATTTTAAAGTTTAAATGAATAACCCGAAAATGCTTAGTATGATGGCTGATACACAGAAAGCACTCAATAAATGTTAATCATTATTATTGTATAATTTCACTTCTTGCCCTCTGCACTCCACCCAACCATATACTTTCAGCTTCGGCTACATTAGCTGCTCCCTAATTTCCAAACACCATGCAGTTTTATAGGTCTTGCCTTCTTTTAGGTCTCTCTGCCTAAAATTCTCATCCACTGCTTCTCTGCCTAGTGAACTCCTACTCATCCTACAAAGTCCAATTCAAATAGCCCTTCCTCCAAGAGGCCTTCCTCAAACAGTCCAGAAAGACTTGATCCACTCTCGGTAGGTTCACAAAACTTTATAAGTAACCTTGTACATAAGAAGGACCTATCTGCATCCTAAGGGACTACTACAAGCAACTCTACGCCAATAAAATGGACAACCTGGAAGAAACAGACAAATTCTTAGAAAGGTATAACCTTCCAAGACTGAACCAGGAAGAAACAGAAAATATGAACAGACCAATCACAAGTAATGAAATTGAAACTGTGATTAAAAATCTTCCAACAAATAAAAGTCCAGGACCAGATGGCTTCACAGGCGAATTCTATCAAACATTTAGAGAAGAGCTAACACCTATCCTTCTCAAACTCTTCCAAAAAATTGTAGAGGAAGGAACACTCCCAAACTCATTCTATGAGGCCACCATCACCCTGATACCAAAACCAGACAAAGATACTACAAAAAAAGAAAATTACAGACCAATATCACTGATGAATATAGATGCAAAAATCCTCAACAAAATACTAGCAAACAGAATCCAACAACACATTAAAAGGATCATACACCATGATCAAGTGGGATTTATCCCAGGGATCCAAGGATTCTTCAATATATGCAAAATAATTAATGTGATACACCATATTAACAAATTGAAGAATAAAAACCATATGATCATCTCAACAGATGCAGAGAAAGCTTTCGACAAAATTCAACACCCATTTATGATAAAAACTCTCCAGAAAGGGGGCATAGAGGGAACCTACCTCAACATAATAAAGGCCATATACAACAAACCTACAGCAAACATCATTCTCAATGGTGAAAAACTGAAAGCATTTCCTCTAAGATCAGGAATGAGGCAAGGATGTCCACTCTCACCACTATTATTCAACATAGTTTTGGAAGTCCTAGCCATGGCAATCAGAGAAGAAAAAGAAATAAAAGGAATACAAATTGGAAAAAAAGAAGTAAAACTGTCACTGTTTGCAGATGACATGATACTATACATAGAGAAACCTAAAAATGCCACCAGAAAACTACTAGAGCTAATCAATGAATTTGGTAAAGTAGCAGGATACAAAATGAATGCACAGAAATCTCTTGCATTCCTATACACTAATGATGAAAACTCTGAAAGAGAAATTAAGGAAACACTCCCATTTACCATTGCAACAAAAAGAATAAAATACCTAGGAATAAACCTACCTAAGGAGACAAAAGACCTAAGGAGACAAAAGAACTGTATGCAGAAAACTATAAGACACTGATGAAAGAAATTAAAGATGATACCAAGAGATGGAGAGATACACCATGTTCTTGGATTGGAAGAATCAATATTGTGAAAAGGACTATACTACCCAAAGCAATCTACAGATTCAATGCAATCTGTATCAAATTACCAATGGCGTTTTTACAGAACTAGAACAAATCATCTTAAAATCTGTATGGAGACAAAAAAGACCCCGAATAGCCAAAGCAGTCTTCAGGGGAAAAAACGGAGCTGGAGGAATCAGACTCCTTGAATGGCACAAAAACAGAAACACAGATCAATGGAACAAGATAGAAAGCCCAGAGATAAACCCATGCACATATGGTCAACTAATCTATGACAAAGGAGGCAAAGATATACAATGGAGAAAAGACAGTCTCTTCAATAAGTGGTGCTGGGAAAACTGGACAGCTACATGTAAAAGAATGAAATTAGAACACTCCCTAACACCATACACAAAAATAAACTCAAAATGGATTCGAGACCTAAATGTAAGACCAGACACTATAAAATTCTTAGAGGAAAACATAGGAAGAACACTCTTTGACATAAATCACAGCAAGATCTTTTTTGATCCACCTCCTAGAGTAATGGAAATAAAAACATAAATAAACAAATGGGACCTAATGAAACTTAAAAGCTTTTGCACAGCAAAGGAAACCATAAACAAGACGAAAAGACAACCCTCAGAATGGGAGAAAATATTTGCAAACGAATCAACAAAGGGTTAGTCTCCAAAATATATAAACAGCTCATGCAGCTCAATATTAAAGAAACAAACAACCCAATCCAAAAATGGGCAGAAGATCTAAATAGACATTTCTCCAAGCAGACATACAGATGGCCAAGATGCACATGAATAGCTGCTCAACATCACTAATTATTAGAGAAATGCAAATCAAAACTACAATGAGGTATCACCTCACACCAGTTAGAATGGGCATCATCAGAAAATCTACAAACAACAAATGCTGGAGAGGGTGTGGAGAAAAGGGAACCCTCTGCACTGTTGGTGGGAATGTAAATTGATACAGCCACTATGGAGAACAGTATGGAGGTTCCTTAAAAAACGGACAAAGGGTTTTGTCCTTTGGACAAAGGAGGTTCCAGCAATCCCACTACTGGGCATATACCCAGAGAAAACCATAATTCAAAAAGACACATGCACCCCAATGTTCATTGCAGCACTATTTACAATAGCCAGGTCATGGAAGCAACCTAAGTGTCCATCAACAGATGAATGGATAAAGAAGATGTGGCACATATATACAATGGAATATTACTCAGCCATAAAAAGAAACGAAATTGAGTCATTTGTTGAGACATGGATGGATCTAGAGACTGTCACACAGAGTGAAGTAAGTCAGAAAGAGAAAAACAAATATCGTATATTAACGCATGTATGTGCAATCTAGAAAAATGGTACAGATGAACCGGTTTGCAGGGCAGAAGTTGAGACACAGATGGAGAGAACAAACGTATGGACACCAAGCGGGGGAAGGCAGGGGGGTGGGGATGGTGGTGTGCTGATTCGGGCGATTGGGATTGACATGTATACACTGATGTGCATAAAACTGATGACTAATAAGAACCTGCATTATAAAACAAACAAAAAACAACTAATACTAAACTTTCTTTGGGTTATTTGTATGGAAATATGTTAATATAAATGTTTCAGACATTACATGAAATTTCTAAAAATCTTATATGTTCTGGTATAATGTCGTAAGTCATAATTCTAGTTATTACTTTAAAATGTATATCTCAGAAATAACTAAATTTCCTTGTCAATTGCATCATTATGAACTTTCATCTAATCTTTAACCGTGGTCATTTTTAATTCTTTTGTCATTTACAGACGGTTCTGGGTGTACTCTAATGCTTTTGCAAAAATGTTCCTATAAAAGGGTTTCATCTTCAAGGAATTCATGGAAAAGACTCTGACAAGAACAGGTTTCTGGTAACTGACTACACTGCTGAACTGAATGAATAAGCATTTTCAGAACTCTAATGGAAAACTGATGAATTCATAAAAGTGCTAACAAAAGATCAAGATTAAAAAAATTAATTACATGGGACTGAGTGAACTGATGAGGATGATTATAATTTTTGTGACTTTCTGTTTGAATTAAAAAAAAATCCCACAAGGACTCAGAGGCAAAAAATATACAAATCAATTTTCACTGCAAAGTAAAGGAGCTGTTACAGTGGATGATTCCTGGGCTGAATGTCAATATTATGACATAGTGTGAGTGTGTTTCATGTTTGGTAATTGCAATCATTGTTGCTTCTGTTGTGGTCATCCACTTACAATGCTTCTTGTCAGTTTATTTATCTCTTGTAAACAGAAAATACAGTGTGTATGTGTGAGTTGTGAAAAAAAAGAAAAAAAAAAAGAAGCACTTATCTTTCTGCTTTATGGTTAGTTGTCTAAAAATCTACCTCTGCAATCAAACTGTAGACATCTCAAAGAGACAAGCTGTATTCTTTATGTCTTCAGGTCTGCAGCACCATGCTCGGAGCCATATGTTGGGTTTAATTAGATCCTTCTGTGTTTGGGTTGTGTGCTCTCCCCAGGACTGTTGGCCCAGCTTCTTGTGATGCCAAGGCCAGTGTCTTTCATGTCTTTATAGCTCAGAACTCAAAGGTTTTTGCTGGTGATAATGAATGCCCTCAACAACCAGAGCTTCTGACAGGCAGTTCTTAAGAGTTCAATGGTTCAAGCAAAGAACTTGCCTTTATTATTTTTTTTTTCTTCAAATCATTCCAGCAAGGGCTGATGTGCCATCTACCATGTGTTCAGATACAGGCTGCCTGCCATGGAAAGAGAGTAGGAGGGAGTGTGGCAATCATGAGACCAGTTGTCTGGTCAACAGAACTGACAGCTACAGGACAGTGCCCTGACCCCAGCTTCTCATGTGCACTGTCCTATTTCACAGATACATGGAACAGGTGGAGACTCAAAATCACACATGCTATGAAGTTCACTCAGGGAGAGGATGGATGCAAACTCAGAGTATGGCTTGGTTAGGAAAGAGGTTCTGGAAGGTGGCAAGTCCTGGGCTGGGTCTGGAAGCAGAGGTATTTGAACCTACACTATCACCACAAACACACACTTACACACGTGTGCACATAGCTTTCTTGCCTCTCCCCTTCCCACACCCAACACTCTGCTCACTATAATGCACTGTTTAAAAATCAGGCCTAAATAGCAATGTCTTCTCTGTCGTTAGCATGGGTCGGTAGTCTTGACTGCTTGGAAGGCTGTAGGCATAAAAAGAGTTTGTTGAAAAGACTATCAACATTTCCAGCTTTTGATGAATAGCTCCTGAGTTCAGTGGATTTCAGTAACCCATTTCACACAAACACACATGCCAACAAATGTACACGCCATTACTTTTTGATAGGGCTTTTGCTTAGCCAAGAGGGCAGGAGCCTCCAAAGTTCAGACAGGTGTGGATGGTCTCCTGCCCAGGGAGACCCAGCTGGGGAACAGAGAGCCGGTGTGGATGGACAGCACTGGTGGACAGAGACGCTCAGGGTATAACAAGGATCTCTTCACCCATACTTCATCCATGGACAGATGTATGGTGTCATTAAGAGTGACCCCAACAGCATGGCCATCATTAAAAAGTCTACAAATAACAGGGCCTCCCTGGTGGCGCAGTGGTTGAGAGTCCGCCTGCCGATGCAGGGGATACGGGTTCGTGCCCCGGTCTGGGAGGATCCCATATGCCGCGGAGCGGCTGGGCCCGTGAGCCATGGCCGCTGGGCCTGCACATCCGGAGCCTGTGCTCCGCAACGGGGGAGGCCACAACAGTGAGAGGCCCGCATACCGCAAAAAAAAAAAAAAAAAAAAAAAAAAAGTCTACAAATAACAGATGCTGGAGAGGATGTGGAGAAAAGGGGACCCTCCTATGCTGTTGGTGGGAATGAAAGTTGGTGCAGCCACTACAGAGAACAGTATGGAGGTTCCTTGAAAAACTAAAAATCGAATTACCATATGATCCAGCAATCCCTCTCCTGGGCATATATCCAGACAAAACTCTAATTCAAAAAGATACACGCACTCCCATGTCCATAGCAGCACTATTCACAACAGCCAAGACAGAAACAACCTAAATGTCCAGCGACAGACGAATGGATAAAGATGTAGTACATACATACAATGGAATACTACTCAGCCATAAAAAAGAGTGAGATAATGCCATTTGCAGTAATATGGATGCAACTAGAGATTATCATAGTAAGTGAAGTCAGAAAGAGAAAGACAAATACCATGTGACATCACTTATATATGGAATCTAAAATAAGACACAAATGAACTCATCTATAAAACAGAAACAGACTCACAGACATAGAGAACAGACTCGTGGATGCCAAGGGGGAGGGATACAGTAGGAGGTTGGGATGAGCAGATGTAAGCTATTATATATAGGATGGATAAACAAGAAGATCCTACTATATAAAACAGAGAACTATATTCAATATCCTATGATAAACCATAATGGAAAAATAATATTTTTAAAAGTATATATATAAAACTTAATATAAAACTATCACTTTGCTGTACAGCAAAAATTAACACAACATTGTAAATCAACCATACTTCTATTTAAATAAATAGGTAAGTAAGACATATATAAAACATATATTGGCTTGTAAATAAGACAATAACTAAAACATCACTTCCTTGGAGAGACGGCGTCGCTCAGCAAGGGGAGTTGGAACTGGATTCCCACCTCACCTTACCCCTTTGACAGGGCTCCTTGGCAGGTCCCAACCTGCACAGACATACATGGTGGCACTGCACTCCTGAGCCCACTAGCAATCCAGAGTGCCCCCACTATGGCACCTTGCTTTCATGTTTAATTCCACGATAGGGTACAGTCTCCAGACTTTTGCTCCCTATAAGGAACTAGCTCAGCTACATCTGAGTGAGGACGTATCAGAGCTAGACGGGACCTCAGGGACCACCTAAAACATCTCCCTCACTTCCTCGAGATGTGGACACCAAAACCTTCAAGAGGTGGAGTGATTTTCCCATAACCCCACAACTTAGTTTGTGATGCTGGGACTAAAAGCCAAGCAGTCCAGAAATGCAGCTTCCATCCCATGCTGAGAAAGACTGTCCTCCCAGCGGCAGACACCACCTCTTAGCCTTGTCAGTTGCCTCATAAAAACCATTACAAGGACAGATGATGGAACAGAATGGAAAAACAAACCAGCCATCCCTTCTCCTGGAAAAACATGTCCAAATAAATGTTTCATAATGTTCCTCTAAGGAAGGGTCAGCAGAAGCTTCTTGACATAAAAAGGAAAACAGATCTTTTCCTCTGCTTTTTAAAAACTTTTATTTTTAAGGTCCCGTGAGGAAGAAAACCTGCAAGCTCCTTTACAAGCCTGTTAAAAAAATACAGTTCTCTCGAGACTCTCAGCTGTCCCAGCAAGAGACGCTTCCTACACTCACAGGACAACTGAGTCCAGCAAGAGCTCTGGGTGGAAAGGGAGACCACATCGTCCTCCATGTAAACCATCTTGTGCACTCGTGAAAACGCAGTCACCCCTCAGCCTTCCTGCCTCCTTATTAACTGACCTTATGGTATTTTTGTTTGTTTTTGTTTTGTGGGTTTTTTAAATATTTATTTATTTATTTATTTTTGGCTGCATTGGGTCTTCGTTGCTGCACACGGGCTTTCTCTAGTTGCGGTGAGTGGGGGCTACTCTTCGTTGTGGTGCGCGGGCTGCTCATTGCGGTGGCTTCTCTTGTTGTGGAGCACGGGCTCTAGGCGCACGGGCTTCAGCAGTTGCGGCAGGTGGGCTCAGCAGTTGTGGTTCGCGGGCTCTAGAGCGCGGGCTCAGTAGTCGTGGCGCACGGGCTTAGTTGCTCCGCGGCATGTGGGATCTTCCCGGACCAGGGCTCGAACCCGTGTCCCCTGAATCGGCAGGAGGGTTCTTAACCACGGCACCACCAGAAAAGTCCCGACCTCATGGTTTTTTCATTTCACACATTATTTTCTAGCTGCCCATCCATTGCTCTCTCTGCACCACGATGCTCCCCGTGAGCCCCACTTATGCCAATTATGTTCTAGTTCTTTGAGGACAGGGGCCTTGCTAGATGCCTGGCTCGCCCACATAAGCAAGGTGCTGCTTCCAAACGATCACATCGCCCTCCGCTTTCTAGCTCAAAGGGACCTGGAAGCTTGCCCATCAGGAGGCTCTGGCATGCTGGGCAACATCACCTGTGGAGCCAGTACGCCCCTCCCCACCTCCGTGAAAAGCAACTTAATTCCACCTAGAACTTCTGCAGACTTTCCAGGCTCCCTGGTGAATTCTGACGCTCGCTGAAGATTCCTGTCGCACCCACCCCTGACACTTCACAGAGGAGCAGCCTGATCGTTCCATAGTTTCACCGCTAGGGGGCGGCAAACCTGAGCTCTAGAACCCGGAACTCCGTTGCCCTGGGCTCATTCCTGTGCTTTCCACCATGTCATTCACATTAGAATTAGGGTCTTAAAACAACCACAGCCAATTGCTTAAAAAAAAATACCCACCCCAGACCAACAAAATCAGAAACTTTGGGGGGCTGGGGCCTGGGCATTGTTTACTTTTTTTTTTCCAAACGCCTTTTCTCCCCACACCCTATAATTCTAACTTCCGGCTAGAGTTGAGAGCCCCTAGGGTTCACCAGGCCACCCTCAGACAAAACTAACTGAATGATTACCTGCAAATAAATGCCTTAAGTAATACAGGTCTTTAACGTATCTGAAGGCACCAGCCAATGCCTAGATTCTAAAGTCAAATTCTGCAAGGAGAGTGGATATTCAGCCCCCAAAGGGGCTGCCAGCAGCTCATCCTGCCGCCTTTGAGCTGGAGGTCAGTGTGCAGCAGAGCAGGCTGCTGAGCCCTTGGGAAGCCTACACTGTGCTGCAGGCCAGTCTGAGGAACGAACTGCTACTGGCGGATTAGTTGAGCTCAGCTGGGCTGTGTCCGTTCAGCGCCCTCAGAACAGAGCAAGGAAGTCAAAGGAGCCAAAGCTGTCCCCTGGGCGTGGGTGCTGGGCTTCAGGCACAGGACAGGGGTCCTTTGGTGGGAGCCACCTGGGACAGGCAGATTCTCCTGGCTGGACTTTGAAGTTGAGGACATGTCTGCCTAGCGGGGCCCTGGGATTTAGGGCTGCCCACTCCTGGAACCTGGTGGAGAAAGTTCCAGAATCATTCTCACATCACCTATTTCACTTGAGTTCCCCCATAGCCACCAGATACTTTTCAACTGATCTATAAATGGTCAGTGAACACACGTCCAGTGGGGGAAACCACATACTGAAGATTTATCCTTTTAGAGTGTTTAGCAAGGTCCCCAAACTCAGCCTGGTTTGAAAACCTCCAGGATATCAGCCCACCAGGCAGGCTTTCCAAGAGATGTTCTGGATCCGTTGCTTCCTCCTCTACCTGACAGAGCGCTAGTGATTTCAGAGTCCACCAGGCAAATGCTTGATTTTCCTCTGATGCGTCATCTCAGTGAAGCAAATGCCTTGACTCTCTGTCATCTGAAGAGACTGCCAGTATGGCATGCTCTGTGCATGAGCACTTCCCACACCCCAGATGGGGCAGCTGACATTCTAGAAGGGCATTTACCCCATTCCACAAAGCCTGACCCTAATCCAAGCCAACTTTCCACCCAAGCGTCCAAAAACTAGAGGTTCCAGACCGTGGTTATGCCTTTACTGTCTCTGCATTTAGACACAGTGGTAGATAAGGCCAAGGGTATAGCCTCTCTGGCCCCATCCCAAGCCCCTATGCTACTCCCGTCCTGACCGAAGCCCAGTCTCACCTCTCCTTCGTTTCTGACCTGGGCTCTTATGACCCTGAAAGAAGGGCAAAGACCACAGAACCCATACTGGAAACCAGCTCAAGAGGAAATGCATTTCACAAAATGCAAGAGTGAAGCATATCAAGTGGATCACCCGGAGACATCCTTAATAAGCCACAGCGACATAAAGCTGGCTCTGCACAACCACCGTGACCCAATCAGAAGCAAGGCAATGCTTCTCAGCCTGGCCTCTGCATGGGAATCAACTGGGTAGCTTTAAAAATAGGCTGATGCTTGAATTTCATTCCCATAAACCCGGCTTTAATTGCTCTAAGGTTCAGCCTGGTCATTAGGATTTTGTTTTAAAGTTTCTCCAGTGATTATAATTTTTCAAACAAAGGTTAAGAAGCTAGGAGGCAAAAGGACATTGAAAACACAGAGGTAGAGACCACGAGAGAAGCAAAGAGAAGAAAAGCAAAGTTGGGGGTGGGGAGAGACTAAAAGAGAGAGAGAGAGAGATTAATTGATTGATTGATATTGAGATTAAAATGAAAGGAAAGGCAACAGAGGAAGAGACTCCCAGGGGAGGAAGAGGAGGGGGTGGGGAGTGATGAGGAGGGACCAGGCTGATGGAGATAATTCAGCTGGTTGAGGGGAGGGAGAGAGGGAAAAAGATAACAGAACAAAAAGAAAGAGAAAACAAACTAAGTATAGGTCCAGATGGCTGGGAAGGAAAAATAACAATATTCACTGAGAACTTACTATGTGCTGGAGGCTTTCTAAAACAGAGAGGGGAACAGAGGAAGGGAGAAGAGAAAGAGCAGGCCCCAGACAGGGGCGACAGAGAGAAGAGGAAAAAGGAGGGGATGTTCAGAGCAAAAACAAAGAAAATTGGGCAAAGACACGGCAACCAGTCTCCAAAAGCCCCATCAACAGCACTCGGTAACCAATTTAAATGAAGTCTCAATGGGGACAATAAACCTAGGTTTTTCCTTAAGCCTAACTTAGTCCTGTTCCTTCCCACAGGCGATGAGTCTCTGGCAGCCTGAAGATGCTCTTCCGGCCCGTGGTGAGAGCAGGCCCGCTGGGACAGGCAGCGGGGCTCCCACCACGCCCCGCACCCGGGGACACGGACAAGCTGGATGCTTTAAAACGCATAGCACAGGGAGATCAGCTCAGTGCTTTGTGACCGCCTGGAGGGGTGGGATAGGGAGGGTGGGAGGGAGACGCAAAAGGGAGGGGATATGGAAACATGTATATGTATAACTGATTAAATTTGTTATAAAGCAAAAAATTAAAAAAAATAAAAAGCTCCAAGTTCACTAAGGCTTCATAACATGAATCTTAACAGCAGCTCCATTTCTTTTCCTTTTCTGAAAACAATCAAAAAAGAAAAGGCTGGGCTTCCCCATCATTCCAGAGATGATCACAGTTTGATAACCTTGAGAAGTTCCTCAAGAGACCACCTGAGGCCAGATTAAAGGCGTGCAGGCCCTGCACACACCCTGATCCTTATCCGCAACCCGGCCCTTGAACCATTGCCATAAAACTCCTCACCAAATCCTCCCAGGCTGGGACACACTGTATCGAGAGGCACAAGCCCGCTGTGTCCCCCTTTGCCTGGCAAAGCAATAAAGCTATTCTGGGCTTCCCAGGTGGCGCAGTGGTTGAGAGTCCGCCTGCCGATGCAGGGGACACGGGTTCGTGCCCCGGTCTGGGAGGATCCCACATGCCGCGGAGCGGCTGGGCCCGTGAGCCATGGCTGCTGAGCCTGTGCGTCCGGAGCCTGTGCTCCACAACGGGAGAGGCCACAGCAGTGAGAGACCTGCGTACCGCAAAAAAATAAATAAATAAATAAAAATTAAAAAATAAAGCTATTCTTTTCTACTTCACCCCAAACCCCGTCTCCGAGATTCGATTTGGCACCAGTGCACAGAGGCTGAGTTTTTGGCATCACAGCCAGGACCTGTCCCTGAACACCAGACCTGTTACCCAACTGCCTACTTTCAGCTCCACTTAGATGACTAAAAATCACATTCAACTTACCAGGGCCACCTATACAGCTCCTGAGCATCCCAACCCCAAGCCTGATCTAATCTTCCCCATCTCAGCAAAGGGCAACCCCATCCTTCCACTTGTCCAGATCAAAACCTTAGACGTTACCCTGTGGTCATAAAGAATTTGGCTGGTCTTCATCCCCAACTCTTTGGAGTTAACCTACACACTGCTGGAAATTCCAAAACCTCTGGAGTGATAGGAGTATCTATCTCATCTTTGTGAGTAACTCAGGATAGGCTGAGTCCCACCAGAAACATGAACCATGTGATTAGAGGGTTAGGACTCTGAGCCATGGGATATCAGCCTGATCTCCAAGGGAAAGGAGAGGAAAGCGACAGATGAGGCATGTGGGCAGGGATTCAATCCATCGTGCCTGTATCGTGAAACTCCAACAAACACTCTGGACACCAAAGCTTCGGTGAGCTTCCCTGGTTGTCAGACCTCTGCTATTGTCATACATGGGAGTTGAGAGGGCAATGCGTGCCTAGGGATGAAAGCTTTGCGTTTGGAATCCACACAGATCTCCACCCTAGGCAACTCTTCTAAGTTGTATTCCTTTGCTATTGGTAAAACTGTAATCATAAGTGTAGAGCTTTCAGTGAGTTCTGGGAGTGTTCTTGGTGAATTATGGAACCTGAGAGTGGTGGCAGGAACTCCAAAATCTGTGACCAGCTGGTCAAAACCGAGGGTAGCCCCGAACACCCCTGAATTTTCAGCTGCTATCTGAAGTGAGGACCATCTTATGAGGACTGTGCCTTTAGTCTGAAGTTTGGCCCAACTCTGGGTACCTTGATACCACTATTTCCCTTACATCCCCCATCCAATCTGCCAAGAAATCCTGTTGGTTCCAATTTCAAAATACCTCTGAACTGGAGTCACTTTTACCACACTCTCCACTGCTTCGATCCTGGCTTAAGCCCCAGGTCTCTCACCTGAAGTACTGCTTGACCTTCCTAACCATCCTCCCTGCTTTTACCCTTGCCCCTCAATCTCTGCTCTTCTCAACACAGCTCCCAGAGGGATCCTTGTAAAACCTTAGATCAGATCATGTCACTCCTCAGCTCAAACCCTCCAAGGGCTGCCCATCCGACTCCAAGAAAAATACCAAGTCTCCATCATGCCCCCCAGGAGCTGGCCCCTTCATCACTCCTTTCCTCTCTAACCTCATCTCCTACTAACCCCTCCCTCCCTGCCTCTGCTCAACCACAGGAGCCTCACTGAATGTACCAGCTGTGCTCCCTTCCTAAGGCTTTTGTAGCTCCTGTGCCCTATACGTGGAAGGCTCTTTCCCTAGGTGCCACTTGGCTCCCTCCCTCACCTCCTTCAGGATTTTCTTGCTCAAATGTCACCCTCTTAGTGAACCCTTGCTGACCACCCTATTTAAAATTGTACTCCCAGGGCCTCCCTGGTGGCGCGGTGGTTGAGAGTCCGCCTGCCGATGCAGGGGATACGGGTTCGTGCCCCGGTCTGGGAGGATCCCATATGCCGCGGAGCGGCTGGGCCCGTGAGCCATGTCCGCTGGGCCTGCGCGTCCGGAGCCTGTGCTCCGCAACGGGGGAGGCCACAGCAGTGAGAGGCCCGCATACCGCAAAAAGAAAAAAAAAAAAAAAATTGTACTCCCAGGGCTTCCCCAGTGGCGCAGTGGTTGAGAGTCCGCCTGCCGATGCAGGGGACACGGGTTCGTGCCCCGGTCCGGGAAGATCCCACATGCTGCGGAGCGGCTGGGCCCGTGAGCCATGGCCGCTGAGCCTGCGCGTCCGGAGCCTGTGCTCCGCAACGGGAGAGGCCACAACAATGAGAGGCCCGCATACCGCAAAAAAAAAAAAAAAAAAAAATTGTACTCCCATGCTTTAATTTTCTCTTTAGCACTAATCACCATTTGGCATACGACATCCACAATATGTATAGTACTTGTTTATTTTCTTATCCACCTCCCCCCACTAGACAATAAACTCCATGATGACAAGAATTTTTGTGTATTTTGCTCTCAATCTCTAGAATACCCATTGGCATTTAGTGAACCCTCAAAATATCTATTGCACAAATAAATGAGTTCCTGTTCAGCAAGTAAACTTATGAGTACAGGTTAGACTCTCATCCATTGCTGATGGGGATGCAAAATGGCGCAGCTACTTTGGAAGACGAATTAGACTGTAAACCAATCACAAACTGGCGTTGGCATACATCTACCATACAACCCAGCAATCCCACTCCTAGCTATCTACCCCAGTAAAATTGAACAGCTATGTTCACGCAAAAGCTTGTATGTAAATGTTTATAGAAGTTTCATTCCTAATTGCCCCAACCTGGAAAGAAACAGGAGTCCTGCAACAGGTGAATGGATGAGTACAATACAGCTTTTCCTGCAGCATGCTTCTCCATCAGTGATGTGATGATCCGTGGATACAAACCCTGGAGTCTACATAATAGATGTGCTTCTCATTCTACATTTCCAATAAATGATCAAATGGGCACATGAATTTTTATAACCAGTATTTCCAGTAGTTGGCGCAAGTCCATCCCTGAGAGGGGGACCCACTCTCATTGTGATGGCAGTAAGAATAAGTGATGGACAGTGTTTGGACTTGAGTATCAACATAAAAGCAAGGTTCACTTTCTATAATCTCTTGATCTCTGGCAAGTCCCTAACTCAGTGTCTGCCCTTGAAGTCCCAATGCAACACCCTCTCACATGGCCCTTAATTCAAATATTGGTAGACACCAATGGGCCATGGTTCCACTCCACTCATTCTGCTCATGTAGGAACAGGGGCTGAGTGGTTGTCTAAAATCACACAGCTAACTAGTGGCAGTCTGGGCCAGAACCCTAGGTTTGGCTGTCTGAGGACCTGACCATCATCCCTGTGTGTGTGTGTATCTTCCCCCTCACTTGTTCTGTTTTCTCCTTCTGCCTAACCCTTTCCTTTTCATTCCTATATTTTAAATTGTGCTTCTTGATCTCATAGAAGAGAGATAAAAATTGCCAGCTAGAAAACACTAGCAGTGGAAACCAAAGACCAGCCAGTATGTGCTATGCTTAAGCATTACCTTTCAGCGTTTTTGCATTTGGCTTTTTGCTCCTCAAGAAAACCTTCAGGGCTTCCCTGGTAGCGCAGTGGTTGAGAGTCCGCCTGCCGATGCAGGGGACATGGGTTTGTGCCCCGGTCCGGGAAGATCCCACATGCCGCGGAGTGGCTAGGCCCGTCAGCCATGGCCGCTGAGCCTGCGTGTCTGGAGCCTGTGCTCCGCAACGGGAGAGGCCACAACAGTGAGAGGCCCGCGTACCGCAAAAAAAAAAAAAGAAAAGAAAAAAAAAGAAAACCTTCAATCAGTTGCTTTGTTTTGACCAAAATCAGTACCACATCAAAGGGTAAGTGATAAACTCAGGTTGTAGTTTAGTTCTACTATATGGGAAAAAAAAAATAGGAGTAGCTTCATTTTTACAAAAGCATATTTGTGGTCCAAATGAATTTTTTAAAATTAATTAATAATTTATTTTGGGCTGCGTTGGGTCTTCGTTGCTGCATGCGGGCTTTCTCTAGTTGCAGCGAACGGGGGCTACTCTTTGTTGCGGGACTCAGGCTTCTCATTGCAGTGGCTTCTCTTGCTGCAGAGCACACGCTCTAAGTGCACGGGTTTCTGTAGTTGTGAAACGTGGGCTCAGTAGTTGTGGCTCATGGGATCTAGAGCACAGGCTCAGTAGTTGTGGCGCACGGGCTTAGTTGCTCCACGGCATGTGGGATCTTCCCGGACAAGGGCTCGAACCCATGTCCCCTGCATTGGCAGGTGGGTTCCCAACCACTGCCCCACCAGGGAAGTCCCCACAAATGAATTTTAACAAGAGTTGGCACACCCATGGGGATTAATGAGAAATGACACCAGTCCCTTCTCCACACCAATTACAATGCCTTCCCCACCTTCCCACTCCCCTTAATGAGACAAAGACCGAAATTCATCACTGAGTTGCAGCTGCCCCATATCCTGTGGCAGTGGGGAGAAAAGGAACACCTACTTCAAGTTACGTGTAACTTTATCTTTATGGGTCTAACACAAAACAACGGGAGACCTTTTGTTTGGGAAATACTACAATCTTGATCTGAAAAATAAGAAAACCAAATAAGCTTTTAGTAAAGCTCTTCAAATAAGAAAAACAAAAGGAAGGGCCCCACAAACTAGCTCAGTCCAGGAAGAGAAGCCACTTCTCACGCCACATCTACATGCACAGCCCATATACCCTTTGATGTGACAGTGTGCAGGAGATCTCTGCTCTGGATAAGGATAAGACTTCCAGGCTGGAACTCAAAGAGAAGCGTGGTGCCGACTAGTTCAAATGAAATTAGCTTAAAGGATATGAACATTTTATCAGATAAGCAAAATTAATTGAAATTTACACCTCTACCTAGAAGATGTGCCCACAGAAAAAAAGATCAGATACAATGCGACAATTAAAATCTCATTATGTATCCCATTCCCCAGGTCCCCAGTGATCCATGGGAGATTCGAGGGCTGGCAGTGGGGAGGCTGAGCCTGCTGGCTCTGAAGCTGATGTTGAGGAAACCTGGTTGCCAGGTAACCAGTTAGTAACCAAGGATGCAGGGGGATGGGGGGGTGGGGGTGAGGGGAACACTTGCCAGGAAGGCTGGCTCCAAGCTTTTGTGGCAGATATGGGCCCCATGATTCCCCACTTGGACTTATCTAACAACACAGTCACAAGCAAGGTGACAAGCTCTTGGTCAGTAACTTGCCTTTGGCTAACACAACCCCAAATGACTAATCTGATGGATTTTTTTCAAAATGTAATTAACTTGACTAATCAGTTGCTTCACCACTGCACAGACTCCAAGTTAGAGCTGTTCTAAGGTGAGGCTGGAGCAACAATGTGCCAGGTTTGTCCTTGGATCTTTTCTGCTTGGTTCCTCTATCTCTCCATCTGTGGCTGATTATATTTTCCAAAGGTTGCTGCAACAATACTGCCCATCCCACACGCTCTTCTGCAATGTGACTTTGTCATGCCCCCATCAAGAGGTGGAGTCCAGGGCCTCCCTGGTGGCGCAGTGGTTGAGAGTCCGCCTGCCGATGCAGGGGATACGGGTTCGTGCCCCGGTCTGGGAGGATCCCATATGCCGCGGAGCGGCTGGGCCCGTGAGCCATGGCCGCTGAGCCTGTGCGTCCGGAGCCTGTGCTCCGCAACGGGAGAGGCCACAACAGTGAGAGGCCCGCGTACAGCAAAAAAAAAAAAAAAAAAAAAAAAAAAAAAAAAAGAGGTGGAGTCCAATCCTCTCCTTCAGTATGGGTAGACTTGGGAATGCTTTTCCCAATAGTGTATGGCAGCAATGATACTGTGGGACCTCCATGGCCACACGTAAAAGCAGTAGCTTTTGCCTTGTTCACTGGAACACTGAAGCATGGACCTCTGAGCCTCAGTGTAAGAAGACTTAATTAAGTCTGACTCCCCAGATGCCGCCATGCTGTGAGGAAGCCAAATAATAGGTAATCTTGGTCTTTCCCATCAGGGCATCCCAGAAGCCCAGGCCCCAGACAAGCAAATAGCAGAGCCTCTAGATAATTCCAGCCCCCAGCCATCAAGTCCGTCACCAGCCTCCACATTCCTAGCTGAGGCCCCAGACATCATGAGGCAGACATAAGACATTCCCATGGTGCCCTGACCGACCAACAGAAACCATGAACGCAATAAATTGGTTGCTAGTTTAAACCAGTATGTTTTTGGATAGTTTGTCTTATAGCATTAGTAACTGAAATAAGAGTCTCGGCCACTATGATACTGTGATATAAAAAAAAAAACAAAACATCTATTGGGTCTTCACTCCCAGTTCCTGGCACAGAGCTTCTAAAACTCTTGGAATTTCCTCAGTGATAGGGGTGAGAGGAGTGTATTTTGTCTTTCATAATAAGCCCCTTTCAACCATACTAGCGTTAATGCTGATGAGCTAACTCGTGGGGAATGGAGTTTAGTTACCAGAGGAGCCAGCCATATGATTAGAAGGTGGAAACCTTCAGTGCCTTCCCCACCTCTGACCCCTGGGAAGGTTAGAGGGTCAAGAGAAGGAGTTCATCACCAATGGCGCTGCCGCCCACTACACACACTGGGGTGTTGCCTCCAAGACCTTCCTTCAGACATGCAACGCTGCAGACTTTGGAACAGAGGCGCCCCCAGCTGGAAGAATTCAATACTGCTGCCCTGAATCTGAAAAACAAGACCAGCAATCAAAAGGCTAGGACAATCAGTACTGATCAAACCGGGTGGCTGACAAGGTCTTGGTGCTCCAGCGGGGTGTCAGGCCTGAGCCTCTGAGGTGGGGGAGCCGAGTTCAGGACATTGGACCACCAGAGACTTCCCAGCTCCACGTAATATCAATCAGGGAGATGTCTCCCAGAGATCTCCTTCTCAACGCTAAGACCCAGCTCCACTCAACGACAAGCAAGCTCCAGTCCTAGACACCCCATGCCAAACAACTAGCAAGACAGGAACACAAACCCACCCATTAGCAGAGAAGCTGCCTAAAATCATAATAGGTTCGCAGACACCCCAAAACACACCACCGGATGCAGTGCTGCCCACCAGAAAGACAAGATCCAGCCTCATCCGCCAGAACACGGGCATTAGTCCCCTCCACCAGGAAGCCTACTCAACCCATTGAACCAACCTTACCCACTGGGGGCAGACACCAAAAACAACGGGAACTACAAACCTGCAGACTGTGAAGAGGAGACCCCAAACACAGTAAGTTAAGCAAAATGAGAAGACAGAGAAATACACAGCAGATGAAGGAGCAACGTAAAAACCCACCAGACCTAACAAATGAAGAGGAAACAGGCAGTGGACCTGAAAAAGGATTCAGCGTAATGATAGTAAACATGATTCAAAATCTTGGAAACAGAATGGAGAAAATACAAGAAACATTTAACAAGGAGCTAGAAGAACTAAAGAGCAAAACAACAGTGATGAACAACACAATAAATGAAATAAAAAATTCTCTAGAAAAAATCAATAGCAGAATAACTGAGGCAGAAGAACGGATAAGTGACCTGGAAGATAAAATAGTGGAAATAACTATTGCAGAGCAGAATAGAGAAAAAAGAATGAAAAGAACTGAGGACAGTCTCAGAGACCTCTGGGACAACATTAAACGCACCAACATTCGAATTATAGGGGTTCCAGAAGAAGGACAGAAAAAGAAAGAGACTGAGAAAATATTTCAAGAGATTATAGTTGAAAACTTCCTTAACATGGGAAAGGAAACAGCCAATCAATTCAAGGAAGCGCAGAGGGTTCCGTACAGGATAAATCCAAGGAGACACATGCCATGACACATATTAATCAAACTATCAAAAATTAAATACAAAGAAAGAATATTAAAAGCAGAAAGGGAAAAATAACAAATAACATACAAGGGAAACCCCATAAGGTTAACAGCTGATCTTTCAGCAGAAAATCTGCAAGCCAGAAGGGAGTGGCAGGACATATTTAAAGTGATGAAAGGGAAAAACCTACAACCAGGCTTACTCTACCCAGCAAGGATCTCATTCAGATTCTATGGTGAAATCAAAAGCTTTATAGACAAGCAAAAGCTAACAGAACTCAGCACCACCAAACCAGCTTTACAACAAATGCTAAAGTAACTTCTCTAGGCAGAGAAGGAAAAGAGAAGGAAAAGACCTACAAAAACAAACCCAAAACAATTAAGAAAATGGTAACATGAACATACACGTTGATAATTACCTTAACTGTAAATGGATTAAATGCTCCAACCAAAAGACATAAACTGGCTGAATGGATACAAAAACAAGACCTGTATATATGCTGTCTACAGACCTACGGACACATACAGACTGAAAGTGAGGGGATGGAAAAAGATATTCCATGCAAATGGAAATCAAAAGAAAGCTGAGTAGCAATTCTCATATCAGACAAAATAGACTTTAAAATAAAGACTATTAGAAGAGACAAAGTAGGACACTACATAATGATCAAGGGATCGATCCAAGAAGATATAACAATTGTAAATATTTATGCACGCAACACAGGAGCACCTCAATACATAAGGCAAATGCTAACAGCCAAAAAACGGGAAATTGACAGTAACACAATCATAGTAGGGGACTTTAGCACCCCACTTTCACCAATGAACAGATCATCCAAAATGAAACTAAATAAGGCAACACAAGTTTTAAATGATACATTAAACAAGATGGACTTAATTGATATTTATAGGACATCATCCAAAAACAACAGAATACACTTTCTTCTCAAGTGCTCATGGAACATTCTCCAGGATAGGTCATATCTTGGGTCACAAATCAAGCCTTGGTAAATTTAAGAAAATTGAAATTGTATCAAGTATCTTTTCCAGCCACAACGCTATGAGACTAGATATCAATTAAAGGAAAAGATCTGTAAAAAATACAAACACATGGAGGCTAAACAATACACTACTTAATAACCAAGTGATCACTGAAGAAATCAAAGAGGAAATCAAAAAATACCTAGAAACAAATGACAAGGAAGACATGACGATCCAAAACATATGGGATGCAGGAAAAGCAGTTCTAAGAGGGAAGTTTATAGCAATACAATCCTACCTCAAGAAACAAGAAACATCTCAAATAAACAACCTAACCTTACACTTAAAGCAATTAGAGAAAGAAGAAGAACAACAACAAAAAAAACCCCAAAGTTAGCAGAAGGAAAGAAATCATAAACATCAGATCAGAAATGAATGAAAAAGATATGAAAGAAACAATAGCAAAGGTCAATAAAACTAAAAGCTGATTCTTTAAGAAGATAAACAAAATTGATAAATCATTGGCCAGACTCATCAAGAAAAAAAGGGAGAAGACTCAAATCAATACAATTAGAAATGAAAAAGGAGAAGTAACAGCTGACACTGCAGAAATACAAAAGATCATGAGAGATTACTACAGGCAACTCTATGCCAATAAAATGGACAACCTGGAAGAAATAGACAAATTCTTAGAAAAGCACAACCTTCCAAGACTGAACCAGGAAGAAATAGAAAATATAAACAGGCCAATCACAAGCACTGAAATTGAGACTGTGATTAAAAATCTTCCAACAAACAAAAGCCCAGGACCAGGTGGCTTCACAGGCAAATTCTATCAAACATTTAGAGAACAGCTAACACCTATCCTTCGCAAACTCTTCCAAAATACGGCAGAGGAAGGAACACTCCCAAACTCACTCTATGAGGCCACCATCACCCTGATACCAAAACCAGACAAAGATGTCACAAAAAAAGAAAACTACAGGCCAATATCACTGATGACCATAATGCAAAAATCCTCAACAAAATACTAGCAAACAGAATCCAACAGCACATTAAGAGGATCATACACCATGATCAAGTGGGGTTTATCCCAGGAATGCAAGGATTCTTCAATATACGCAAATCAATCAATGTGATACACCATATTAAAGAACTGAAGGATAAAAACCATATGATCATCTCAATAGATGCACAAAAAGCTTTCGACAAAATTCAACACCCATTTATGATTAAAAACCCTCCAGAAAGGAGGCATAGAAAGAACCTACTTCAACATAATAAAGGCCATATATGACAAACCCACAGCCAACATCGTCCTCAATGGTGAAACACTGAAACCATTTCCACTAAGATCAGGAACAAGACACCGTTCCCCATTCTCACCACTATTATTCAACATAGTTCTGGAAGTTTTAGCCACAGCAATCAGAGACAAAAAAGAAATAAAAGGAATCCAAATCGGAAAAGAAGAAATAAAACTGTCACTGTTTGCAGATGACATGATACTATACATAGAGAATCCTAAAGATGCTACCAGAAAACTACTAGAGTTAGTCAATGAATTTGGTAAAGTAGCAGGATACAAAATTAATGCACAGAAATCTCTTGCATTCCTATACATTAATGATGAAAAATCTGAAAGAGAAATTAAGGAAACACTACCATTTACCACTGTAACAAAAAGAATAAAATACTTAGGAATAAACCTACCTAAGGAGACAAAAGACCTGAATGCAGAAAACTGTAAGACACTGATGAAAGAAATTAAAGATGATACAAACAGATGGAGAGATATACCATGTTCTTGGATTGGAAGACTCAACATTGTGAAAATGACTATACTACCCAAAGCAATCTACAGATTCAATGCAATCCCTATCAAACTACCAATGGCATTTTTCACAGAACCAAAACCAAAAATTTCACAATTTGTATGGAAATACAAAAGATCCCGAATAGCCAAAGCAATTTTGAGAGAGAAAAACAGAGCTGGAGGAATCAGGCTCCCTGACTTCACACTGTACTACAAAGCTACAGTAATCAAGACAGTATGGTACTGGCACAAAAACAGGTATCTAGGGCTTCCCTGGTGGCGCAGTGGTTGAGAGTCCGTCTGCCGATGCAGGGGACATGGGTTCATGCCCCGGTCCGGGAAGATCCCACATGCCGCAGAGCGGCTGGGCCCATGAGCCATGGCCGCTGAGCCTGTGCATCCGGAGCCTGTGCTCCGCAACGGGAGAGGCCACAACAGTGAGAGGCCCGCGTATCACACACACACAAAAAAACCAGATATCTAGGTTAATGGAACAGGACAGAATGCCCAGAGATAAACCCACGCACATATGGTCACCTTATCTTTGATAAAGGAGGCAAGAATATACAAGAGAGAAAAGACAGCCTCTTCAATAAGTGTTGCTGGGAAAACTGGACAGCTACATGTAAAAGAATGAAATTAGAACGCTCCCTAACACCACACACAAAAATAAACCCAAATGGATTAAATACCTAAATGTAATAAGGCCAGACACTATAAAACTCTTAGAGGAAATCATAGGAAGAACACTCTTTGAGATAAATCACAGCAAGATCCTTTTGACCCACCTCCTAGAGAAATGGAAATAAAAACAAAAATAAACAAATGACAGCTGATGAAACTTAAAAGCCAAGGAAACCATAAACAAGATGAAAAGACAACCCTCAGAATGGGAGAAAGTATTTGCAAACGAAGCAAAAGACAAAGGAATAATCTCCAAAATATACAAGCAGCTCATGCAGCTCGATATCAAAAGAAAAAACAACCCAATCCAAAAATGGGCAGAAGACCTAAACAGACATTTCTCCAAAGAAGATATACAGATTGCCAACAAACACATGAAAGAATGCTCAACATCACTAATCATTAGAGCAATGCAAATCAAAACTACAATGAGGTATCACCTCACACAGGTCATAATGGCCATCATCAAAAAAATCTACAAACAATCAATGCTGGAGAAATGTCATGAAGAACCTAGGGGTAAAACAGGAATAAAGACACAGACCTACTTGAGAATGGACTTGAGGATATGGGGAGGGGGAAGGGTAAGCTGTGACAAAGCAAGAGAGAGACATGGACATATATACACTACCAAATGTAATGCAGATAGCTTGTGGGAAGCAGTCGCATAGCACAGGGAGATCAGCTCGGTGCTTTGTGACCGCCTGGAGGGGTGGGATAGGGAGGGTGGGAGGGAGGGAGACATAAGAGGGAAGAGATATGGGAACATATGTGTATGTATTACTGATTCACTTTGTTATAAAGCAGAAACTAACACACCATTGTGAAGCAATTATACTCCAATAAAGTTGTAAAAAAAAAATTCTGGATAGGGTGTGGAGAAAAGGGAACCCTCTTGCACTGTTGGTGGGAATGTAAATTGATACAGCCACTGTGGAGAACAGTATGGAGGTTCCTTAAAAAACTTAACAGTAGAACTACCATACGACCCAGCAATCCCACTACTGGGCATATACCCTGGGAAAACCATAATTCAAAAAGAGTCATGTACCACAATATTCATGGCAGCTCTATTTATAATAGCCAGGACATGGAAGCAACCTAAGTGTCCATTGACAGATGAATGGATAAAGAAGATGTGGCACATATGTACAATGGAATATTACTCAGCCATAAAAAGAAACGAAATTGAGTTGTTTGTAGTGAAGTGGATGGACCTAGAGTCTGTCATACAGAGTGAAGTCAGAAAGAGAAAAACAAATACCATATGCTAACACATATATATGCAATCTAATAAAAAAAAATAAAGGTTCTGAAGAACCTAGGGGCAGGACAGGAATAAAGACTTGAGGACATGGGGAGGGGGAAGGGTAAGCTGGGACAAAGTGAGAGAGTGGCATGGACATATATACACTACGAAATGTAAAATAGATAGCTAGTGTGAACCAGCCACATAGCATAGGGAGTTCAGCTCGGTGCTCTGTGACCACCTAGAGGGCTGGGATAAGGGAGCATGGGAGGGAGACGCAAGATGGAGGGGATATGGGGATATATGTATATGTATAACTGATTCACTTTGTTATAAAGCAGAAACTAACACAACATTGTAAAGCAATTATACTCCAATAATGATGTTAAAAAAAATCACCAATGGCCAATGCTTTAATCAACCGTGCCTATGTCCTAGAACCTCCATAAAAACCCTAAATGATGGGGATCAGAGAGCTTCTGGGTTGGTGAACACATCCATGTGCTGGAAGAGTGGTACAACCCGACTCCACTGGGACAGCAGCTCCTTTGCTCTGAACCGTTCCAGACCTTGTGCTGTGTACCTCTTCATCTGGCTATTCACTTTTATCTTTTATAACATCCTTTAAAATAAAGTGACAAACGTAAGTAAAATATTTTCCTGAGTTCTGTGTACCGATATAGCAAATAATGTAGCCTGAGGAGGGGGTCATAGGAAATCCTGGTTGGTAGCCAAGTTGCGCAGAAGTGGGGGTAACCTGGGAACGAACACACCACTTGCAACTGGTGTCTGAAGTAGGGGACAGTCTTGTGGGACTGAGCCTTTAACCTGAGGGGTCTGCACCAACTCTGGGTAGTTTCAGAATTGAACTGAGTTGCAGGACACCCCGTTGGTGTCCACAGACAACTGGAGAAGTGCTTGGTGTCAGAAGTGTGAGTAGAGAAACAGTCTTCCTTTAGTCGTCATTCCCTCCTAGTGGAGGGTCCAGAGCTCTTACTGCCAGCTGAGGAGGGAAAAGACATGAGAGAGAGGAAAACTCCCCTATAAAAGGGGTTCAGACAGGAGCTAGGCCGGTGCCCACAAGCTTTAGATCCAAAGATTACTAGCCACTCCCTGCCTTAAGGAACTTCCCCATCCCCATTATAATCACTCCAACGCCCCCATCTCCCGTGCTCCAGCCACCAGATCTACTTTCTCAGGCAGAACCTTGAAGCCTACAGTAGGATGCCAAGACCCCATACTTCATGAGCTATGCTCAAATTAAAGCCCTGTGTAATAGACCTTGGCACCACTGGCATGAAACACAGGGACCTTCAGAAAGCTGGTTTTCATTCATTACTCTTGTGACATCTTGTACTCATAGTAACCTGCCCTCTATTTTCCATCAGCAGCAAATACAGAGCCAGGGGAAAATAACTTATTTTAATATTTGTTAAAGACAAACCTAAACAGGAAAGCAAAGATGTGCCCATTTTTCCAAGTACTTTACTGTGGTTCAAGGCCAAATAACACCCAAAATATGTATATTTTATGAAGGACACTGGCCTAACACGGGCCCCAGCTACAAGAGGCAGCTATTTTATCATAGCATGTCGGTTCTTGGTCAATTATGACAGTTAGGTAAAAATAACTGAAGAAATGGCCAAAGAGCCACAGATCTCCTGATGTGCTATAGAGCCTTGGTTTCTATGCTTTTCTGTGTTTGGAGCCTTTTTTTTTTTCTTTTAAAGGATAATATATATAACTTCATTGAAACACTTTTTTTTTTTTTGCGGTACGCGGGCCTCTCACTGTTGTGGCCTCTCCCGTTGTGGAGCACAGGCTCCGGACGCGCAGGCTCAGCGGCCATGGCTCACGGGCCCAGCCGCTCCACGGCATGCGGGATCCTCCCGGACCGGGGCACGAACCCATGTCCCCTGCATCGGCAGGCGGACTCTCAACCACTGCGCCACCAGGGAAGCCCGATTGAAACACTTTTGACAGCTTCCACTTCCAGCAGGTACAGTGCTGGTGAAATGCCACAACGATCAACCTGGATTAGAATCACCATGGACCATCCTAATCCCTCCTAAACCAAAATGCAGTTTCTCCTGGAGGACTTCAAAAATTTTAACTGTGAGAACATATCTTCAATCTTCAATGCTGCTGTGAAAAAGAAATAACAGACCCCAAATGGAATCGTTTGTGCTAAGTCCCACATCAGCAAATCAAGACTGAATACCTAACCTAACCACAGTCTTAACCCACCCTCTCCCCCAAGTAGGTAACCTTTAACCAGTTAACCTGGAATGACCTGGTTGGCACTAGTGAGGTAATCTCCCCAGTAGGCCCTTCCATTCCCCTTAGGAATGCCTAAAACAATGCATTCTTTGCTAATAATTTCCTTTTTCTGCCCTCTTTCCACCTTCAAAAACCTTTCCTTTTCTGCAGCTCAGCAGAGTTCTGTTGCTAGATGGGATGATGCCTGATTCATGATTTTTTTTTTTTTTTGCGGTACACGGGCCTCTCACTGTTGCGGCCTCTCCCGTTGCGGAGCACAGGCTCCGGACGCGCAGGCTCAGCAGCCATGGCTCACGGGCCCAGCCGCTCCGCGGCATGTGGGATCCTCCTGGACCGGGGCACGAACCCGTGTCCCCTGCATCAGCAGGCGGACTCTCAACCACTGCGCCACCAATTATATCTTCAAGTTTAATTGAATTTTTGTTGTTTAACAAATTTGGTGGCAGTGGTGGGACCAACGGAGACTTCTGAGGGCTTTAGAGACAACGAGGAACAAAAGTGTGGTAGCCACGAACCCTCTGAGATCTCAGTCTTCCTCTCCATTTCTGAGGGTCACAAGTAAGTTGCCTCTTGGTTCTGAGTGCTGCTTTCTTTGTGTCAAGCTCCCAATGTAATCTGCTTTCTAGTTAGTTCCCCCATTTGTCTGGATTCACTTGTTCTACATTGGGAGCTGCTGGTAGTTTGGACCACAATTTCCCATATGATAGGAAACCCCAGCCCTTGGCTTTGTCTCCAGACTCCACACTGGGAACTTCTGGGGGCAGCTGCAGTTCCCCATGTGTTAGCAAGCAGCCCATAGTCCCCTTTCTTTGGGGTTCACTGGTTCAATCCTTTCCCCAACCTCCAGTTCCAGGTTAGGAATCACTGGGGAATTGCTGGTGATGCACACAGGGCCTTTTCTTGGCCAGGGTGCAATAATATCTCTTGGTTACTGCTGATACATTAAGGTGTGTATGTGTGTCTGTTTTATTTTGTGTCAATAAAGGCTAATTGCTGATGGGGACCTTAGAAGTCAAAAAAGCCACAAAAATTGGTGGGCACAGATCGAGCACTTTAGGAGCTGTTAGAATGCTCCCTTCCCAAACCAAAAACTCCTGTGTCTGGATAAGTTGGTCATGGAGCAAGTTAGATGGACAGTGGGTCACGCACCAACCTCTACAAAATGTCCATGCAACTGGGTATACTGTAAAACATCACACAAAATTCCCAACCCAGCAGCATGTCCGTTTTTAGCTGGTGAGGCTCTGAGAGACCCAAAGCCTTACCTAAATAAATAAATAATAATAAAAATGGGATCCTTAAAATCCAAAGAGTTATTAAGCAGGTATGCTGGAAGGTGGTATGCTTAAGAACTATCATCCCAGAAACTATAAATATCTATAAAAATGGCCAAAATCGTATTAATAACAACAAAGAATTTTGTTTCCTAAGAACTCGGCTTGGAAACTATCAGCTTAGGGGCCCCAAAATATGGCTAGACAGAAATGTGGCTTGTACCCCATTTGAGGGTAGATATGGCTGGACAGAAAGGCGGGTGGAATTCCATTTGTAGCTAAGAGCCCTACCAAACTGCTGCCAGTCCTCAGGGAAATTACAATGGCCATTGTGAGGAATGTTCTAATTTAGACAAGACAATTTAAGAGGAGCACTTAAAAGCAAGGGACACCTACTTTAATTGGTATCCAGAAGCCTCCAAAAGCCTTCAAAATTCCACAATATCTTCGTTGAAAGATGCATTACAAAAAGTAACAGGGCTTCCCTGGTGGCGCAGTGGTTAAGAATCCACCTGCCAATGCAGGGGACATGGGTTCCAGCCCTGGTACGGGAAGATCCCACATGCCACGGGAGCAACTAAGCCCGTGTGCCGCAACTATTGAGCCTGCGCTCTAGAGCCCGTGGGCCACAACTACTGAGCCCGTGCGCTGCAACTACTGAAGCCCACGCGCCTGGAGCCCGTGCTCCACAACAAGAGAAGCCATGACAATGAGAAGGCCGTGTACCGCAACGAAGAGTAGCCCCCGCTCACCACAACTAGAGAAAGCCCACGTGCAGCAACAAAGACCCAATGCAGCCAAAAATAAATAAATTAATAAAAACTAATAAAAAATTAAAGCTATGAGAGGTATCTAAAACAAAATACTTAAGTAACTCCTACTGCTCCCATCTATCCTCCTTTACTTGAGTATTCATTCTACTCATCATCTGTCTGGACTGTCTTTCCACTCCAAAAACTCTACAAGACAATAAACAAAAATCTATCAAGTTAATGGCCTTACGGACGCTGCTGTGTCTACCTTCAAAAGACCACCGCCCCCCAACCCCGTATGGACCCTTCCCAGAGTTGATCAGTCTCTGAAGAATTTTCTGGTAAACCTTTAAACAGCCAAGGGAAACTAAAATATTTTGAATCCCATTTGGAGCCTCCAGATGGGTTGCTGGGAAAACTGGCAAAAGCTGGCTAAGGGTGGGAATCCTTAGTAGAATCGGTTCCCCCTGGATGTCTGTCTACAGTACCCCATAGAGAGAGAAAAATAAAATATCTGTTGCACCAAACTTGGGGACACCTCTTAAATCTAAGGGTTGTTTAATACTGCCAGAAATATTTAGTGGCAGTATGTCCTGGCTAAAACTCGATAAGATATTTAAAATAATTCAATAAAACTTTATGATCAGAAATTTGGCCAAATTGGAAGCTGATATTCAGAGCCTGAAAGGAAATTGTTAGGGCCTCTCCTCTAAGCTAAAATAAAAGTAAGTACCCAGGATGTGTGGGGTGGATGGAAGGGGTTCTAAAGCCCTTGTAAAGGGTTTATGGGTGAATCAACCTATGATGTCATTTAAGTTGCAACCCAATTCCTTGAGGAATTAAAATCAACTGTCCTTATCTTAAAATATTTGCACAACTCTAAGTGCAGCTCTAGGAGCAGTCCAAATTCATCTATTCCTTTTTACCAATCCCCAAACTTGCCCTATTTATCTTAAAAGGGAAGGTTTGGGGATTTCTTCCTTGTGCCTCTGAGATGTAAATTTTAAAATACCAACTTCAGGGAAGTAATTCTTATCAGGAAACAAAAGGGGAGGTCATTTGAAACTTAACTTTAGCCATCTGAGCAGGCCGCCTTGATTTATTTCATCTGCCAGAAAAACAACTTAGATCCAAATTCTTTTGTAACTAGTAAAGCAGAGGCTGTAAGATCACTGCTTACGTCTGTCTGTCTGTATGTTTATGTGTGTCTATCTATATATATGATGTAGATGTGGTATTTTTCTACCTTCAGATGGTATTGCAAAAAAATTAATTTGTAAAAGAACTCTACTTAACTAGCTTAAAGAAAACTAAGTGTTTATATAAATTAAATTCTCAGAAATATAGTAGAAACTAACCCAAATGAATTTCAAGTTCATGTGATCTGGGGAAATATTAGGTATTAAAGCTAGTTTAAATTTGTTGGTTTAATTAAAACAGCCATGTCTTAATGAGTTATCAGCATCAAATATAATACTTTTACTCTATAATAAGTTCACGTTATCTCTATTACAAAATTTGTCAGCCGGAAAATTAACTTAGGATGAAGACTGACATCATTTATTGTCGAATGAAGTTTTTGTGAGTAGTCTTTGTTAAGAACAAATAAATAGAAGTAAGTAGAATAAAAAGTTTTTAGGTGAACTTTTTAAATAGTTTCCTCAAATCTTTTTGGTAACCTGAAACCTTAAAGTTTTGCTAAGTTAAATGATGAGCTAAGTTAAATTCACTGACTATCCAAATCATTTACAAATAAGATAAAATACTAAAACATTACTGAACATAGGTTTATCTACTTTCGGCTTCCTTTTACATAAGAACTAAAGATTTTCAGTTCTATCAGTGAATGTGTCCTGTGACAAATGAGAAATTTGCTATGAAAAAAACATGCATTTCTAAAAGTTATTAAAAATATTTATAAATTTTTCAAGCCACAGAATGCCAGTGTAAGAGATAGCCCACATTTGCTTACCTATTTTCACTAGAAATTAAGGTTTCTAAGGGTTAAAAATTCTAATACTTAATTAAAGCTACTAGCAGCAAAAAGGAAGCTGGAGAAGATTTATGGAAAAGGAATCCTATGAAAGGAATTTTATGTCAAGCTGGATAAGACTGAATGAATTTGTTATAAGGACTTCTAAAAATAAGCTTTAAAATCTGTAGTGTACTTATATACAATTAAAACAATTTTCTTTCATCTGCTAAATGGACAAAGTGATTTTGGACAACTGGTCTGCTCCTAAAAAGAGGCTGTGAAAGGTTTCTCTTTATCTATTCTTTTTTTCTGAAGGTATTCTTTTATTGTTGCAGTGTTTTTTACAATATTGGAAAACTGAAGGGTGAAAAGAAAACTCTTCACATCAACCAGAGGGGAAGGATGATTGTTCATGGTGCATCCATTTATAGGAAATCTACAATCATTAAAAATCAATGTTCTGAAGGAGATGTAATAAATTGAAAGTTACTTACATTATGTTCAAGTTTTTTTTTTTTTAATTCCCCTCCCACCAAAAATGGGGATAGGGGAGTGAAAAAGCCAGTAATGTTACAAATCCACCCTCATGGCTACAAAATTTGTGTGCTCAGCACTCTTTGGACTGATGCATCTTTACCTTTTAAGTAACCTGCCTAGGAAACAAAGATTTTATGTCTTGTCAAAATAATTTCCTGGGGCTTCCCTGGTGGCGCAGTGGTTGAGAATCTGCCTGCTAATGCAGGGGACACGGGTTTGAGCCCTGGTCTGGGAAGATCCCACATGCCGCGGAGCAACTAGGCCCATGAGCCACAACTACTGAGCCTGCGCGACTGGAGCCTGTGCTCCGCAACAAGAGAAGGCCACGATAGTGAGAGGCCTGCGCACGGCGATGAAGAGTGGCCCCCGCTTGCCACAACTAGAGAACGCGCTCACACAGAAACGAAGACCCAAGACAGCAAAATAAATAAATAAATAAATAAATAAATAAATAAAATAATTTCCTTGTTTCATGTTGTTCTTAGGAGGTTTCTTATTACTTAAGAAAACTGATTCTTCCCTATTAAAAGAGCTAAGGTGTTTGTTTGTTACAACTATTTTAACTTTCTGTATTTGACTTCGAAGTCTTCAATTATCACTATGGTGAGATAGGTAACCACGTATTGTTTCACAGTGACCTATGATCCCATTTGACATGGTGTTTTAAAACCTTTTGATATTTTTGACAAACTTCTCCCAAATCAAATTCTAAATGAAGTCTTTTTGAACTCGAGCTAACTTTGGAATTTTCCAGAGGCCACTGGAACATCTCAAAAGATTTGTTCTCTCCTTAAAAAAAAGTAGGATATTACATTAATTACGCTTATTTGGTATGTTAAATTACATAGGAAATATTGTCAAATAAGTGATGCAAAACCTTAAATCTTATTTGTGTTTATACATGCTATTAATAAGTGTTCCAGAAATTGTATGAAATTCCTAGAAATATGATGTCCTAGTATAATGTTATCACTTGTAATTCTAGTTACTATCTTAAAATGTATGTCATAGAAATAAGCAAATAACGTTGTCAATTCATTATAGTGAACTCTCATCATCAGACCTTTTAACAATAGACATTTAAAAAAAATCTTTTGTCATTTTCAGCTAGTTATTATTTTACTTTGATGCTTTTACCAAAGTGTTCCTGCAGCAGTACTTCATCTTCAAGGAGACTTAAGGAAAAGACTTTGGACCAGTAGAGCATTTCAATAACTTTAAGATCATAAAACTGAACCAAGTAAGAATTTCCAGAACTAATAGAGAAACTAGACTCAAGCAGAACAAGAATTAGTAACATGAGACTGAATAAACTGAAGAGGATGATTATAATTTTTAGACTTTTGTTTTAAAACATTGCTGGTGCCTTAATGCTTTTTTTTTCCCCAGATGTAAAGAAACCTTTTCTCTTAAGCTATCTAGGACTTACAGCAATTGGTAAATTATACCTCTGTGAATAAGGATGAAACATGTATGTTTTCTTCCTACCTGATCTCTCCAGAATTCAGAAACTCTTAGGTATCCTTTTCATGGCAATACAATTAGTTATGTACATAAGCTCAATAAGCATCTGTTCTCCTTGTAACAGGACACAGTTGGAAACATTGGCTATACCACCAGGATTTGACTGGCTTGTCAAATATTCACAGACCCAGATATGATCAGTTTTTAAGATCTAAAGTTAACTTCATGGAGCTAATAAAGCCCCTTGGAAAAACTGACCTGGTACCTTGCTTACAAGCTGTCAGCAAAGCAGTCTTAAAAAGGACTTATTCTTGCTGCATTTATGTAAATAATTAAGTTTCATGCAAACAAATTAGTTTTACTGTGATTATCTTTAAAAAAAAATGGGAGTGATTATAGAGATAAAAATTATGTTGGCATAATTTTTGTAGGTTCTGGTTCTGTCAATTATCTTTGAGGTTTTGTTATTCGTCTCTAAACTGGACTGGATCCTGAATTCTTCTAATTTCCTCAAATATCTGGCTACAACTCTCCAAACTCATGTTTCCAATTTTCTCCCACCCTTCTGATTTGGAATCACTAAGACCAAAGACTGCCCTTGAGTCTCCTTGTAAGGGACTATACCAGGTCCTCCTCATTACCCAAATGGCAGCCAACTTCAGGGACTTGAGCCTTGGATACACATATCATAGCTGAAGAAGGTTCCACCCGACACCTGGTCCTGTGCAGATGCTGGAGACCTCCAAATCAAATTAACCAGGAAGAAAAGTAGTTGACATTGAGGTAGATTATTTCCTCCCAATATACCCGATCAATACTTCATACTTTAACTAAACATGAAACCCTTTCTTCTTCTCTCTTTCCTTTACTCTGGCATCAGCCTAAAAAGCTAACACCATCATCCATATCTCCCAGGTCACTGCTAAGGAAAAGAGGGGTAACCTTTCAAACCATCACCAAAAAACTCTGATCAGTCCCGTCTCTGGGTAATAAGCCCAAACTTGGGGTACTTTGCATCTAGGCTCTACACACACACACACAAAAAGGGACACAAGGGAAGGGTAACCATAATAAAACTGCCTGTGTGGTCTACAGACATTTAAGGTTTTACTGGCCTCCAGGGCTGTCACCTTTCCAGTCCTAAGTCACAGATTCAAATGGGGATTACCAGGAAAAGTTCATGATTCTGATTCACTTCCTCTGACAAGGCCCTGCATCCCCAGTTAGGAGTAAATGTACATGAGGCTATGATCAGGAGCCTCTCCTTAACTCTTTGAAAGTATTGTGAAATCTGCTAAGGCAATAACTCCCAACAAACAAAAATCCTTAGACTCTCTGGTCCAAGTTATTCTTGATAATACGACAGCCCTTGGTTACCTTTTAGCTGAGCAAGGAGGTGTCTGTGCTGTGACCACCACCACTAGCTGTAACTGGATTAACACTTCTGGGGAAGTCGAAACTCAGCTGCGTAAGATCACTGAACAAGCCCCTTGGCTTAAAAAGTGACCCCTTCTGTGGGGTTTTTCTTTGACTTATTTGCTTTTGATTTGGGTCTTGGGGACCAGGGCTCCAAAGTGCACTCCAGACATTGGGAATTATCCTGTTTATAATCATCATGGTGGTCTCCTTGGCACACTGTATTCTCTCAAAAAGCTTTAAATGTGGGTGCGTAGCCACTAACCACCAACAAATGATCTCCCTAAGAATGGAACATCAGTAAAGAAACGAAGAGAAAGACCAACTAAAAAAAACTGTAGACCCAAAGTTCGGACCTGAGAATATCAGAGACTCAGCCATCTGATCCAAGAATGTGGATCACGATCCATGAATGTCACACAGAGGATCAGTAAAAGCTGCAAAACTACAGAGTGGTAGCTGAAAGTGATGCTAATGACTTAAATCTGGTCACATCTCTCAGTTAAGCTGAGAGTCTGATCCAAAGGGGCTAACTGTTAAAAAGAAATAACAGGCCTAAAATGGAGTCACTTGTGCTAAGCCCCACGTCAGCAAACCAAACTTAATACCTAATCTAATTGCAGTCTTACCCTCCAACCCAGAATGTAACCTTTAACCAGTCACCGTAGAATTACCTGGTCAGCACTAGTGAGCAATCTGCTGATATGACCTTCCATTCCCCTTAGGAGGGTGACAGTGCCTGAAACAATGCATTCTTTGATAATAATTTCCTTTTTCTGTTTCCTTTCTATCTTTAAAACCTTTCCTTTTCTACTGCTCAGCAAAGCTCCTCTGTTGTTCGATTCACGAAGCCTTTAACAAAGCCAGTCAGATCTTCAAATTCACTTGCTGAATTTTTGTTGTTTAACACGGGCAAACAAAAAATCAGATTCAACATACAAACTGTCTCTTAACAATTTGAGAGATGCCCAAATTTTAAAATCTCACTTTCCACTGCAACCAGTTAATTAAGTCAAGATATTTCCTGTCCTCCTGGTGGGGAGTAACCTGAAACAAAGTCTAAAACACCAAACTAACCAGTTTCCAGAAGAAGCTAGAAATATTGCTGCAAGTCATTTAAAGCCAGGTAGAAGAAATGAATCAAGAATCCTATACAAATCTACAATTTCATCCAGTACCACATGCATTCCAAGACCCAGCATCCCGTGTACCATGCCACAGATGTCTGAATTAATTCCTCTAGAATAAGCCTGCAGGCTATCACCCTGTAGGTTAAATATGGAATGTGATGCTTGACAGGCCAATTCCAGCAGCTTTGCTGGGGAAACAAACGGACTGATCTCTATCCAAGAAGGCAGGGGCAAAAGTTGCTAACTTGTCTGATGCCACAGAAGACTTCCAAGGAAGCCCTTTCAGGGTGCTGCAGCTGGGTGAATCCTCAGGGGCACCACCAACACAGCGGACAGCAGATGGTACATCAAGTCCGTCCTAAGGAGGAGATGACAGGCCAGGAGCAACCCTTTAGTAAGCCAGCATGCCCACTCAGATGCCCAGTTCGCCTCCACCTAGACGGTCCTGCAGTGGAGCTCGCTGAATAACGCAGGGCGTGGCGTCTGGGTGGCTCCACCGGAATCCCCAGCAGATTGCTCGCATCTATAAATACTGGCTACAGGTGTTGCAAGTGGATGGCTTTATTTTTTTGTCGTTCCCTCCCATCTTGAAGTGTTGGCGGAGACAGTACGGATGTGCTACCATCTTTGAGGAACACCAAATGCTACCTCGGCGTTATTAACATACGCGTTTGCTCAAGCTGATGTGCTCTCAGCGGAGGCTACAGCTTCCCACCAGCGGCAGCAGCCGTGAATCGAAGCGCACTAATGCGCGCGTTAATGAAATTTCGCGGTGGAATGGGTCCCTCCGAGAGGGCCATTAAAAAACCCATCGAGGAGCCAGAGTTCGCTCTCCTGCCCCTCCCCCACCCCAAAATAAAAGCAACTCAAGCCCAACGCGGGAGACCCCACCTTGTGGGAGCCAGGAGAGCAAAGTGGTAGTGGCTTGATCACGCCCTGAAATGCATCTCCAAATCCAGCCCTCTGTGGACCCTGGAGAAGGGCTCCACACTTGCCCCGCGTGTCCGGTCCTCCAGCTCCAGCCGCTGTCCTGTGCGCCCTGACCCCCCGCCATTCTGCCCAGGACCACCAGCTGGTGTCCCACGCGGGAGGGGGAGGGGAAAGAGAGGAAGGAGAAGGGGACGGGGGAGAGGCCCTCCCGAGAGCATCCAGGGCACTGGCGCTGGTGCCCAGGGATGCAGCCCCGCCTCCCCGGCCAGCTCCTCAGATGCAGACCACAGCAGGGAAAACCACTATCGGCAACTTTGGGAAGTGTGCGCCAGTGCACCTCCTGTCAATCACCCTAAGGCCTGAGGGAATAAATCCCTGCGCTTTGATTTAGGTGGCCTTGGCCACCGGCTCTGGCTCAGCCAAATAGGGGCCGCCTCAGGAGGGTCAGGGACCCACGTGAGCAGGGTGACTCCCTTCCGGGGGCCGTAGGAGAGCCCCACAGTTCCCGGAGGAGAAAGGGGGAGGTGGGGGGTTAGGGGAAGCCCAGGGGACAGAGACTCCAGTGATTCTGGCTGGGGATGGGGTGTGAGCCCTCTCCCAGGGCCCCAGGAGAACGCAGAAGTAGCTAGGGAACACGGTGGGGTGCAGGTACCTCTGGAAGGTTGAGATAGTCCCCGATGTATTATTTACTTATTCACATAGGAGCTCCCTGTACGTTAAAAAGTGCTGAGATACCAAAACACTGGTGTATTTTGTGTCGAGTCCTCTCAGGGGGTCTATGAATGCCCTCCCCACCCCACCCCCCGGCCCTGACAGCAGAACCCAGGACAGCCCCAGCCATCAATGGCCACCACCGTGCCCAGCTCAAGTTACTGACAGGTTTTTGAGATCTGTGGAAATCGGGAGTCTCCACAACTTGTCTCTACTATCATTAAAAGTCCACAAACACGATTTTGCCGATTATCCAAATGAATGCAGCTAGATTAAGAGGATTATTCCAGCTTGGGAAAGCAAACACTGTTTGCTAATCGTGTAATAGGCGTCCCATTTCCTATCAAATTGCCTCTGAAAGCCTCATTTGCATGAAAGCCTGTCTGTTTTTCAAACTAGGCTGTTCTTTCTTAGAGGCCTGGGCAAGTGGCTGAGTCCCCCAATCCTTTTACCTTCCCTTTTGAAATGTAACCATTTTTCTTCTGAAAGGACTGGGGACTTAAAGGGCCCTCCCCTCCTGAGCAGAACCAAGCAGACTAGGCTGCCTCCAGAATGGGGCAGAGAATCCCAGCCCCAACCCTCCTGCCCTCTGAGCTCCACCTTCCCCTGTCTGGGTAGATCTCAGGCTTTTCTGGAAAGGGAATAAAGCCCTAGGTATGGTCTATACCACCTCTAGCTTCAGCATGTTCCTCTCTGTAGTGACTATTCAGTGGCTTGCACACGGGGTTGCCTTCAGCTGTGGTTGTTCATGACTGGTTTGCCTAGTAATTAGCTAAATGCTTTCTGACAGTCTGTTTGCCTTGGAGAGTAATTCTCGGGCCTTTCCGAGGATGCCTCTCCTCTAGCATTTCAAAAGTAAATTGTTCTCTGATTGCAGCTCTCTGTACCCAGGGACTCCATTCTAGCCACCACGCCTCTTTCCTTCTGCACAGAGGCCGTGTGCCCTGCGACCTGGGACTGTAACAGAGAAGAACCACCCTGACTCCACATGGAATGTGGAAAGCCCATTCTCAAGGCTCCGCCCTTTAAAGGTGTAACACTTGTCCATTCAGATAGAGATAAAGAGTTGCAGAACAGAGAATAACACTTGTCCTGTTGGAGGTTCACAGAACATCGTGACCTGACCTAAGGTGTACAGCTGCAAGACCGAAGGATTCCGGCACCCAGAAGTTTGCAACAATGAGCCACACCCCCTCCCCTTTTAGTAGAAAAGAAGGCTGAATCCTAACTTGGGTAAGATGGTTCTTTGGGACACTGGTCCACCAACTTCTTGGTCTGCTGGCTTTCCAAATAAAAGTCTCTACTGCTTGCCCCAGCAACTCGTCTCTTGATTTATTGGCCTGTTGTGCGGTGAGCAGTACAAGCCAGTAAGAGGACTGATGGGTGCTGTCCCTCCGTGTTCAATCAAGTACAGCCTTTCCTTCAAAGGCCACTAAACTTCATCACCCTCCCCCCCCAAAATCTCAAAGAGCTGTGGCAGTTTAAAAACGTATTCACAATTTTTTGGGTCACTTTCTCCCTGGAAAGGTGTGGGCTGTGTCTTTTCCCCCAGTGACTCACTTGTAACTATTAGAAGGCCCAACAGTGACCTCTGAGGCTAGATTTGAAAAGGCCACATAGTTTCTGCCTGCACAGAGAGGCCACTGCGGTGCTCTGGTTAGCAGCCTCGGCTGAGGTCCTGCTGACAGGGAACATTTAACTGCTAGATGTACAGAGCAGGGCCTTCCTGGGACAGACCCCTCCCCCATATCCTCTGCTGTAGCTCTTCTCTAAAGTACTTAGATAATAGTATCTGATGCACTGTCCTGAGTTATTTTACAGAGGTAAAGCCACCACCAAATGGAAGAAATTAATTACTTGAGGATCACGAGCAAGTAGCCTCCAGACCTCCTGGCGCCTAAGGATTGATACCGTTAACCCCTGTGACCCCACCCTGTTATGTCACCATTAACCAATCAAGAGAATTCTGCACCAGCGATCACATACCCCATGACCCCCTCCCTCACCTGGCCTTTAAAAAGGCTTTCCTAAAACCCTCCAGGGATTTCAGTGTTTTGAGCACTACCTGCCCTGGACTCCCTGCTTGGCACCCTGAAATAAACGCTGCACTCTCCTTCCCCAAGTTTGGTTGGGTAACAGGTGTGTGAATGAAGATCTCTCCAGGTGATTCCAGCCCCCAGGGGTCAGGTCACCTCTGGTCATCAAGTCTTTCTGCCCAAGGTCTCAGACATTAAGGAACAGAGATGAGCCATCCCTGCTGTGCCCTGTCCTGATTTTTAACCCATCTAATTCCTTGGCAAAATAAGATGGGCCCCGGCTTAATTAGCCACTAAGCTTTGGGGTGGTTTGTTACACAGCCAAGAACAACTGATTTGTTCCCAAACCCTGTCTCCCCCCGTCACTCAGCCCTTCTGAATTCAGAGGGCACCAGAAGGACATTAACCTTACCTGCAGGTTGACTAGTGTTCTTACAATAGTCTCTTTCTTTTAAAGGTAGATTAAATGTGCCCAACTTTGGGGGACGGGCAACCCTTCTTTTTGAGAGGTGTACGTTGTGAGGATCTCCTATAGGAGGAAGCGATTGCTAGAAGTCCAGTAATTTTTAAACTTGTGACCCACAGTAAAGGGATACATTTTATCTTATTACCTAGTAAACAAACACCTGGCATGCCTGACCACACTTCAGGAAACAGTCTGTGATACTTGTGAAAAATTCTGGTCCTTTCTTCCATTTTCCTTTTTTCTAATACTTGTTGTAAACCACTACATCAATTTCACAAGTCACCACTGGGCTGCAACCCACAGTTGGGAAAGTACTACTTTAAGGAGGGAATTCAGAGAGAGGTGTAAGAACCCTGCATATAACTGGGGAGACGCTGTCAGCCAGCCGTATCACTCCTGCTGCTGGGAGTCCCGGCCAACTGGGCTCCCAGGCCTCGAGACGCTTGGCGAACTTGACCTCAAGCACTGCTCACGATCCCCTTGGCTCTGTGAGGCCCCAAGGGTGAGCTGGCCAAGTCTTGCCACTTGTCTACATATTTCTTCCCCAGACCTAGCCTGAGGCTGGAGAACAGAGCCAGCAAAGACTCCATGGCTCCCACGAGCGGCTCTGAGACTAGGCTTCAGGCACAACTGAAATAAAACCTACCTGAAAGGCAGATTGCAAATCACTTAAGAAGTATATTATGCCATTTCTTCCACAAAGAATCATGAACTGAAAATCCCTAGCTCACTAGGATCTTTAACACTGAAGTCTGTCACTCAGGCGGGAATGGGGGGTTTTATTCAAATCCACAGGCAGGCTCTTTGCTGCAGGTTCCCTCCCCGAAGCGGCATGGGCCCTCGGGGGTGATTGTGGGAAGCCCCATTCACCTTCTCCTCCACCCTCATCACCTGTAGCTTTGACTCACCCAGGCACGGCCACCTGCAGATGAATGTGTAACAGGCCCTGTGCACAGAGGGCTGGCCCCGTCCCCAGCGCACCTGTCATTTAATCACCTGCTCAGATGTCTGCCAGGTGATTCCAGAGACAGCAAGCAAAGCCAGTCAGCAGTCTGTCTCCTAACCACTGCGCCATCTGCTTTAGTTGTTGGCATCCTTTTCTTTTTTTGAAACACCTGCAGTAAATAACGCCACAGTCGTATAAGAGTTCAGTAAAACGGAAGTTCAGGCCACACACATTCTTATTTGGATAAGTAGTTAAAAAAAAGAATCACTCCCACAGGAAGATGGGCCCCGGGAGCACCAGACTTCATTAGTCACTTAATAAAAGCTTCTTGATGGGGATAATTCCTTCCCTGAAGAGGGCAGCTTTGAAAAACAGTTTGGTTTTTTCAAAATATGTTTGCCTCCCTCCCGTTTGTTGGGGAATCAATTTCCCTTGCCCTTGGGCCTAAGGGCCTCACTTCCTAGTGATCCAAACTGCATTTCCCTGCAGAAGACCTGACTAAACATTTCTCCAAAGAAGACATACAGATGGCTAACAGGCACATGAAAAGATGCTCAACATCGCTAATCATCAGAAATGCGAATGAGGTATCACCTCACACCTGTCAGAATGGCCGTCATCAAAAAGCCTACACATAACAAATGTTGGCAAGGATGTGCAGAAAAGGGAACCCTTGTACACTGTTGGTAGGAATGCAAATTGGTGCAGCCGCTGTGGAAAACTGTATGAAGGTTCCTCAAAAAAATAAAACTAGAACTACCAAATGATCCAGCATTTCCACCCCTGAGTATATATCCGGAAAAAATGAAAACACTCATCTGAAAAGATACACGCATGCTAATGTTCATAGCAGCATTATTTACAATAGTCAAGACATAGAAGCAGCCCAAGTGCCATCAACAGACAAATGGATAAAGATGTGGTGTGTATACACACACACACACACACACACACACAAACAGAATACTACTCAGCTGCAAAAAAAAAAAAAAAATTCTGCCATTTGCAGCGAAGTGGATGGATCTAGAGAATATTATGCTTAGTGAAATAAGACAGAGAAAGACAAATACTGTATGATATCACTCATATGTGGAATTTGAAAAATAATACAAATGAATGTATATGCAAAAGACAAACAGATTTAGATACAGAAAACAAACAGGTGGTTACCAAAGGGGAGAAGGACAAACGAGGGGTATGGGATGAACACATACAAACTACTATACGTAAACTAGGTATAGCCCAGGGAATGATAGCCATTATCTTGTAATAGCTTATAATGGAGTATAATCTGCAAAAATACTGAATTACTGTGCTCTACACCTGAAACTAATACACTGTAAATCAACTATACTGCAATTTTTTAAAAGAAAACACATTTCCCTATGAATACTGGGAGTCAGGTCCTCGGGGCTGAGGCGTGTCTTCCTCAGACATTTAATTCTAGTTTCTTGGACTTTGATATGGAGAGCAATAGAGAAGGGTAGGGAAATGGGTATGAGTAACGATAATGAGGTCACCAGCCAAAGGGTGTGTTTTGGTCCCCAAGTAATATTTTAAAATATCTGTAAGGCCTTACAAAGCCATCACATGGCTTCTGGAACCCCTGGACCTATTACGTGTTTTGCCACAATTAACCAAGGTCGTTCTCCCCTTAAAAAAAAAAATTCCTAAAGACGCAGATGTAGCGAATGGACTTGAGCACACGGGCAGGGAGAAGGGTAAGCTGGGACAAATTGAAGAGTGGCATGGACATATATACACTGCCAAACGTAAAATAGATAGCTAGTGGGAAACAGCTGCATAGCACAGGGAAATCAGCTCGGTGCTTTGTGTCCACCTAGAGGGGTGGGATAGGGAGGGTGGGAGGGAGACATAAGAGGGACGAGATATGGGAACATATGTATATGTATTACTGATTCACTTTGTTATAAAGCAGAAACTAACACACCATTGTAAAGCAATTATACTCCAATAAAGATGTTAAAAAAAAAATTCCTGATAACCCTATGACGACTCCCAACTGAGTATTGTATCCAATGAAAACAAATACCTAATTAGAGGATTTAGAGATTTCCTGCCAACTGGGCTTTCCTCCTCTTGTCTCCTGGTCTCCTGTTAAATCAAGGTGATTTAACAAAATGAAACCCACAGAGAAAGACTCACTGCAAAACTGAGATATTCAGTGAATCTTCATAAAAACCGCTCCGCCTCAGAGGTTTGCCCAACCACTACCAACTATCGTTGGCTTTTTTAAAAAAATCTTTTTACTACTTTAAAGGAGAGGTCGGTTTTGCTGCAAATTTTCAACATGCCTGATCAGAAGGAATATTACAAAGCTGAATTTGGATACCCCACCCTGCATTTGGTTCTAATACCTGGCTTGGGACGTGGTTGAACGTCTCGATGACTAAGGTGTACCCAGTGAAATAGGCAGATTGGCAGATTCTCTGCACCATGAAACAGGCCAGTTAGTGTGATGAAATATACAAGGGAACATGTTTTCACTTTCTAAAGACAGTGGTTCTGACCCACATAGAAACATGAACTGGTGAAGTCCGCTGACTACTCCCAGCCGCCTACACCTTCCTGCTCAATGTCTTCTAAGCAACAGAATGAATCCTTGCCAACTGAAAGGAAACAGTTCCTATAGCGAGAAAACTTTTCAGGACTGGAAGTAAAGCCAATCCCAAACTCATTAGTCCTGTTCCTTTTTCCAACTAAGGCAATAAAAACATTTAGTGAGCGCTAGGCACTAGGTTACTCACTGGATCCTTAAAACAATCCTGAAAGGTTTCACTCCCATTTCACAGGTGATGGAACTATTAGGGCCTTTACACAACCGTTCTGTAGCCACACAGGTAACAAGTGCAACGGAGATCAAAGCCCGAACTTTGCCACTAAATCCCATATTTTTAATCATTTTGCTAACATCATCTTTTGTAAAACTCATGATTTCTGAAAGCTCTGAATCAACAGAAGCTTACTTATTAATTTATTTTTACCTAAAAGGAATAAAGCTAATGTTTTAGTAGCAGACTGAAACTCTATGCATTTCACAACCAATTATCCCAGTATCATATAACCCTTAGGTCTTGTCACAGAACTCAGCCACTTCATTCCCCTCTTGGAACTCTGAATATTAACTAAGAACAATTAAGAAATAAAATGTGCTTTATGCTAAAGGTGGCCTTATTTCAGGATAAACCAGAGGAAAAAAATCACATAATTTCTGCACAGATTCCAAAAAGTGTTTGCAATACAGTGAAAATAAAATGAAAATTCAAGTTGTAGTCAACTAAATCTAATAGACCACCTCCTAATATATTCAAAATGTCTACCAGCAGCTAACAGCAAAATATGGGAAGCAAAAACTGATAGAACTAAAAGGAGAAATATACAAGTCCAGAGTTATACTTTGAGTCTTCAACACCCCTCTCTCAATAATTAATAGCAAGTCTAACAAAAGAAAAATTGGGAAGCACAAACTACCGACATCAGGAATGAAACGGGATGTTATTACAGACTTTGCAGACATCAATGGGAATTAGGAGAACACCGTAAGCAACGCTACACAATACAGTTAACAACTTAGATGAGATAGGCCAATTCCTCAGCAAACACAAACTACCACAACTCACCTAAGGTGAAATAGATTATTTTAGTAGTCCTAATAACTTTCAAGGAAATTAAATTTGTAATTTTAAAAGCCTTCCAAAAAGAATCTACACGCCCACATGATTTCACTGGAGGATTTCACTAAATGTGTAAAGAAGAATTAACAGCAATTCTACGCAGTGTTTTCCAAAGAGAAGAGGATGGAACACTTCCCAATTCATTTTGGGATATATCACCCTGATACCAAAATCAAAGACAGCACAAAACAAAACCTAAACCTACAGACCAATAATAGTCATGTAATATAGATGTAAATATCTTTTAACAAAATATTAGCAAATGGAATTCAGCAATATACTTAAATTATACACCATGACCAGTAAGTTTGATTCCAGGGAGGCAAGGTTGATTGAATATTTGAAATCAATTAGTGTGATCCACCATATCAATAGGTTAAAGATGAAAAATCACATGATCATATCCTTTGATGCAAAAAAGGCATTTGGGGCCTCCCTGGTGGCGCAGTGGTTGAGAGTCCGCCTGCCGATGCAGGGGATACGGGTTCGTGCCCCGGTCTGGGAGGATCCCATATGCCGCGGAGCGGCTGGGCCCGCGAGCCATGGCCGCTGGGCCTGCGCGTCCGGAGCCTGTGCTCCGCAACGGGGGAAGGCCACAACAGTGAGAGGCCCGCATACCACAAAAAAAAAAAAAAAAAAAAGGCATTTGACAAAATCCAATACCCACTCATGATAAAAAATGTTAGATAAATAGAAATAGAGCAGAATTACCCCCAACTAAATGAAGAGAATACAAAAAACACCCTATAGCTATCACGGATGGTGAAAGAATGAATGCCTTCCTTCTAAAATGGGGAACAGGACAAGAATGTCTGTTCTCACCATTCTTACTCCACAAAATGCTGGAAGTTATGACCAGGGCAATAATACAAGGCAAGGAAATAAAAGGCATACAGATTGGAAATGAAGAAGTAAAACTGTCCCTATGTGCAGATGACATGATTACCTACGTAGAAAATTTCAAGGAATCTAAAAAAAAAAAAATCTAGAATAAGCGAGTTCAGCAAGTTCACAGGATGCAAGTGCAACACACACAGACACGAGTCAATTACACTTCTGCACACTAATAATGAACATGTGGAAACCAAAATTTAAAAGACAATACCACCTCCAATCATGCAAAGAAATTAAATACTTTGATGTTAATCTAATGAAACACCTATAGGACTTGTATGCTGAGAACTATGCAATGCTAATGAAAGAAATCAAAGGAGATCTAACTGAATGGAGAGACACATTATGTTCACAAACTGGAAGATTCAAATAGCACGGATGTCAATTCTTCTCAAAATGATACAGAGTCGATGCAATTCTTTTCAAAATCTCCACAAACAGGATATAAACAAAATTATTAGAATATTTTTATGCAGAGGCAAAAGAACTAGAATATCTAAAAACAATTTTGAAAACTAAGAGAGTGGGAGGGCTTTTGTCTGATCTCGAGACTTAAATAGTTACAATAATCAAGCCTGTGTGGTATTGGCAGTAGTCACATAAGATCAATGGGACATAATAGAAGAAACAGAAATAAACCCATACAAATATGCCCAACTGATTTTTGGCAAAGGTTCAAGAACAATTCAATGGAGAAATATAATCTTTTTGACAAATGGTGCCAGAGCAACTGGACATCATAGGCAAACAAAAACTAAAGCATTCTGGCTTATACTTCACACCTTACATAATTATCTCAAAGTGGATCAGAGACTTAAATGTAAAATTGTAAAACTTTTAGAAAAAAATAAAATCTGTAAGTGCTAGGACTAGGCTTAGTTTTGGCACCAAAATCACAATCCATAAAAGGAAAAACTGATAAATTGCACCTCATCAAAATTAAAAGCTTTTGCTCTCTGAAAGATCCTGTTATGAGAATGAAAAGACAACCTACAGACTGGGAGAAATTATTTTCAAACCACAAATCCAATAAAGGGCTAATCATATAGAATATATAGAGAACTCTTAAAACTCAATAGTAAAAAGCCAAACAATCCAATTAGAAAATGGGCAAAAGACACAAAGGATATACACATGGCAAATAAGCACATGAAAGAGGTTTAATATCATGAGCCTTCAGGGAAATGCAAATTAAAACCATAATGAGATATCACTACATAGCTATCAGAATGTCTGACATAAAAAATAATGACAACACCAAATGCTACTGAGGATGCAGGGAACTGGATCATTATGCATTGCTGGTTGGAATGTAAAATGGTACAGCCAGTCTGGAAAACAGTTTGACAGTTTCTTAAAAAATAAACATGCAACTCCAACACAACACAGCAGTTATACTCTTGGGCATTTATCTCAGAAAAATGAAAACCTATGTTTACACAAAAACCTGTAAATAAATGTTTACAGCAGCTTCATTCATAATAGCCAAAAACTGGAAACAACGCAGATGTCTTTCGATGGGTGAATGGTTACCCACACTGTGGTATATCCATACAATGGAATACATTCAGGAATGAAAGGAAACATAGCATTAATACACATGGCAACCTTGCTGAATCTCCAGAGAAGTATGCTGAGTGAAAAAAGCAAATCCCAAAAGATCACATACATTATGATTCCATTTATACAACAATCTTAAAACGATAACCTTACAGGAATGGAGAACAGATGAGTAGTTGTCAGGGGTTAAGTACAGGGTGGGGTGAGTGAGATGGAAGTAGCTGTGGCTGTATTAGAACAACACGAGGGATCCTTAAGGTGATAGAAATGCTCTTAATTATCCATGTCAACATCCTAGTTGTGACATTTTATCATAGTGTTACAAGATGTTACCACTGAGGAAAACTGGGTATAGGGTACAAGGGATCTCTCTGTATTATCTTCTACAACTGTATGAGAATCTCGATTTATGTTAAAATAAAAAGTCTAATTTAAAACCACATAGGAAGAAAACACAAATGAGTGTTTAAATGATTGCAGGGTGGAGGAGAAATTTTAAGCATTAAAAAAAAGGATAAAATTATAAATGAAAAGGTTGATACATCTGTCTGTAAAACCCTTCAAGACTTTTTCTGGTCAAAACTCGACCATAATATTTTCCAAAGTGAATCTAAAAAATACAACAAACTAGTGACTATAACAAAAAAGAAGCAGACTCACAGAGAACAAATTAGAGGTTATCAGCAGGGAGGCAATATAAGAGCGGGGGAGTGAGAGCTACAAACTATCAGGTGTAAGATAGGCTACAAGGACGTATAGTACAACATGGAGAATATAGCCAATATTTTGTAATAACTGTAAATGGAGTGTAACCTTTAAAAACGGTATGAAAATTTTTTTAAACTACCATAAATCATTCAGTGGCATACTAGGTTGCCATAAAAAGAATAAGGAAACTCTTCATGTACTGATAGAAAAAATGAAAATCCAAAATCTAAGAGGAAAAAAAATGTTTTGGAAGAGTACAGATATTACTTTATCATTTGTATAAAAAAGAATACAGAAATTTATAAATATGTAGAAAAAAGTCTAGATATTGGCAACAGTGAGTGATTTCAGGAGGTGACAGAGGGCAAGCTTGGAGAGGAGACACCTCACTGAATGAATGTCCTTTAGTATCGTCAAATCTTAAACCACACGAATATACGACTCTCCGAAAAAGAAATCAATCACTAAACAATGGTATCAGAAAATACAGTTACATCTCCAAAAGTTTTAAAAAGAATAAAATGTTAGCAACAAATCTAATAAAGGATATTGTAATATCTGTCATATTAATATATAAAAATCTTTATAAATATCCTGTTAACCATTAAGAAAAGTATGCAAAGAGCATACCGCAACAAGAGAAGCCACTGCAATGAGAAGCCCGCGCACTACAGGAAGAGTAGCCCCTGCTCGCCGCAACTGTAGAAAGCCCCCACACAACAATGAAGACCCAACGCAGCCAAAAATAAATAAAATAAGGTAAATAAATTTATTATAAAATGGTATAAAAAATTAAATTCAAAAGCAAAAAAACAAGTACGCAAAGAGCATAAAGGTGATTTGCAGAAGCTGAAATACAAATGACTAAAAAACATGCAAAACAATATTTATTCCGATTAGTAACCAAAGATATGTGAATGAAAGAGAGGCCATTTTGCCTGTCAAGTTGGCAACAGATTTGTAAAATAATATTTGATGCTGGCAAGAATGAATAAACAGAGCTCTTCACCGCAATAGGAATGTGAGCTAAAACAACAGAAAGGAAGACATTCGAAGCAACTGAAATGACCAAAGAGAGAAATGTTTCAATATGCAGGATGGCATATCCTTATCCTGGACTATGAGATAGCCACTTATGACGACTTTCAAAAATGGCATTGGTTTACAATGTTCATGATAAAATAAAATAGCAGCATATAAAATATCCAACTTTTGCCAATTAAAATTTTATAGCCCTATAGTTTTGAATTTCTTGATTACAGAAAAGCAATAAATACTTTGAAAAATAATTAAAACCTGGTGTTTCATTGGCTTCTGCTGGAGCTCCAAAGATGTTGGATTGAAATTTAAAAGGTTTCTCTTGCCCTTTGGGTTTTCTCTCAGCTCCTGAAAGTTCCCTCAAAGTTAGTTCTTTTCTTCCCCTGTTCCCTCTATCAGTGGCAACTGACATTCGCATTCAATTAGCTTCAGAGAATCCCCCTAACACAGCCATTCTGGGATATGGAATCCTCTCCTTGCCCACTGACCTTGTCAATCCATCCATCCATCCACCCATCCATCCATCCACCCACCCATCCATCCATCCATCCATCCATCCATCCATCCGAGGGGAGGAACCCAGAGGGATGGATCTTGAAGTGCAAAGGAAAAGCAAAAAGCAATTTATCTTTTTAATTTTTTTTTGAATTTTTGAATTTTTGAATTTTATACAGCAGGTTCTAATTAGTTATCCATTTTATACATACTAGTGTATATATGTCAAGCCCAATCTCCCAATTCATCACCCCCCAACCTGCATCATCCAGGCACTGCTTCCATTTTGGCTCCCATGTCTGCCTCAATGCTAAGTGGCAAGTGGTTCTAATTACCTTCTTGTCACTCTGCCTGCCAGAGCGCCTGCCTGCCAACCTTGCTGGGAGCTTGGCACTCCGTCCTTGTACAAATGTTCTGCTTGAAAATGCCTGGCCCTCTCTCCTTCCCTCTCTTGCCACATCACTCTGAAACCTTCTCGACTGCATTTTTTAGTTGGGAATCCAAGGTGTCACTGAACAAAAGGAGAAACCAGCAGTGAATTGGGTGATCACAAAAGCTTCCATGGTTAGCTACTGCCACAGAGGGGCGGGAGGCATCAGAAAGAGGAAGAGATAGAGGCTTCTGAAGTTCTTCCAGAATCTTCTAAAATAGCCTCATTTTCCAAATTTCCCAACATAATCTGTCTCTGTGCCTTAGCTAGAGTGTACGTCCTATCTGGAAACCTCAGACCTGCCTCTGATCTTTTCTGAAGCGTGAGTGAGAGTAAGAGATGGAGCTACAGCCTTACATGTGGGCGGTAGGGGACCAATGACTAGACCTAACAGCCCTCTCTTGGGCTGGTGGGAGAAAAGGCCCCCATATCAGTTCTATAGTGGATGCCATTTTGGGCCTGATCAACACCCTTTCTTCTGGTGACAGAACCCACATCTTCCACCTAGGGAACCACCTTGACCTGAGTCCATCTCCACTGGGCATGGTGACCCAGTCCTGGTCAGTGAGGGAATCTCATTTCCTTGGCCAAAATGATTCAGGGCTGGGTTGATGATCCAAGGCAGACAAAACACAATCAATTCTATGGTTTCTTCCCCAGAACTATGAGGAAAAGACTGTTTAGGCAGGACAGCTAACGGGAGGAGTCGAAGCCTTCTGTTGGTGGCGGCCACCCTTGCTTCCACCTGGGCCAACAGCCTGAGAGAATTGTGTCCGATAAAAGGCAGCCTCCTATAGACACCTGGGATCCTTGAATCAGCCAGACGTGAACTTCTATTTTAAATCTGGCTTAGAATGAGTTCTGTCTCTCTTGCAACCCAAAGAGCTTTGACTAATAAAGGCTCTCAGGAAAAACAACTAACCTATGGGGCCATTGTGGTGTCCCAGTTTGATCTGGACACTTAGACTGGGAATCAGAGGGAAGAGCAAATCCATAAGCTGGTGTTGATTCTCCTTTGTACATCCAGCCCCTGGGGGACTTGTCCTAGAGTCCTATGGAGAAAAGGCTTATCATCACCAGTGGGTTCAGAGAAAGAGGTGCTGACACAGGTGGCCAGCATGGCTTGGGGGCAGCTGAAGCAAAGGGCGGAAAGGTCCATATAAGCCCATCCAGGTTGGAAGATCTGAGGTCACCAGAGTAGCCCATACCAGGCACCATGGAAGGCAGGGCAGGAAAGAAAGGTACCCCAAGGTAGCCAGGAAGGCTGAAGGCCAGAAACACACATAAGCTCCCCCCAGGGATTTGTGGAGTGAGTTCTGGCGAGGGAGAAGCTGGGGAAGGATTTAGTGTTTATGACTCTAGGTACCCGCCCACCACCCCTCACTTGTCATTTTGGCTTGTCCAGCCCTTGGAGCTTCTCCCAGCCCTCAAGCCTCAGCTCCAATTCTTCATCCTCCCTAGGAGTTTGCAGGCTATTCCAGGACTCATAGATGTTCTCATCTGGGATTGGTTAGCATTTAGCATCTGTGCCATGATTTAGCACTTAATTATACTGACTTGCATCAAATGCTCGGCTCTTTACGGGCTTAATTTCGTCTTTTCAAAAAGCAACTGAAAGTTGTCTGAAAACCAGGCCTCTGTTGCCACTGCTGAGGTGCTGCCTTCACTCCTCCACCCCCAGCCATGCACTTAGTAAGCACCGCCCCCCCCCGCAAGCCCCGAGCATCCACTGATTAAGATCCCACGCCTCGCTTCCTAGCCTGCGTTTACAGTCACTTACATCCAAGGACAAGGGTAATGAGACTTCAGTTAAGACGCCCAACTGTTTGATTTCAGTTGCCCATTCAGTTTACCTGCTTCTCTTTAGAGTTTTTCTTCCCATGCAAAGATATTTATTCTAGGACCCTGAGATGAATTTTTTTTTACCCCCTGATTTGCTACTCTCACAAACTGCAGAGAGGGCTTGGGTTATAGAGTTTAAATTTTTTTTTAACCTGACTACAACCAGAGTGATCAAATCTTCATGGCAGAATGATGTTAATTTAACCATCCTGAATTTAAATACCAAGATGTGACTCTTCTGTGGACAGGCACTCCAAAGGTACCTCAACTGCTCAGTCATAGGGTACATTCATATTGTCTGTGCAAGTTGTCCATTCAGAAGTTAGCTCAAATTTGGACACCAGGGAGACAGTCTTTGTTTAATCATTTCTTATTGGGAAAATAAACGGGGGATGTAGAGAATGGAATGGGGGTGAATGGGGTAGTGGGAATTTAAAGTGCCTACTTAAGATTATTTGGGCAAAATTCATTCAATCATTCAGCAAACATTTTTGAGCTTCCACTCACAAAGCACACAGCACCCAGTGAGTAGAAGGTCTGCCCTTTGGTGCCTGTGAGACAGGCTGGGACCTGGGACCATTTGCTGCAGTGCTTGCACCTGGACAAATGTCTCACTGATCAACAAAATACAAAGAAACTATAAGAGACTAAAAATATGTGTATGTGTGTGTGCATGCACAGTTGGGCAAATTATGGACAACAAGATGCAAAAAGACCAAAAATTCAACTGCCACTTCTGAGGACCTGGGAACAAAAGCAGGGTACTGCACATACCCCCTGCACACAGCACCACCAAAGGGGTGGGCAGACCACCTAAGCCCCTCTCTGGCCCAGCCCCTGGACACACCCCTACCCTCACCCCACATAAGGATCCAGCTTGCCCCTGCCTCAGGGAGCAAGCAAGGGAACCTGTTGTTTGTTCTCACTCCCCCCTGCTGCCGCAGGGGCCCCAATAAAGCCTTGCCTGAATTCCTTGTTTGGCCTCTTATCAATTTCTGTTGATTAAGGACACCGAGAACCCTGGTCCGTAACACCTGCAGTAAATGTTTACTACAACTATGATTAGGCTCTGGGAAAACAACAGCCCCTGCCCTCAAGAAGGTTCAAGTCTACTGCTTCAGGAAGTGGACTTAAGGAATATTCTGGATTTAAACACAAGGGTTCACTGTGCCCTTGGGAGGGCTGTTTCAGAAGTAGGGAAAGGTGAAGCCACACTACTGTGTGTGGAGAGGACAAGGGGTGTGGAAGGACAGCCAATCATCCTGGACAACCCTTTCCATGGAAGAGAGGAGAGACCCAGCTAGAGTGGGACAGGGAACACTGGTGGAGGAAGGATGTCTTGTCTTTTTTTTTTTTTTTTCTGTGAGACAGAAGAAACCTGAACATATTTTTAGATGGATGGAAAAAGAATTACTGAGAAAGAGCCTGAAAGTTTTGGGAAGAATGGATGGTTGATAAAGTGATACTACAAAACCCTCGCAAAGGCAGGAGGGGAAAATATCAGAACTAAAAAAAAAAAGATACAAATGAACTTATTGACAGAACGGAAATAGACCCACAGACTTGGAAAACAAAGTGTGGTTACCAAAGGGAAAAGGGGGGTGGGAAGGATAAATTAGCAGTTAGGGATTAGCATACACACACTACTATATATAAAATAGATAACCAACAAGGACCTACTATATATATAGCACAGGGAACTCTACTCAATATTTTATAATAACCTATAAGGGAAAAGAATCTGAAAGAGAATGTGTGTGTGTGTATAAAAAACTGAGCTTTTCCAGTCGGGCACTGAGTGGTTCATCGGATCATGTCTGGTAGCTCCGCGGATTATAACAGAGAACATGGTGGCCCCGAGGGAATGGAGCCCGATGGTGTCATCGAGAGCAACTGGAATGAGATTGTTGATAACTTTGATGATATGAATTTAAAGGAGTCTCTTCTTCGAGGCATCTATGCTTATGGTTTTGAGAAGCCATCAGCTATTCAGCAGAGAGCTATTATCCCGTGTATTAAAGGGTATGATGTGATTGCTCAAGCTCAGTCAGGTACTGGCAAGACAGCCACATTTGCTATTTCCATCCTGCAACAGTTGGAGATTGAGTTCAAGGAGACCCAAGCACTAGTATTGGCCCCCACCAGAGAACTGGCTCAACAGATCCAAAAGGTAATTCTGGCACTTGGAGACTATATGGGAGCAACTTGTCGTGCCTGCATTGGTGGAACCAATGTTCGAAATGAAATGCAAAAACTTCAGGCTGAAGCACCACATATTGTTGTTGGTACACCAGGGAGAGTGTTTGATATGTTAAACAGAAGATACCTTTCTCCAAAATGGATCAAAATGTTTGTTTTGGATGAAGCAGATGAAATGCTGAGCGGAGGGTTTAAAGGATCAAATCTATGAGATTTTCCAAAAATTAAATACAAGTATTCAGGTGGTGTTGCTTTCTGCCACAATGCCAACGGATGTGTTGGAAGTGACCAAAAAATTCATGAGAGATCCCATTCGAATTCTGGTGAAAAAGGAAGAATTGACCCTTGAAGGAATTAAACAGTTTTATATTAATGTTGAAAGAGAGGAATGGAAGTTGGATACACTTTGTGACTTGTACGAGACACTGACGATTACACAGGCTGTTATTTTTCTCAATACAAGGCGTAAGGTGGACTGGCTCACTGAGAAAATGCATGCCAGGGATTTCACAGTTTCTGCTCTGCATGGTGACATGGACCAGAAGGAAAGAGACGTTATTATGAGGGAATTCCGATCAGGGTCAAGCCGTGTTCTGATCACTACTGACTTGTTGGCTCGTGGGATTGATGTGCAGCAACTGTCATTGGTTATTAACTATGATCTACCTACCAATCGTGAAAACTATATTCACAGGGGTCGATAGCAGCAGTTGATGACGAGATGGCGCTCAGAAACGGCGCTGACGTAATTTAGGACGTGGAATCATAAGCGAAACAGCACACTGTTTGAATAAAGAGCGAGTCGAATTGGCAGAGGGGGTCGATTTGGGAGGAAAGGTGTGGCTATAAACTTTGTTACTGAAGAAGACAAGAGGATTCTTCGTGACACTGAGACTTTCTACAATACTACAGTGGAGGAAATGCCAATGAATGTGGCTGACCTTATTTAATTCCTGGGATGAGATAGTTTGGAATGCAGTGCTCGCTGTTGCTGAATAGGCGATCACAACGTGCATTGTGCTTCTTTCTTTGGGAATATTTGAATCTTGTCTCAATGCTCATAACGGATCAGAAATACAGGTTTTGATAGCAAAGCAACATTAGTCGTGAGCTCTTGTGAGGAAAGTCGTTGGCTTTATCCTCTTTAGAGTTAGACGGTTGGGGTGGGTATAAAAGATGGGGTCTGTAAAATCTTTCTTTCTTAGAAATTTATTTCCTAGTTCTGTAGAAATGGTTGTATTAGATGTTCTCTATCATTTAATAATATACTTGTGGACTAAAAGATATAAGTGCTGTATAAAATCAGCCAATTATGTTAAAGTAGCATATCTACCTTTATTGTGTTTGTCATTAGCCCGAATAGAAAGGCCTTTAAAACTGATTTTTTTAGAAAGCATTTGAATGCATTTTGTTTGGTATTATAGTTATTCAATAAAGTATTTAATTAGTGCTAAGTGTGAACTGGACCCTGTTGCTAAGCCCCAGCAAGCAATCATCCTAGATAGGGTTAAACGTTTACCCCAGTTAAATTGCCATATTGCACATGTCTTAATGAAGTTTGAATGTTAAATAAATTGTATATTCACTTTAAAAAAAAAAAACTGAATCACTGTGCTGTACACCTGAAACTAACATGACATTGTAAATCAACTATCCTTCAATTTAAATTATTCATTAATTAAAAAAACAAACACAAAAGATAAATATGGACCAGAACTAGAGACACTAGAGGGAATATAAGGAAACAAGAATGCTGAAAACAAGCAAGCAGGGCAGCACCCCTGGGGGAGCGGAGGATGTGAAGGTGGAGAAACTACAGAGGAACAGGGATGAAGCCTAAACAGGGAGGATTAAGTGCCAGTGACGCAGGTGGGCAGCAGGGGGACCTGGAGAATCAAGGTGCTCATGGAGGTACCAGAAGCGGGCTTCCTGGAGAAGACAGAACCCCAACAGGGACAGAAGAGATAGAAGAGACATAGAGCAGTCAGAGCCTGGATGATGCTGGAAAAGAGAATGTCCTAGAGCCCCGCCGAGCCAAGGAGAAGACAGGAGAAGGGAGGAGGGCACATAGATGGACCACAGACAAGGAGGAAGGAAGAAAAGCCTGGGCGGGCAGTGGACAGGGCAGGCAGGCTCCCAGGGAGTCTCAGTGAGGCCCCTTAGAACCGACCGGAGACAGTGGTCTGATACCCACACCCCAGTCCTGCTTTGAGGCCCAAGGTGGAATGGAGAGCCAGCCCTAGGGGACGGCAGGTGCCCGGGCGTGGTCAGCGCTCTGAATCTAGGTCACGCTGGCTTCTAGGGCTCGGCCCCTAAAGCTGAAGGACCCCGTCCCTGACAGGCTCCCCAGCCCCCTCTCCCCACCACAGTGCCTGTCCCAACTGGGGTGCAGCCTCCAAGAAGGTGTGACCCCTAAGGCTCAGCCACGGCCTCTGCAGAGCCGGCAGCAAGCAGGCAGCTGTGGGCTCCATGCATCCCTCAAGCCGGCAGCCGGCCGAGCTGGAAAGATAAGGAAGGCTCAGTTTCACGGGCCCCAGCGCCCGTGCTGACTTGGCAATTCTCGCTCAAATTATTTTGATAGATTCCAGGTGGAGCAAACTACAGGCAAAGCTCCAGCTATCTCAACCGTTCAAGCAGGAGTCAGGCCTACCAACCGTCTCTCTTCTCATTCTTTTAAATTATTTTACCACTTGCTCACTGCAGCATAAGGAGAGTGAATATATCAAGAAATAGACAAAACTGCCACTTACGAATAGCAAAAACGTACAACATGCCAGGTGCTGTGCTAAATCCATTAAATGAACCAGAGCAACGGCTCTTTGAGGTAGATGTTAACCCCATCGCACAGATGATAAAACAGAGGCACCCGGTTTGACTGACTCAAATCACACAACCAGTAACGGGCCAGATTTCGAGGGTCTGCATTCCCGCATTAAGCCCTCAGCAACAGACAAGCCGTTCTCCAGGGAGCCTGCCCGGCAAGGGTCTTGGAGGCTCCTCAGAGGTGCGTAGGCGCCTTCATCAGAGCCGGGGGGCATATCACGGTCACAGAGGTGCCGTGCGTGTTGAGCAGGGCAAGCTCTAGAGGCCTGTCTGGACAACTCGGGCCTGGGCCCATGGTCTGCTTCTGGCCTGGGCCTGTTAGAAAGCAAGAAGCCCGGAAGCAGGGCTTCTCAGTTTGACAGATTTAGCGGCTCCATGACCTTGTTAAGACCCAGGTTCCGTGTAACACTGCACTTTGTAATTCTCATCATAGAAATCTATGCCCTGGACATGGATACTCACAGTCAAAAGATAGCTGTGGCTCCAGGCATCTCATCTTCGCCCAACAACTCCAAACACCAGGAAGGAGAAAGAAGGACCACCCCTTCTTAAAGGGAAAGGAAAGCTTGTCCTAAATTTCCTCCCTCCCCCATCCCTGCGTTCTCCTGTTACACTGGCCAAAACGGCATCACCTGCCCAACCGTAAACCAACCACGAGCAAGAACTGAAATACTACGGTTGTATTAGATCCTTAGAGGATCCTTAGACCAAGGATCCTCAGTCCTGGCTGCAAATTGCAATCACCTGGGATTTGTTAATACCCACTCCAGACCAATGAAATCAGAATTTCTGGGAGTGGTGCCCAAGTCTCAGCATTTGTTTGAAGAACTCCTCAGGTGTTTTTAATGAGCAGCCAAGGAAGATAACCACTGTTTGGACTAACCAAGTTTTACCACCTGGTGCTGGGCCCGCTGCCTGAGAAAATTCTGGGTTCTGCAGGCAGGAAAGAACATGGATGGAGGTGACTCAGAAGACATGAAACACAGGACAGGAAGATGTTCACGGAAAGGAAAGGGGATTAGAGGGAAAGCCGAGGGAGGAGAAAACCATACACTGTGCCCAACGAGTGTCTACCTGGGAGGGTATCACAGTATGTAGGGCCCCAACGTTTATCCTAAGCTCCTTCAGGATCTCACACATCACGGCATCCTGTGTATCACCCGCTCCTCCCAGCCCCACCCTCAGTACAGAACTGAGTTTTCTCTCCCGCATCCCTGTTACCCAAACAACATTGCAAAAAGGTGGTGGGCCATGGGGGAGGGTAGGGGTAGCAAGAACTTTAGGACAGCAGCCCTAGGGAAACACTTCTTAAGAAATAAAAGAGGGCTTCCCTGGTGGCGCGGTGGTTGAGAGTCCGCCTGCTGATGCAGGGGACGCGGGTTCGTGCCCCGGTCCGGGAGGATCCCACATGCCACAGAGCGGCTGGGCCCGTGGGCCATGGCCACTGGGTCTGTGCGTCCGGAGCCTGTGCTCTGCAATGGGAGAGGCCACAGCAGGGAGAGGCCCGTGTACCGCAAAAAAAAAAAAAAAAGAAATAAAAGAACACTGAAAAGACACACTCCTGGTTTTGAAACACTCTATGGCCTAAATTTACCTCTGGTCTCCTAGGAAACTCATCCAACTGGATGTGCTCATAAAGACTCTAAATGGGACAAATGCCTCTGTTGGTTCATAGAGTGAGTCCTTAAGAAGACTGAGATTTGAGAGATGTTTCTCTATGGGTATCCTTTCACCTTTCTTTTCTCAGTCTCTCTTATTGACAAATACCAGTGGTATCAGCTTTGGCTGAACACTGGAATCACCTGGGAAGCTTCTAAAATATCCCATTGCCTCAGCCAATCCCCACACCATGTCATCAGAATCTCTAAGGGACCATCATAGGCATCAATAGTTTCTAAAGCTCCCCAAGTGATTCCAATGTGTAGCCGAAGTTGAGAACCACTATCCTACATTCAAGATCCAGGTAAACTTGATCTGAGTATGTTCATTAAAAAAAAAAAGTTTCCTATGAGAATCCTCATCAATGAATCATGTAGTTGTTGGAGAGTATACCCCCAAAGCATTAAGTTTGTAAGACTGGATGGAAAGTGGTACCACCTGCACCTTTTTTGGACAATGCAAGATGCCTTTTTTCAAAATGATGCTGAGAGCTACCAACCTGACACAAGCCTCAGAGAGAAGATGAGGCCGAGGTGGGAGTCTGCAGCCTGCCTACTCAGGACAGGCCCTAACTCAGGTGTGACATGTTAATAGGGTAGCATAAAGAGAAAATTATTTTGAACACAGGATGCAAGGAGAAGGGCGTGAAATGCCATTAGCAATGACCCCAACATTTATAATAATTGAGCCCATTAGTCATATCCGTTTATATTTGTAATGCCACTCTGCATGTTTCCAGGGAGGGGTGGCCACCTTTTGAGGCAATTGGGGTCACTGAGGCAGCTGGGGAACTTGGGGACATTCATTTGGTGCAAAAGAAGCTGGGCCCTCATTGTCAAGGAGTTGGATCTGGAAGCTAACGAACAAAGATCCCACATGCCATGGAGCGGCTGGGCCCGTGAGCCATGGCCGCTGAGCCTGCGCGTCCGGAGCCTGTGCTCTGCAACGGGAGAGGCCACAATAGTGAGAGGCCTGCGTACCGCAAAAAAAAAAAAAAGAGAGAGAAGAGGAAGAATCAGGTCTATTGGAACAGCTTTGGATAACTGTTTAACAACTGTAATTTATTCATTGTTTTCCTTTTTATTGCAGTATAGTTGATTTACAATGTTGCATTAGTTTCTGGTATACAGCAAAGTGATTTGGTTATATATAATCTATATATTCTTTTTCAGATTCTTTGCCATTATAGGTTATTATAAGGTATTGAATACAGTTCCCTGTGCTACACAGTAGGACCCTGTTGTTTAGGAAAAATCAGTTTTTAGAATGTGAGACACATACAAAGATATGACCAATATAGAAATGGGGCTGGAGGGCTGGATTCCTGTCAACAGCAGAGAAAGAGCGGTTCAAGTCCCAGGTGTGGGTGATACACCAATGGAGATGAGTCTGTCATACAGAGGGAAGTAAGTCAGAAAGAGACAAACAAATATGGTATAATAACGCATATATGCGGAATCTGAAAAAAATTGGTATAGACAATCTTATTTACAAAGCAGAAATAGAGACACAGATGTAGAGAACAAACATATGGATACCAAGGGGGAAAGGGGAGGTGGGTGGGATGAATTGGGAGCTTGGGATTGACATATATGAACTACTGATACTATGTATAAAACAGATAACTGAGAACCTACCGTACAGCACAGGGAACTCTACTCAATGCTCTGTGGTGACATAAATGGGAAGGAAATCCAAAAAAGAGGGGATATATGTATATGTACAGCTGATTCACTTTGCTGTACAGCAGAAACTAAAACAACACTGTAAAGCAACTATACGCCAATAAAAATTTAAAAATAAATAAATAAATAAAACCAATGGAGGATGTTCAGGGTTAGAAGAGAATAAGGCTGAGACCAGGACGCCAGGAAACGTTAACTGGTAAGGACTGGACACAGGAAGAGGAACCAAGAAATGCAGCTGAGAGAGTCCAAATGAACCCAGGCCACAGGATCTGTAGAGTCACGGGGAGACACGGCTTCAAAGCATCAGTGAGTGGGCTTCCCTGGTGGCGCAGTGGTTGAGAGTCTGCCTGTGGATGCAGGGGACGCGGGTTCATGCCCCGGTCCGGGAGGATCCCACATGCCGCGGAGCGGCTGGGCCCGTGAGCCATGGCCGCTGAGCCTGCGCATCCGGAGCCTGTGCTCCGCAACGGGAGAGGCCACAGTAGTGAGAGACCCAGGTACCACAAAAAAACAAAACAAAACGAAAAACAAAGCACCAGTGAGCAACATTGTAACGTGCTGTGAAGAACAGAGGACTGGGACTGAAATCCCCGGGTTGGGTTAACTTCGGGCAAAGCCATTTCAGTGGAGTGGGGAAGCCAGAGTCAGGCGGTGGTGGTGTGCAGAGAACAGCTGAAAAGTAGAGACACAGTGAGTGTGGGCTTGCTCTTTGGAGTAATCAGGTTGTGAGGGGAAGGTGGGAGGTCAGACCATAGCTAGATGGGGGACTCAGGTTCAAGGCCATTTTCTCAGTAGGGGAGGGGGTGAGAAAGGAGAGCCTTGAGGGTGTTTATAGTAGAAGAAACAAAGCTGGGAAGGAAGGAGCGGGAGATACATGAAAGAGGGGAGTGATGCATGAACGGAGGGCCCACGGGAGGCCACAGGGAAGAGGGGATGCCTTCCACAGCACAGAGGAGGGTTCAGCCTTGGGCAGAGGGAAGAACATCTCTGCCCAGGAGTTAAAGGGGAAAGGAAAAGCAAGAGAAAAGGCAGGTGGGTTCTGGGTGGGGAGAAAGGCCAACCTTAAGAAAAATTCCATGTGACAACCTCTCTTTTCTCTATGAATTAAAAGGCAGGACTCTGCTGAGGCCATGATGGCAGGTGGTGGGTGGGAGATTTGAGGAAAGCAGTAAATATTTAGTATCACTGCTTTTGGAGACTGGGAGAGGGAGCTGGCTGAGGGCTGCAGGCGGCCCTGGGAGCCCAGTGGAGGCTGGGAATGGTTCAGATGCTCTAACCAGTATGAAGGTGGGGAAAGCCGAAACATACCAGGCTGCAGGAGTCAGGCTATGGTGACAGGCTCTTGCCCTCCCCATTCACCCCTTCCTTCATTCCACCCCCATTTTTATTCCTCTGTTCCATGTTCACCACTTCCCTACCCAAAGTGTGGGCTCAAGCCAGCAGCCTGAGCATCAGGCAGGAACCTGTTGGAAATGTCCGATCTCAGGGGTCACGCCAGACGTCCTGTAACAAGATCCCCAGGTGACTGGAACGCACATTCCATTTGAGAACCGCTGCTCTGGTCTTTTCCAACTACAGTTCTCGCTGCCTTGCTAATTAATATGCCGTGAAGTTTGTGTGCTCAGCTTGGAACACTCGTCTCTCATGCTTTCTAGACAATTCTCCTCCTCTGTTAAGACTGGGTGTCAATCTTACCTTCTCTCTGACTTCTCCAAGGCCCTGCTGGGAAGAGCTATTTGCCGCCTGAAATGTGATTCCAGACCTCATCTGAGGGCCACCATGTTGCTTTCCCTTATCCTCAGCGCCCACCACAGTGCCTGGTACAAAGCCTGTGCTCTGTAAGGTGCCTGAGTACTCACTGAATGAAACCCAGGGCCCAGGTCTCAGCTCCATGTCCCAACCCACGCCCCTGACCATTTTCTGCACATCGAAAGTCATGCCTTTTTAAAAAAAAATAAATAGTGCTATAAATTAAGCCCCAAATTCCTCACCTTGCATTTGCCTGATATGACCCCAAACCCTGGGAAAGCACTGGGCTTGTTGTTTTCTATAAAAATTTAAAAAGCCATATCTCACTTTTTCAAATTACATGTCACATGAAGCTCAGCTCTCAGGTTCCAACCTTGGGCAGGCTCTTTTCCCAAGTGGCTATAAAGAAATGCAATACTTCAAAACATCAGTTCACCTGTTACTTCATGTTCCAAGTGTGGAAACCCTCTCTACTTATTTCTGAGTAGGAAACCTATTTTCTAATAAAGCAAGGAAAGTCAACTAAATTACAAACATGTATGGCCTTTCAATCCACTCTGTATGTTCCTGGGTATGAAAATGAGGTCTTTTTTTAATCCCTTTTTTCTATCCCTTTTTTCCATTTTATGCCCTGTTTTCTATCCCTTTTGGATCTTGACATAGAGTTGGTGCTTAACAAACGTGCTTCTGATCAACTGAAGAGGAACTATTTCCCTACTTTAACTTTCACAACTAAATTGGACCAAGAAATATACTGATTGTGGGGCAACTTGCTGAGTCACCTGCTAAATGTTTATTTCCTCCTTCTAGGTCTGCCCGAACCTTTCAGAGTTATCCTTTCCAAACCTGGGATTTATGGCTAATCATTACTGCTTAATACCTACTGTACAATTAAAATAACCTGGGAACCCAGGAGCCTTGGGAAGCAGAGAGAAAACAGAGAAATCCACCCCAATACAATCTCAAACCCATCGCCTTATTAATCACGTTAGGCCCCGAAGAAATAATTTTTTCGGCCCTTAAACACTCCCAGAAATGCTAACATTCAGGATGCTTCCCTCCCGACCCCCATCGCATTTGGACCTGCCAGTCACACTCTGTGTAGGAAAGGATTTTGATTTGTGTCAGTAATGTTGCCTTAGGAATTGCAAACATTTAGAAATGCACAGGAAAAAAAAAAAAAAAAAAGCATGTGCCATTAAAAATGGGAATTTAAGAGACTCAGAGTCAGTCTACAAGAGACCCACTTCAGACCTAGGGATACATACAGACTGAAAGTGAGGGGATGGAAAAAGATATTCCATGCAAACAGAAACCAAAAGAAAGCTGGAGTAGCAATACTCCTATCAGATAAAATAGACTTTAAAATAAAGAATGTTACAAGAGACAAGGAAGGACGCTACATAATGATCAAGGGATCAATCCAAGAAAAAGATATAACAATTATAAATATATATACACCACACATAGGAGCACCTCAATACATAAGGCAACTGTTAACAGCTATAAAAGAGGAAATAGACAGTAACACAATAATAGTGGGGGACTTTAACACCTCACTTACACAAATGGACAGATCATCCAGACAGAAAATTAATAAGGAAACACAGGCTTCAAATGACACAACAGACCAGATAGATTTAATTGATATTTATAGGACATGCCATCCAAAAATAGCAGATTACACTTTCTTATCAAGTGCACATGGAACATTCTCCAAGCTAGATCACATCTTAGGTCACAAATCAAGCCTCGGTAAATTTAAGAAAATTGAGATCATATCAAGCATCTTTTCTGACCACAACACTATGAGATTAGAAATAAATTATAGGGAAATAAACGTAAAAGACACAAACACATGGAGGCTAAACAATACATTACTAAATAACCAAGAGATCACTGAAGAAGTCAGAGGAAATCAAAAAATACCTGCAGACAAATGACAACGAAGACACAACAATCCAAAACCTGTGGGATGCAGCAAAAGCAGTTCTAAGAGGGAAGTTCATATAGTGATACAAGCCTACCTCAAGAAACAAGAAAAACCTCAAATAAACAATGTAACCTTACACCTAAAGGAACTAGAGAAAGAAAAACAAACAAAACCCAAAGTTGGTAGAAGGAAAGAAATCCTAATGATCAGAGCAGAAATAAATGAAATAGAAACAAAGAAAACAATAGCAAAGATCAATAAAACTAAAAGCTGGTTCTTTGAGAAGATAAACAAAATTGAAAAACCTTTAGCCAGACTCATCAAGAAAAAGAGGGAGAGGACTCAAATCAATAAAATTAGAATTGAAAAAGGAGAAGTTACAACAGACATGGCAGAAATACAAAGCATCCTAAGAGACTACTACAGGCAACTCTATTCCAATAAAATGGACAACCTGGAAGAAATGGACAAATTCTTAGAAAGGTATAACCTTCCAAGAATGAACCAGGAAAAAATATGAACAGACCAATCACAAGTAATGAAATCGAAACTGTGATTAAAAATCTTCCAACAAACAAAAGTCCAGGACAAGATGGCTTCACAGGTGAATTCTATCAAATATTTAGAGAAGAGCTAACACCTATCCTTCTCAAACCCTACTTCAGAGGAAGGAACACTCCCAAACTCATTCTATGAGACCACTATCACACTGATACCAAAACCAGACAAAGATACTACAAAAAAGAAAATTACAGACCAATATCACTGATGCATATAGATGCAAAAATCCTCAACAGAATACTAGCAAACAGAACCCAACAACACATCAAAGGTTCATACAATATGATCAAGGGGCAATCATCCCAGAGATGCAAGGATTCTTCAATATATGCAAATCAATCGATGTGATACAACATATCAACAAACTGAAGAATAAAAATGTATGTATGATCATCTCAATAGATGCAGAAAAAGCTTTTGACAAAATTCAACACCCATTTATGATAAAAACTCTCCAGAAAGTGGGCACAGAGGGAACCTACCTCAATCAAGACAATATGCTACTGGCACAAAAACAGAAATATAGATCAGTGGAACAGGATAGAAAGCCCAGAGATAAACTCACACACCTATGGTCAACTAATCTATGACAAAGGGGCAAGGGTATATAATGGAGAAAAGACAGTCTCTTCAATAAGTGGTCCTGGGAAAACTGGACAGCTACATGTAAAAGAATGAAATTAGAACACTCCCTAACACCATACACAACAATAAACTCAAAATGGATTAAGGACCTAAATAAGACTGGACACTATAAAACTCTTAGAGGAAAACATAGGAAGAACACTCTGACATAAATCACAGCCATATATTTTTTGACCCACCTCCTAGAGTAATGGAAATAAAAACAGAAATAAACAAATGGGACCTAATGAAACTTAAAAGCTTTTGCACAGCAAAGGAAACTATAAACAAAATGAAAAGACAGCCCTCAGAATGAGAGAAAATATTTGCAAACAAATCAACAGGCAAAGGATTAATCTCCAAACAGCTCATGCAGCTCAATATTAAAAAAACAAACAACCCAATCAATAAATGGGCAGAAGATCTAAACAGATGTTTCTTCAAAGAAGACATACAGATGGCCAAGAGGCACATGAAAAGCTGCTCAACATCACTAATTATTAGAGAAATGCAAGTCAAAACTACAATGAGGTATCACCTCACACTGGTTAGAATGGGCATCATCAGAAAATCTACAAACAAATGCTGGAGAGGGTGTGGAGAAAAGGGAAGGAACCCTCTTGCACTGTTAGTGGGAATGTAAATTGATACGGCCACTATGGAGAACAGTATGGAGGTTCCTTAAAAAACGAAAAACAGAATTACCATATGACCCAGCAATCCCACTACTGGGCATATACCCAGAGAAAACCATAATTCAAAAAGACACATGCGGGCTTCCCTGGTGGTGCAGTGGTTGAGAGTCCGCCTGACGATGCAGGGGACACGGGTTCATGCCCCGGTCCAGGAAGATCCCACATGCCGCAGAGCGGCTGGGCCCATGAGCCATGGCCGCTGAGCCTGCGCGTCCGGAGCCTGTGCTCCGCAACGGGAGAGGCCACAACAGTGAAAGGCCTGCATACTGCAAAAAAAAACAAAAAAAAAAGACACACGCACCCCAATGTTCACTGCAGCACTATTTACAATAGCCAAGTCATGGAAGCATGACCCATTGACAGACGAATGGATAAAGAAGATGTGGTACATATATACAATGGAATACTACTCAGCCATAAAAAGGAACGAAACTGGGTCATTTGTAGAGATGTGGATGGATCTAGAGACTGTCATACAGAGTGAAGTAAGTCAGAAAGGGAAAAACGAATATCGTATATTAACGCATATATGTGGAATCTACAAAAATGTCACAGATGAACCAGTTTGCAAGGCTGAAATAGAGGCACAGATGCAGAGAACAAGCGTATGGACACCAAGGGGGGAAAGTGGTGGTGGTGGTGGTGGGATGCATTGGGAGACTGGGATTGACATATACACATGGGACCTTTGGTACATCTGGAACAGGTACGTGGATTCCTTCAAATAAGGCAGTGGGGGGATTAACATGTGTCCACTCCCCACAAGGCTCCATCCTAGCACTTTTCATAGATTATCTCATTTCATCTTCACAAAAGACCTGCCAAGTGGCTACTGTTAGTCTCATTTTACAGACCAGGTAACTGAGGCTCAGAGAGGCTAAGAAGGTCACCCAGAATAAGACAGCTACTAAGGCTACTCAGGATAGCACTCCCACAGGGGTCATGGTCTGCCCACCTCGAAAGCTATGCCTTTTTTTAATTGCACTAAATTGGCATGAATCCTATTTTCTTAGACTCTGTCCTTTATATAACAAAAAAGAAGCATTATGGGATACCCTAAAAGGACTTCCTACCAAAACATCGTATTCCACTTATCTCTCATGGTAATTGAAATTCCCAAATGACTCTTTGGGATTAGGGCCACTGAAGCTCTCTGTTAGGACGACAGTGTTTGCTACAATGAAGAGAATTCCAAATTAGAAGTCATGAAATGTTTACTAAGTGTGTATTTTACCCAAGGCACCATCGTAGATGTCGTGACAAACACACAAAACAATTCTGTACCCTCAAGAAGCTTACAGGCTAAATAGCAATTTCAGATCTAAGCAACAGTTCAAAGTGGTAAAGAGTTGTCACCAGCCCCCTACAAGGTGAAGTGCCAAATAAATTTTCTACGCAAATGTCTATAGGCCCTCAGACATTATACCCTTAACAGGCATCCTGGCAGCCCAAAAGATGAATTTCACTAAAGTAGTTCCTATCACCCACCCCGAGGAAATGAGTCTTGGGAGGCCAGAAAGGACTGTGATGTGGAGGACCCTCTGTGAGTTTGAACCTGATTAGAACAGAAGGCCTGCGGTAGTCATTAGAATTGACTGTACAAGTTGGGGGCAGTATGTGAAGGGGGAGAATTTGAAAAGTCCCATTTTGCATCTACCTTTGCCACACAGAGTTGTCTGCACAATTATATCCTGTCACTTTAGCTGCCTCAACAAAATCTCACGCTAGGTAGGAAGAACATCAAGCCTGGCGTTTGACAGTGTTAGCGTACAAAGGACTGGCTATCTGAATCCCCCAGCCATCCCCAGCCCCACCTGGACCACAGCCTTCTCAGAAACACACGTGATGAGGAAAGACCTCGCTTAGAGCCAGTGGTATGCTGGAGCTGGTGTGTTCCAACTAGAGAGAGTTAGCTGTGAAACATTCAGCAATCTGGTGATAATCGGCCATGGTGGGCGCATTTACACTATGGAAATTGGCAAGTTACACCTCAAAGCTGTGTCTTTTTTGTGGAGAGTTTGCCAGCTCACCACTGCTTAGAGCTGTTCATATACTGTCCTCTCTCTGATTTGTACATTTACATGAACTCTGTATCATTCAGCGAGCCTCAAGTTAAGATGATACGCATAATGAATTTCACCATTTGGTATGGAGCTCTAAGAGACCAAGGATGTATTTGCCTTGAAGAAGGTTTTCTAAAGCAGCCACTAGCATCTCTAAACAAATTAGATGAGCGATGATCAAAGCGTGGCCCTGGGACAGGAGCATCACAGTCACCTGTGAACTCCCGCCACATCCCAGATCTACTGAATCGGGAACTTTAGGGGTGCCCCAGCAACTTGTGTTTTAATAAGCCCCCCAGGTGATTGTAACACACACTCAAGTTTGAGACACCACACTAGAGTACCCTCTCCCCCAGCAGTAAAACCAATCTTTGGCTTTTACCATTTATACGCTGTATGCACAATGTACGTGCTCACACCATGTAATAAATTATCAGGTACTATATGCTCTATATAACATCTGTGTTGCAGTCAGCCTTCAAGATGGCCTCCAGGGTACCTCCCGGTGTTCATGCACTTATTTTGTCCCCTCCCATAGTGAATCATCAGGGGTCTGTGTGTGACCAGCAGAGTGCTCAGAAATTCTCACGTGTGACTTCAGAAACTAGGTCATTACAGGTGTACCTTTCATCGTGTTCTCTTGGTTACTTGCGCTGGGGGGACCCAGCCACCATGCTCTGAGGACAGAAGCCCGTAAGTATAGAACTGGGATACCGAGAGCCAGCACCAATGCCAGCCATGTGAGTGATCCCCCCAGAAGTGGACCATCCAGCCCCAGCCAAGGTTTCAGATGACCGTCGCCCCAGCTGACACAGGACGGCAATCTCACAAGATACCTGGGCCAAAACCACCCAACCAAGCAGTCCCTCCTGAATTCCTGACCCATAGAAACTGTGAGAGGCACAGCACTAAGTTTTGGGGTAATTTGTTACACAGCACTAGATAACCAATACACACTGTACTAAAAGTGCTTAAGGGCAGCCACATGGGGAAGGTTTGAATGGTACAAAGTTGTATGAAGCAAGGTCTTTTCCAAAAAGAAGCTCACTACTTATGTGGGAGATGAGATACATAAGCACTAAAAATAACTGGTTTTTTTTTACTTATTATTAAGAGATCACAAGTCTAGAGGGAGAAAATGCACATGCAAATCCTTTGAAAAATGAGTTATGCTGCAAAGTCAAGTTTTCCAGCCCCCTTTAAACCCCAGGACAGCATTTTAATCTGTCCCCTTTCTTAATATACTGTATTCTTCCTCAGCTTTTTAAGCAGAGTGAATACAAAGTAATTGCTGTCGATGAGGTAAGGGGTTGTTGTGAACCAGTTATACAGGGCACAAAAGATGTCATTTAGCTGTCAGTGCAGACAACCGGGGACCCAGGGCTGCATGTCAGTGACTGCCTTCAGCATGTTAGGACGCTAAGAGACAAGACCATTTTCTGGTTTCTAGAAGACTTTGTAAATCCCCTCATTCATTCTTCACCACAAACTCATGATTGTCACAAATTCCTAATGAGAAAACTGCAGCTTGGAGCAGATAAGTAGGGCCACCTAACTAATAAGTGACAAAGCCGTGAACTATCTGACTCAGAGCCCAAGCATGTGGCCTTCAAGGAACTCTCACTGGCTTCAGAAAGGTCTTTGGTGCCAGCTTGTGTAACATAGTATTTTAAGGCAACACAGGTTCATTGTATAAAATCCCAAAGGTATAAAACTCAGGGTTGGGAGACTGGGACTGACATATACACACTACTATATGTAATTCCTGATATCACGGAGCTGCTGAATCAAAGCCAAAGCTTCCTACATCCAGACTTCATGTTACGTCAGAAAAAATGAACCTATATTCATTCAAGCAATTGTGGTTAGGTTTTTTGTTTCATGCAGCCAAAAGCATTCCTAAATAATACTGAGGGCAACATATTACAACCACCAAACTTATAATAACAGGACATGCAGTCGGTGCTCTTCCTCTACATAAAATAGAGGACACTGCTACAGTAGGTCATTCAATGCTTCAATAAAGCCAACTTCCTAAAATTAGACTTGATAAAATCTAGGATAAAGGCTGGAAAAGTTCACCAAAACAATCCAGCTTAATCAGCATTATAAAAATATTCTGGATGGAAATGCAGCTTGGTATAATAATGGAACAATCACTACATTCATCAGAAACCATCAACGGAAGCTCTAAGTACTACTAATCCTATCTTAAGCAAGTCACTACTCTTCTCATTTTTCATCTATACAATGAAGAAGTTAAACTGGGTAACCCTGGGGTCCCCTTCAGATTTGATATCCTGCGTAAATTGTGAACTGAAATAAATTATCTTTAAAAAGTCACATGGGCCTCCCTGGTGGTGCAGTGGTTGAGAGTCCGCCTGCCAATGCAGGGGACACGGGTTCGTGCCCCGGTCCGGGAGGATCCCACATGCCGCGCAGCGGCTGGGCCCGTGAGCCATGGCCGCTGAGCCTGCGCGTCCGGAGCCTGTGCTCCGCAACAGGAGAGGCCACAGCAGTGAGAGGCCCGCGTACCGCAAAAAAAAAAAAAAAAAAAAGTCACAAACTTCTTCTGTGGCCTCCTCATTTGCTGGCTGCTTTCCAGCTGCAACAGCTGACCTTCTAATGCCTTGCATCAGTCTGAAAGGACAAATACACCTACATCTGTCATAAATACATCCAGTCTTCTCAAAGCACTTTGGAACAAAGGTGGAGGCAGTTCATACCATGCAAACCACAGATGCAACACCGAGTCCAAATGTTTTTTTTCCAGAAGGAAGGTGCCTCCCGTGGTACAGGGCTGTCTGTCAGTATCCAAAGACTGAGGTCTGCCATCTTCCAAAATGGCTGGACCATGGATGAACTGATCGAACTTTTCCCTATCTTCACCCACTGCATGTTAGCTAGTTATCCATTTTCTTTTTTTCAAAATTAGCAGGATCTTTTTGTGCTTTTGCCCCTGATCTTTCACTAAGGTAAGACTAAACTCTCTACAACAGATGGCTCTCTCAGTACTTCACCCCGTTACGCTGCTTGCATATTCATTATTGTCCAAGCTACAGTGTTATTTTTCCATGATTTAGCTTGTTTTGTGCTGTGTGGTGAATTCTGAACGAGGCAACCAGGCTGAATAATTTGGTGGGCTTTCAGGAGGATACCCTGATGTCTCTGTATCTCCCTCACCAACTCACACAGACCCATTCACATGCACAAGGCCTGTCAAAACCCCAGTGCAGAGTTGCAGGCATTGTTGACAGGTATAGTTTGAGGGCTGGGGAATCAGAAAGCAAAAGGCTCCTGATCTCAGGAGCCTACGGTCAAGCATCTACAGATACGTGCAGTGAACACTGTATAGGGTTATAAGGCAGCGTAGAAGTATGTGCATGGCACCGTAAGCCCTGAGGAGGGCTACTTAACAGAACGCAGCGGGGGAGAGGAGATTCAGGGCAGCCCTCCCCCTTAACAGAAGCCCACATGTGGTGAGTTTGGATAGGACAGGCTGGCGGGTGTGCTCCAAGAGGGACGGCTGCTGATTTTTCTAACCCCACCTCCCCACCCTCGCCCCTCTTCTCTCTGTTCTCTCCACTTTCCTACCTGCTTTCACCTCCTCAACAGTCTTGGCTTGTGTGAGGAAAGCTGGCATTCTGTAGATGCCACCAGCCAGACAGGCGGCCCTGCTCCCAACAGGCTATCTGACGCCACCCCTGGGGTCCGCCTCGAACCTTCTCGAACCAGGTGCTTGGTGAAGGAGCCCAGAGGCATCTTCTTACAGCCAAAGGGATTTGTGCTTATCAAATCTGTTTTTGGATTGTTTTACAACACCGTGGAAGCTGGAAATATGGGATCCAAACAACCAAGGCCTCACAGTGCCTTGGCAGTTTCCAAATGAACAGAGTGATGGAGGAGTATTGTGGGGCTTTCCAGAAGGGCTGGGAAGAGGCTTGGAGTCAAGAAAGGGCAAGTACAGAGACTGTGGCCAGGAGGCGTGGGGCTGGTGGGAGCCCATCAGCGAACTCGCACCTTGTCCTTGAGGCTAGTGGCCCTTTAGGGCCCTGGGTCTCTCCCACAGGAACAAGGAAAACGGGGGACCACAGATAAAAACCTTCCAAATGATTAAGGGCTGGTAAATAAGGCAAAAAGGAGAAAGGGAAGCCGAGGGCCTGGTGGTTAATGCCAGTCCTCCTGGGATGTGATGCACTCTCAGACACGGGGCCCCCTCCTCTTCAGTGTTCACAGGATAAGACAGAGAGGGTTTCTCTGAGCACCTGGAATCTCAAGAAGACTTCCTGATGCTGAGTGCTGTTAATGTTCAGATTCTGGGGAGGTAATGCCTCCCCCTCTCTGAAGGACTTTGAAAGAAAGACCCTAACCCTACCCCTAGCCTGGATGGTTTACAGTGGTCCAGCTCAGAGGGAAGGCAGCTAAATGGATGCTTGGGTCCCTTCCAGTCTTCAGATGCTCTATTTCCACCACGTGGTGTCTGTCTGGAAGAAGCTGTATGGCCTCTAATTCCGTCATAAAACCAAGGGTATGTTAAATATCTGTTCACTGTAAAACTCCAACCACTCTACTAATACAATTTCCACCTTCCTTCCCTTTTAAACTTACAAACCAGAATTCTAATTTATTAAAGACAGGGATATAAATCAAGCAGGATAACTCATTTGGGTCATTTAACATTAGACAATCCCCCCCACCTGCCAACCCCCTTAGGAAGTAAACTGACCAACTTGCTTTCTTTTTTAACTTGTAAAAATATTTTCTACTATAAACATTTTCAAACATATGGAAAACTAGAGGGGACAGCATAACAAACCCCCATATACTCATCACCCTGATTCAAACTGAACACGTCTAACAAAATTAGCAATAATTGCTTGCTGGTCAATGTCATCACTTGGCTAGTTCACAGTCAGCTTGCTGAAATCGGCCTCCAGACAAGGACCCACATTATATTCGATTACATTTGGTGGTTATGTCTCTGAGGTCTTATGCCTTTACTGTCGCGGTGACGCGCAGAATGCCTTACGTTCTGAATTTGTCAGCTTGCCTCTTCGTGGTGTCGGCTTATTTGTTCCCCTGTTCCCTGTATTTCTAGTAAATGCAGCTTGACTAAATTCAGGTTCAACTTTATTTTGTCAAGAATAATATTCCCTGTCAGGCTTCCTGGTGGCGCAGTGGTTGAGAGTCCGCCTGCTGATGCAGGGAACACGGGTTCGTGCCCCGGTCCAGGAAGATCCCGCGTGCCGCGGAGTGGCTGGGCCCGTGAGCCATGGCTGCTAAGCCTGCGCGTCCGGAGCCTGTGCTCCGCAACGGGAGAGGCCACAACAGTGAGAAGCCCGTGTACCGCAAAAAAAAAAAAAAAAAAAAAAAGAATACTCCTGTCCCTTGCCCCAGCTGCGGCTAAGGTGCTCGGTCCTTCCAAGGAAGGTAAGGTAAGGCCGTGGTGGGGTGAGGCCCTCACTTCATCCAGCGACTAGCACTGCGCCTGGCAGCCCCTGCCTAGCACTCACCCGCCTCCATCTCGGAGCTGGCCTGCGTCTACTCGGCCCTCACCCTGCACGACGATGAGGTGATGGTCACGGAGGATAAGATCAACGCCCTCATTAGAGCAGCCGGTGCAAACGTTGAACCTTTCTGGCCAGGCTATTTGCAAAGGCTTTGGCCAATGTCAACATCGGGAGCCTCATCTGCAACGTGGGGGCAGGTGGAGCGGCCCCAGCAGGAGGTCCTGCCCCTTGTACCCACTGCTGCCCCAGCTGGGGAGAAGAAAGCAGAAGCAAACAAAGAAGAATCTGAAGAGTGCGATGATGACATGGGCTTTGGTCTTTTTTGACTAAACCTCTCTGGTAACATGTTGAATGAAAAGCTGAGGTCTTTGCTGGGAAAAAAAAAATTCCTTAGGTGGTATTGAGTGGTTTGTATTTTAGGGGTGCACGATGACTGGTAGTTCCTCTCTCAGTGGCGCCATCATTAAGGAGTGAGTTTGGGATGTGACAGCCTGACCCTCCCACGTAAACGTCCTCATCAACCTCTAACTCATGGTTTCATCCACTCATGATCATTGCCTAAACCAATTACTTCACCAGGGATTGAAAAATGGGGATTTTCTATCATTTTTTGATATTTATTTTCACCTTGCCTCCTTACATATTTTAGGTTCAATGAAGAAGAAAGGATACAAAAATCTGCATCCATGGATGTGGATCCTGATACAGGAATGAAGAAACACCTCTCCACTGAAACTAGAGATCTTGGAAGACAGTGTTAGGAACAAAGGTAGAGAAGAAAAGAGTGTGGAATGGGAAACAGGAAGAGGGCTCTTACATTGGCAGCCATGAGTCTTGGGACCAGGCAGGTTTGCACGCTCTGGGCAACCGTCATCTTAGCTATAAACTAATCCCAGAGAAGCATCTGGCCTTATGGGAGCTGAAAATAGAACATACAGAATCAAGAATGGGAAAAAAAGAGGGAAAGAAGGAGGCATTTCACTTCTGAGTGAAGTCTGGAGACCCCAGGGCATCACTGCAGTAACAGAATTCAAATCCACATGCTTCTGACAGACCCACTGGGCAACAGGCATGGGCGAGACTCTAGAAATGGAGGCCTGAATGACCTCCCTGACTCCACTCGCTGGGGGCAGTGATGGGCCACTGCCGGCATCTGCAAGCAGCCCTCACATAGGCTGGCAGGGAAGCCCAGTGGGGACACCCCCTGCCCTCAATGTCCACGGGGAGGGGCTGATGCTCAGAGCGCGAGCCTGGGGCGCACCTGCTACAGCCTGCCCCCTCCACCTCTCTGCTCCTGAGCGCCACCTTCTCTATTTCTCCTTCCAGGGCAACACAACCATCTCATTTGTTCTGCTCCCTGCACAAGCCCACCTGGAGAGCAAATTGATACCATGCTTGCTTACACAGTCATCACCCTCTTAGCAACTGTTTCTGGAGGACCAGGAGGATGGTATGGATAAGGTGTTCCAGCTGCCACTGTGCAGTAATTAGAATTTCCTGCTTATAAAATGTAATTCTGATCACACAACCACTCCGAGTCAGGAAGGAAGAAAAGGCGGGAGGGGGCAACCTCTAAAGGAAGCAACAATGCTCTGCAGGGGCCTCTCTGTTCAGCTCAGGAGGTTAAAAGGCAAGGGCAAAGGATGGAAAGAGAGACACGCAAGTCAGGACGAATTTTTTAAATATGTGCAGGTCGTGTAGGAATCGTCGTATCCAGACAAAGACTCTCAATTCACAGAGGTTTATGAGTGATAAAGAAGACAACAGAAGAAGGTTTTTAAATGATATCTGGAGCAAACAGAACAAAGGGAGAGACTCACTGATTGGATGAAGTGTGACAAAATTAATAGGTAACACAAAACAGTGTTAAAATTCCAACTGGGCTTTTATCTCTCCTAGCAATGAGTCTGTAAATTGGACAGTGTAAAGCTAGTGTCCCAGAAGACAACTGAAGTCCTCATCAAGCCAGGAGATAGTAGGAAACCATCAATCTATGGCAATGAGATAGGGTGTCGGATCAGCAAAATTACATTTGCGATGTGGAGGAACATTCCAGAAAAACTTCAGAGAATCTCTTAGTAGCTCCCCCGGGCTCTTGGAGAAGCCAGGAGACAGGAGTTGAGCGAATACCCTAGTTCCAGAAATAGGGGAAGGCTGATTTCCAGAAACTTGGGCAGTTCATCTTGACCTAAGTCCTCCTTAAAAATGTAAAATGGACTGTGAAACAGGTTGTTTGTAAGCATCACAAAAAGACACAACCTGATCTCTTGGCATCAATGTGAAGTAACTAAAAAGAAGTCATGTTCTGGACCATTTGTTAATGAGATCCTCAGGGCAAGTACCTTAAAAAGTCACTGTGAAGCTCTTAATTGAGGAAACTGTCCACAGTTAGAGTGAGATGATGAAACCTCCAGGTGGGGATTTGGTCTTGTTGCTTTTCAGTTATGTTAAATAGTAACACAGACAATGGGACTCTTAAGGAAACCTCCTTCTATGCATGGGAGGGCAAAGCGTGGTAGACACACAGCCTTAATGAACAGAGCAAACCTCCATTGAATGACTACCCTGTACAAGCTCCAGATGTGACATGCTCTGGGCACCAAAGATGAAGACCTTGTTCTGAATCAAAGATCTCACACTCTGATACTACAAAGCTACAGTAATCAAAACAGCATGGTAGGCGGAGATCATCTCGGTGCTTTGTGACCACCTAGAGGGGTAGGATAGGGAGGATGGGAGGGAGACGCAAGAGGGAGGAGATAGGGGGATATATATATGTAAATGTATGGCTGATTCACTTTGTTGTAAAGCAGAAACTAACACACCATTGTAAAGCAATTATACTCCAATAAAGATGTTAAAAATAAATACTTAAAAAAAAAACCAGCATGGTAATGGCACAAAAACAGACATATGGATCAATGGAACAGAATAGAGAGCCCAGAAATAAACCTACACAAACTTACAGTCAATTAACCTTCAACAAAGGAAGCAAAAATATACAATGGAAAAAAGACAGTCTCTCCAGCAAATGGTGTTGGGAAAGTTGGGCAGCTGCATGTAAATCAATGAAGTTAGAACACACCCTCACATCAGACACAAAAATAAACTCAAAATGGCTTAAAGACTTAAATGTAAGACATGACACCATAAAAATCCTAGAAGAGAAAATAGGTAAAACATTCTCTGACAAAACTTGTACCAATGTTTTCTTACATCAGTCTCCCAGGGCAATAGAAATAAAAGCAAAAATAAACAAATGGGACCTAATCAAACTTAACAAGCTTTCGTACAGCAAAGGAAACCATAAACAAAACCAAAAGACAACCTACAGACTG